>NC_133307.1:9693081-9710568 GCF_012295235.1 Primulina huaijiensis
ATATATATAAACGGGCATATTTAAATGCTTACATCATTTTATTCGATTATCCCAAACGGAAAATCTGAGACAATCGTTCTTTAGAAAGTTAGGACGAGATGTTCAAGAGTATGGGAAAGTGGCTGATGTCTGAGTTTCAGATCTTCCTGATCTAGAAAAAGAGGTACTTTTTAGGTTGTATTTGAATTGATGGATATAATTTTTCAATCATTTGATTTTAAATTTTTTAAATTCTTGGATTTTAAATACACCTAAAATGAGATATTGTTGTTTAAAATTTATTGGAATCCAATTTACATCAACTTGATTATAACCGTCTTGGTGTGAAGAAATGAACTATTAGTTGATTACGCATCTTCGTTTTATCCGTTTGATTCAAATTCTACTCTATATATATTGATTTATGACCTCAGAGACCATCAATACAATTTTGCAATTTTCAACCATACCAATACAAATAATCCTGATCGTCAAATCATTTTCATAGAAAGTTTAAATTAATTCCGCAATTGAGGTGTAATTTTTTTAATTCCTAACTGCGTATTGTGTGCACGCTACAGTCCATCTGATGCATGCATGTTTTGAATGGATCGATATAATAATATATACACACGTTCCATGTTATCAAATTTTTGTTATCTTTTCTGGTCAAAAATAATAAATAAAAAAAATTTTCCTTCGTTCTTATTTTTTTCTTCGGACTCTCGAGAATTTTTCACAAATTAATGAAATTATATGAATCTATATAAACAGTAACCCATACCATGCAGATTGTCCTCCGTCACTTGCTAACTGTACAAAATTTTCTTTTTGACAGTTTATGATGAAAGTGTAAGCATCCGTTAGATTTAACAGAAGCTTGCTAGCAAATTGAGCTGCTTCATCTTTGATAAATTCTTGGCTGGTAATTGATTGAATCTATACATGTATGTAATGCATAGTAATTATTTTATTCCGCGTGAAAATGTGTTGATTATGGAAGGGTCGATCCATTATTTCTGCAGATTTCTCTCTTGTTTTTTTTTCCTTTTTTGTTGTTGCAACACCTTTCTTGATTCAGAAAGTATATTTCCTGCGTGTTGTTTGATTTCCATCGCGGGACAATAATTGTCTACGGGTCCAAGAAAAAAGGGAATAATAAAAAGAAAGAAAAAGAGAAGGAATTCGAGGAAATTAGAGTAGAACGTGATGCACGGGAATCTGCAAAAAGTCTAAAAGTTCCGGCCTTTTGGTGTCCTCCTGTTGTTCAATTATTAATGGAAAAGGTGAATTTCTAAGTATAAAATCTGTGTTTTTGAATGGAAACATCCATTCTTGTATGTGTGTGTGTGTGTGTGTGTATACACACGTAAGTTTAGAATACTGCTGTTTAATTCTCATTAAATGTTCTTGATTGTAATTCGAGAATCATCCATTCATGTACGTACTGAGTTGCTGGCATCGGAACAGCAGGTCACATTTGATTCTTGTATTTGATTAACAAAACATCAATTCTTGGAGGATCCGAGATTGTGCAGTTTCCAAAATGGGCCTTTTGGATCTCTTCATTGCCTCGTCGATTCCTGTGCTGAAAGTGCTTTTGGTGACTGGACTGGGATCATATCTTGCTTCAGACAGTATCAACATTCTTGGAGATGATGCAAGGAAGCATTTGAATAACGTAGGCATTTGATCCTCGTCTTGAATGTTTTAAACACGGACTTCATTTGGCTCCTATTATGCTACTTATGTTCATGAAACATTATGCACAGGATTCTTCGAAATAATTTCAGTGTCTTTTGTGGACAGGTTGTGTTCTATGTATTCAATCCGGCACTCGTCTGCAGCAACTTAGCCAAATCGATAACATATGAAAGCATGGTTAAGCTGTAAGCTGCAATCTTGCTCTATCCTTTTACTTTCATGCTGTATCGATTTCGAGTACAAGTCTAGCTGATTTTGCAGGTGGTTCATGCCTTTTAATATCCTTCTCACATTCATCGTGGGTTCGGTCCTCGGATGGGTGGTCATTCAAGTTACAAGAGCTCCTATGCATCTCCGAGGACTTGTTATAGGTTGTTGTTCTGCAGGTACTTATAATAACCTTTAAATAAACAGTCGCCCCCGCCCGCGTAAACTTTTTTCTGTAGTCAAGTTTGATTTTGTGTATAATCCCCCTAAGTTGATTCCCTGGCTAAGCCACAGTATAAATAGGCACCAGTTGTAGTAACATTATGAAGTTTAATGTTTTCTTTTTTCAAGCCACAGATGCTTCCTGCGTTGTCTGTTCAATGATACATACATTAATGGTTACTATATAACAAAAAGGATCCAGTTACATTGTTCATTCAGTCAGGAAGCATCCTTTAAAAATGTGTATCAGATGGATTAAAGGAACCGATTGGATTATAGTTTTCATGTGACTTAAAATATCGGCTCTAGAGGTTATCTGACAAGGGCGAAAAGAAGAAGAAACCAATTAAGGCTCGCATTCTGTTATATCGAATAATTTATCTGGAACCTAACAAGTTCACTATATTTGTGTGAACAGGGAACTTGGGGAACCTGTTTCTCATCATAATTCCAGCAGTTTGTAAAGAGCAGGGAAGCCCATTTGGAAATCCTGATGTTTGCCATACATATGGAATGGCTTATGCTTCTCTTTCGATGGCTGTAAGTTTCAGCTAACAATGCTAGCTTGTTAGGAAACATGACTGTTCAATCGAATTTGATTGTAGGTTAACAATGATTCTTAAATGTCATAAATTCTGTGAAGTTAGTTTTGAAATTGAATTATGTTTCTTCTTACTCTTCTTCCGGTTTAGATTGGAGCAATTTATCTGTGGTCTTATGTGTACAACATCGTTCGGGTATCATCATGTAAGAGCTTGATGGAAGTGGAAATAAGTAACTCTCCAAAATCAAGCTCGTCGCCATCCAGAAAGACTTGGACCGAACCTTTACTTTCGTCAGATGAAACTGGATTGGCTCTTCCACGAGATCAATTTGATAATAATACGCCTCTGGTAATGACCGACCGACGAATGTAATTCCAAATTTTACCATTAGGGCTAGACATGCAGCCTAGGGAGCTGCTTGCAACCGTTTTGTATTTGCAAGAGAAGCAAATAGTCCTAAACAACTGGCATTCCCTGTTTGGAAAGAAAAGTTACAAAAGACTTACACTATTAAGCTTTTGATATCTGACGCAATTGCAGGTAGGTGTTTCAGATAAAATTAAGCATCACTTAGAAAAGCTCTTTAAAAAGATGAACCTCAAGAGGTTGCTCGCTCCATCAACAATTGGTGCAGTATGTTTCTTTCTTTCCTTGATATGCATTATGGAACTCGTTTGTATACAACTTATTTATGTGATAACATTTGTCAGCTAATTTTGTGCAGATTGTTGGATTTATTGTTGGACTTGTACCACAAATCAGAAACTTTCTGATTGGTGATACGGCTTCTCTCCGTGTATTCCAAGATACTGCTCTTTTGCTGGGGTATAGAAGCTGTGTGCTGTATACATGATGACTTGGATTCACATTTGCTGCCCCCACACACACACACACAAACACACACACACACACACACCCCAAAATAAGCTTATCAAGCTGAATACATATACTCTTTGGTCCAAAAATGCAGGGATGGAGCCATTCCAGCTGTTACACTGATCATGGGAGGAAACCTTTTAAAGGGTACGTCACATGTATTCGAATAATCATTGAATCTAGTCGATCATTTCTTGATCCTGTCTGGAAGTTTTCTTTGCTGAAGGCTTACTTATGGTTCTTCTGTCAGGCATAAAAGGTTCAGGAATTGAGAAATCTGTTATTTTCGGCATTATTGTTGTTCGATATGTTGCAATGCCTCTGATAGGCATTGGTGTTGTCAAAGGGGCAGTTCAGTTTGATTTAGTGCATGACGATATATTGTATCAGTTCGTTCTCTTGCTGCAGTTTGCACTCCCTCCTGCAATGAACATAGGTACATCAAATCTTGAAGCATTTCCTTTCTCCATTTCGTTGTGGTGTATAACTAAAGTTACCGCTTCCCTATGCCCACGGGAACACACAAACAATACATTACACAATAGACACTATTGAAAACCTCATAATCTATCTTAAATTTACAAAAACAATTGACTCGAATAGTTAAAAGAGTTACTTGATTATCCATTTACACGGCCTCAGGTACCATAACCCAGTTATTTGGGGCTGGAGAGACAGAATGCTCAGTCATTATGTTGTGGTGTTATCTGCTGGCTTCGGTTGCGTTAACATTTTGGTCGACGTTCTTCTTGTGGCTTCTGCTTCAATAAATTGTGCCTCTTCTGTTTGGGTTTACATGCAATGTTCTGTCACTGGACCATCGGTAGTTGGCGCATGATGGATGGTTCGGGTAGGTGAATGGAATAGTAAATAGCAAGAATGGCACAAGCGACAACCAAATGAAGCATTTGGGTGATTTTGTCAGCCAACAACCTATGATAATGAAATAATAAGCATTTCTTTGTAGGAGCTCGAGTATTAATTACTGTGTTGGCATTTATATGTAGAATTTTAGTAGGAATTCTAATATGGCAGCGGTACAAATATCCTTCAACTGCAGAAATTAGTAATTTTTCTTGTCGTGTGTTGAGACCAATGCATGTTCAGATTTTGTACTAAATGCACCAAAACTATAGCTCGAGTTGGTTTCCATTGAAATATTAGAAATAATTCCTCTAAACATTTCTGCTTATATTTGTGAAAGGCTGGAGGAGATATATATCGCCCCACTACCGTGCTTACAATTTACACTGACCATTACTTTGAGATAATGAGACTACAAATCTCAAAATCAATAAGAACTACAGCATTATTAAAGCTTTCTAGTTTTTTTTTTTTGCAAAAACTTTCGGATTATTTAATTTTCAGATTAAAGTGTTCAAAATTAAAAAAAAAATTCAAATTTAAAATTTTATTTATCAAAAGCAAAAATTTAAAATATTATTTTGGAAATCCGGAGCAGGAGTAAAGTAGGGATATAAAAGAAGGATTTCGGTGTAAATGTACAGCACAATTGAGAACTAGCCTGAAGCAGAACAAGTTCTTAAGATATCTTCAAACGAATAGAAAAACTAGTTCTTGACATGTTAAAAGGGGACTAACTTTCCCATTAGCCGCAAAGCAATTCCACTTTATTTTTCAATCTTACATATAGCAATAGAAGAAAATAAAACATAAAACCAAAACTGTGTTTGTTACCCTCGTCTTATACGTCTATACCTGCATAAAATTTTCACTGAGATGAAAAAGAAAACGAGAAGGGGAATGAAGGAGAGGTGGTACGAAGGGGAGAGGTGGTGTTTCGGCAGCAGGAGAAATATCTTAACAGTAAAGATCTTTAGAAGGGAGTAGTCCCACTTGAAGGAGAGGACATCACAGAAAGAATGTCAGTCACAGAAGCCATTGCACTCAAAGCAGCTTTAAGAACGTCTTGAGAACATCCTGGTTTCACAATCGAACGCACCTGGAAACGTAACAGGAGATGGGGAATCAAATTAAGTTCAAGAATCGATAATGAATTAAAAGGATTCAATTTGAACTCGATGACTATGCTGGGGAAACGCAGTACCTTGTCGAGGTATTCCTGCAATTTCTTGATGCGACCCATGTAATCCTGATCTTCAACACAAAGGCTTACGGCCTTTGCGTCGGCCCCAGGGCCGTCAAATTGAAGGGGTCCTGGGTTTCTATATACATCATCCATTAAAAACTTGGTTGCGTGTTGTCTTAACAACCTGGCAAGCACAACAAACAATGATAAACAGCAAAGCACCAGTAAGTTACCTGCCATACAGTACAACGTACAAAAGTTGTTTGAAACTGAATGATGAAGACAAAATAGATATTTCAAAGAAATCATTTTTGAGTTATGGGTTAATCAAGCATGAAGCAAAGGGCCACCGAGATATGACATACTCATAGGCCTTTCCTTTCAAATCAACAGTTGCAGGATGCAGAGCTGGTTTTCCAAGGGTTGAAGCCCCATGGCCACGGCCATAACGCTTAACAGTCATCATAGCCTGGAGATGGAAGTAAAAAAACCAGGTGGAAGTTAATTTATTGTTGGATAATCATTGACGCAGGTTATGTGTGTATAGCTCAATGAGAAACTTACAGTTATAGGAGCAGCACCGCACCGCCACTTGTTTACAGGATTTTTCAAATTTGTTACAGTGGCCATATAACCATTCAATCCAGATGCGAGTACGTGGTAGCAAATATGACCAAGCACCTGTAATAAAATTATTGTTACTTTCAGTTTCTCAACTTTTTCGTTGAATAATTGGGAAGAGAATGAGATGTGAAACCAACAGAAAAGGAATCATGTTTCTCTAGAATTAAACCAAAATTCTGCACTACTTAACAAATTTCAAGGCTCGAAAGTAGGTAAATACACAAGCAATCACCATATCAGACAGGAAGGTGACATAATCCAAGAATTGCCCTGCTTTTGCGACTAACACCACTACCATTTGCATGACTTAGCTTTACATCCACTATTACAAAACATAAGGAAATAGTCAAATGTATTTCACGTAAAACTTACATAGGCATAGTCACAATCAAATTTTGATGGTAATGAACCTCGAGCTTGATAACCGAAGAAATGGCATATACCATTGAACTTCTTACCCCTGTAAGTTCCTTCTTTCTGTACAGACACAAAAAGCATATAAAAATTAACTACTAGTCAACTAGGCATGATATTTTGGAACAAAACAAGCCCATTTTATCTACAAATAATTGAAATAATAAATAATTCTATTACTTTCTAAGGCCGAAAAGGATTAATTAAAATTTAAGCATCAGAAAGCTTTCATATGGTAAACAATGGTTTTAAGCAATAAGATATAAGTGAAGTGAGATGGAAATCCCAATTTAATTTCCACACATTTACAAGAGACTTATAAGAAAGAGTTTTGGCCTGATAATGTGGAATGGCATCAACAATTCATTCAGCCAAATCCTCGTCATATAAGACAGTTCAGTATAGTTGAAAAGCAGGAGTAAACATTCTAAACAAGTAAATCAAGCAGTATACAAATGTACTAAATGTGAGGAAAAAAAGTCAACAGCCAACCAACATCACAGGGTTTGTTCATTAACATAAACAAATTCTACATTCATGAGTTCGAGGAACATTTAATTCGGTGATGAAATTATAATAGCATGAAGAAATAATAAAAATATGTAGAGAAAGATGCCCAAGGCTCTGATAATCTATGTAGCACGGATACCTTAAAATTTTTTTTTTTTGAAGTATCTGATACGGATACGGATACGACACGCGGATACGCGTGTCGGATACCTCAAAATCCGTGTCGTTGACTTTGTTTAGGGTTGACCATCCGGATACGTTTTGGACACGGCGAGGACACGTCATGGATACGGCGTGGATAAGTTTTCGGATATGTTTGGGCAAAATTGCAAATATTTAAAAGTTTTAGGGGTTAATTAAAAAAAATTAAAACTTCTAAGGACAAAAAGGAAAATAATTTAAAATAAATTGGGTTGGGTTTTTAAATCCCTAAATACATTTGTCCGTCTCTTTCATTCTATTTCTTCTCAAAATATTACATCTATTTCTATACATTTTTCCGTCTCTTTCATTATATTTCTGCTCAAAATATTACATCTATCTCTATAATATTCGATCTATCTCTATAATTTTTACATCTTTCTCTATACATTTGTCCGTCTCTTTCATTCTAATTCTGGTCAAAATATTACATATATCTCTATAATTTTTACATCTATCTCTATACATTTGTCTGTCTCTTTCATTCTATTTCTGCTCAAAATATTACATCTATCCCTAAATTATATTTTGTACTTAAGATATTATGATTAATGAAATATTGATCTATCTCTATAATTTTTACTTTTCAATACTAAATTTATATAAATATAAATATATATATTTATATATATTTTAATGATTGTCGTATCTTAACCGTATTGTGTCTTATATTTTCAAAATTTGACGTGTTGCCATATCCGTATCGTATTCAATACGATACTCGTACCCGTATCCATGCAACATAGCTGAGAATTTATTCAGCAAATATTAGGAAATAAATCATAAAAAAAATGCGGAGATAACTTACAGATCGCTTGTTCATTTCTTCTTCAACCAGATGAGCCAGCAGCTTTTCTGTCTCGATCTATCAACATAGGCGAATAATATTAAATAAAACCAAATTAAGATACCACTTTTTGGAGATATAAAATGAGCAGATTCAATTCACCTGAGATAGTTGAGCAGAGTCATCTGATTCAGGATGAAGAAGAAGCTAACATGATATAAACTTCAATATAAGTAAGATATGAAGAAATTAATAAGCTGCAAAAATCAATCAAAAAAATTGCATGAAGAAGTACCTGTTTCCTTATAAAAGGTGGCAAGAATTCAAACAAGGCAGAAGCCCATGGTGACAGTTGAACCGAAATATTATCAGCAGAGACACCTTGCTTCAGCAAACCATGAATTTCCTGGGAGGTTCAATATTTCAATGCAGATTCAAGAGCAAATATTCACCCTTATCAAGCAAAACCAAACCATACACAACTTAAGCTCTCAACATTTCAAGGCACTTTCTATATGATAGGACCATCAAGAGGAAAATTGAACATCTAGTTCATCTATATTATCTTCCTCAAGCAGATAACTGGAATCAGGGAGTGAGTAGAAAAATACTTGTCATAATAACAAGTCAAATAACTTTCCATACCTGCAATAGAGCATAAACCTCTGGGATGCTTTCTATTAGCCCCTCCGGCAACAGGATAACACCATGGTATTTATCTGAAACAAGAACCAGTTAGCAGGCAATGGTGAACTGATAACATTAATGGCGCCTCATGTATAGTACCTTGTTCGCCCCTGGCTTGAACTGCATCACATATTTGTTTTGTAATATCAAAAAGTGTAAGCTTTGAGGCAGCCACCTCTTCACCAAGAATGATCTAAAAGAATGATCAAAGCTTTATAATGTAAACACAAAGAAATTTAAACTCATTGCTCTATCAAAAATTCAATCAACATGACACATAAATCAATACAAACCATATTGGGATGGGATTGGAGAGTGCATTCCAAGGCAACATGCGATGCTTTCCGCCCCATTAGCCGAATAAAATAATAATACTGCAAATAAACAGTGGGAACAATAAAAAAAGGAAAATAAGAAGCTAAAAAGTAAAATAAAAACATTTTTAACAAGAAAATCCTTGTAAGCAAACCGAGTTAAATATTCGAAGATTTTTTTTATAGGTAAAGAAAGAATATCCCATAGTCCTTCCTGATAGAAAACCAAAAAAAGAATGCAGGACATGAATTGAATCATTTACCTTCTCTGCAGAGAGGGCATCAGTGCAGACATTACTTATCAGCTGTGAATTAACCTGTAATCGGAGAATACGTCGAAAGGTCATTCAAAATTTCTCTTCGAAGAAAAAAAATTCAAAGAAAGAGGTAACCAATATTATAGAGGTATAAAACTATCTAGCAAGATCACAGTCAATTAAGATAATGTAAAGGGACAACATGCCATGAGCAAAGGAGATTGAAGAAACACTTTTCAGCATACTATCAACTATACTTTTAAGAATTAAAATATTTAAAAGATAGAGACAATCCATATTATCGAGGCAGAAAACAATCCATCGGGATCACAGACAAATAATATAATGTAAAGGGAACACATGCCATGTGAAAAGGGGATTGAGTAAACACTTTTCAGCATACTATCAGCAACTTAACACCTGGTTAAATGGATAAATTGTTCAGATCTATGTATTTTGAGCATCTCCGAAACAATAAGAAAATGTTAAAACAACCATATAAGACAAAATCCACAAGCTCACATTACCATCACATTGCTGAACACAATCACCTTCAGAGAGAAATGATAAGGTACAATAAATTTGGGAAAGATAAATATAATACCTTACATATTGTATCAAAGCCCACATTTGTCTCAACAAATTGGTTTTTAAGATCTCCATTTAATGTGACAGGAACACCAACAACCTGAAGAATTTTATCACACTTATATCAGAACGGTTAAGAAAAATAAGAAAGCAGGTGAAAGGAACACAGTACAAGATTTATAGAAACATGATGCACCTAAGACCACATTTGAAGAGATCTATGACCGTAGAAAAGTGGAAGTAACTAATTAGATAGAAAAACTGGACCAAGCAATTATTCTGATCAAACTATCAAGTGATATATATACCTTTGTGGGGCACTTTCTTTCTGCAAAAGTCTCGGCAAGCTGGGCAGCATCTGTGTTTGATGTCACTCCTTAGAAAGAAAAAAGGGCTTGTGTCAACAAACCTATAGTACTACATTCTGGATTATTATGGAACCTTAAGAAGCAACAAATGAACACCTCCAATGATGACAAGAGCATCCAAATTCAAAGTCGTGCATGCATTGAGTGCTGCATTGACTTGCTCAGTAGTTCTAATTTGATCTTTTGTTCGTCCCAGCAAGTCATAACCACCTTTGAAAGGTTAAAAAGAAAAAACAATGATGGTAATTTTATTCTGAGGAGAATATAATGCAAGTAGATATTTTTTGTTTACGACCCTCGCGTACCCTGGTTTTTGTAAGTTGCAAGAATATCATCGGTAACCTCTAATGTTTTCTGTGCAAACAAACCTTCAGAACCACCTGGTAGAACACAAAAAAGGTTCCAACATGAATCAGCTAAAAAAACATATTGCATCATGAAACAAGAAGGAAACATAGAATAACTACTTCGATGATTCAGCAGATCAAACAACAGAAAAAATCATTCTTCCGTCCAAAATAAGAAAATTTAAGCTGATAGAGATTAATACATGGTGGAGTCACAAAAAGTATAGAATTCCAGCCCGAAAAGATCTAGATGGCGAGCAACATCAGTCTAAGGAAAGAAATGAAGCTCCTTACCTAAAAAACCAAGCAAAGTACTTTTGGGGTTGTGAACTTTTAGAGCATCAAGAAGACCCCAAATAATATTATGTCCTCCGGGAGATTGTCGACCACAGAAAACCAGTCCAACTCTGAGAGAAGGTACAAAAGAATGGGCTCATGACAATTTTTTCTTAGCAGAAGCAGATAGAGCCTTGTTAAGGATAACTTCGAATCAATCAAAACATGACAAGCACATGAAGAATAACATAATAGAAAAGCACCGCCAATCCCAATGCAGTATACCTGGTAGCAGGATGATCAGTAATTACTTGAGCGTCAGGGACCTTAGCAGTTGCCCTCAAGAAGTGAGCTATAGGTTGACCGTAAGTGCGAGGAAATGACCTACTAATGGTGTGAGAGCCTGAGGGGTCCGCAGCTGCGGTTGCATCACCAAACTCTACACGGACTGTAGTTCCCTGTCCAAGTCACAATAAGATGATAGATGCTGAGAATTAGACAAAGCAATTGGAAATGGTCTACAGATGAGAAAAGTGACAAGTGATATCTGCATAAGGGGATTCAGCTAAAAACGTATACGTAAGGATCAAAATTACATCTGAACTTTCTGCATGCAAATAAAATTGATACAGAAACATATACGTAAGGATCAAAATTACATCTGAACTTTCTGCATGCAAATAAAATTGATACAGAAGAATTACTTCAAACTAAGCCAGCCACTAGATGGCGCAGGTGGTTTACAAATCAAAATTACTTTCTATGGGGATCTATGCTTCACACCTAATATGTAGATAGATGATTCATAGTCCACTGTTCGCATATGATATGTCCAGATTAAACAGAAGCAAATAATAAATTTCAGATAGACAACTTTATAGATGGGATGTTTGCTTGTGATGTGTGTGTTTTGAAGGTTATAAAACACGTCCACATAAATTCTTAGCCTTGGCGCAAAAACATACTACAGGCCAGACAGAATCAGCTCTAAGAAGGCAATAATTTAATCTCTGCACCTGAAGTTTCCAGATTATCGAGCAAAATAGACCAGAGAAAAACTCGAAAAGAGAACGTTCTCCACCTGGGTTCTACGGTACAAAAAACCCAATCTTGGCCCAAGCATAAAGGCAGAAGATCCAAATAATATGCATTTTACTGACTTGTGTCCTTTTTAAACAAACAAAAAAATTAATTCCCGGAACGAAACCGCGCAAAATCAAGGACAAGCATGGCATCAAAAGGCAGGAACAGAATAAAGATAAAACAATAGAGGCGATACAACAATACATCTATTCTCTTCGACGTTACAATCCGTGAAAACACAGTAAAATTCGGACTAGATTCATTCCCCAGCGCATGCATAAAAACCTCCGCCAACTCCGAAACAATCCTCCAAAAAAAAAACAAACTTTTTTGCGAAAACTCCAATTATAAAAAAATTTGAAATGTAGCATTTGCAGTGCAAGAATCGGTGATACCTCAACCCAGAAAAATTAATTAATTAATTAATTAAAAAAGCACGCACGCACACACAGCTAAAGATAGAATTAAGACCTGAAGGCAGGGAGGTAGCTCGGGGCGGTACTTAGATCGAAGCTTTTGCAGATCAGAGAGTTCTCTCTCGATTCCGAAATCTGAATCCATTTGCTCTCTTTCTTTCTTGCGTCGCAACACACACACCCCACACCTGCCGATAAAATGGACACTACTATNAGCGAATTTTGATTTTAGAATTTAGGGAGTGTGTGTTGTCCCTTGGGATTTAGTTCTATGTTTAATTATTACTAACTGCATAGACAGAAAGACGCTATGTGTGCTAGAGCAGCTGTTTAACTATTCAATTTGTAGTTTGAATTTATATGACAATTATGTAAAAACAATCTTTTTATATTAAATATAAAGTTTGATATGCTAAAGTAGGTGTCCAACGAGAAATACTTGTTGCTTGAGTTTTATTGACTATAATGTAAAAACGATTTTTATTTTAATAATATTTTACGATTTTATTCAATTATAACATTTAGCTTTATCTGTATATTCATGCGAGCTGTATAGATAAAGTTTTTGAATATATAATATGTACCATGAGGTCTGCCTCTCGACATAAGACCATAAAACTCATTAGGAAGTGTACCATATACTCTAAACAAGATCTTAGTTGAATCAGCAGCATAAAATATGGATAAAGATCGCTTGAGTTCGAGAATAGCATCTGTGATGAAAACGACATGTTTCATTGGTAAGGGCATAGAGATGTCCATTTATACAGATAGGTAATCATATGATGATGCACTGAACAACCCTATCTCAGACTGTCCAAGTGGTTCTCACTTATCGAGTTAAATAGTCTGTTCTTATAGTTGTACGTTATTAGTCTTTCGACCTGGGACATGTAGATGCTCTATGTACTAGCATGTACTTTGATTCATTTACCGAATTCATTGAGAATCATCAGGTGACGAGGTTGTGTGTAGTTTTGAAATACGTAGGAGCAAATGTATTGTAGTCGAGGATTCATCGTTTGTCTATGGGTGAAGATATCATATGTGGTCTGATAAGTTAAAATTGCGAGGATTATCTGGCCAGAGTAAGACATGTACATTTTGGAAATGTGTTTCATCAGTTGGAAATGACATGTCACTATTATTACTCAAAGATATATCACATCGTTGTCAAAATTCATATGCAACTCTAGATATACCAATGGTTGCAGATTCGATGAGGATATATCAGTTGAATGAACCGTACTGTACGCTAACCATAACTTAATGTTATTGCAGGCATTATCAATGATATCTAGAGGATCATGGGACGATACTACTAGACGCTCTTACCATGATCCGATGGGTGCAATCATAAATGAGTTCTGACATTCTTGGTAAATGTATTGATGAAAATAAATGAATGGAAGAAATGGAAGTGAACCCACGGCTAGCTGTATCTTTGAACTATTGAATGTCACACAATATAGGATGTCACACAATATAGGATTTTGTGTTCTCATTGAGAAAGTCTAAATTCAAGGAGTTGAATTTAGCGACTGTAGTCTGATGGTTTGATGGAGATCAAAAAGAATATTTCTAAAGGAGTTTACAAGTTGATTCCATGAGATGGAAGAAATGGAAGTTATCTTAATAGTTAATTGAGGAAGGAGAATGGAACTGTCTATTTCGGGAAATGAGTTCAGAAAACTGGCAGCTGCCAAATATGGACAGCGAAAATTTTGATCTTCAAAATTTTCAATTTTCATTATATGAACAAAATTTGTATCCTTGATACATCGGTGCTATCAGATCGTCGATCAAGGTTATGATGAGTTTACAATTATTTATTTAACGAATTTAGAATTTACTAATTAAATAATAGTACTAGTAGTTGTGACTACTAATATATACAAAATTTTCATAAAATATTCTAGAGGGGTCTTTTATAAATATGGCATCAAAGGTTGATAACATAAAAGAGTTTTGCACATGACAAAGTTCACCAAAATTCAACTTCCCTTCCCAAGCACAAGTGAAACGTCTTTTACTTTTTACTTTAAAATTTTACTAAAATTTTATTTTTTTTATATCCATTAATTCGAAAGTCACGATTAAAATAACCTAAAATTTCCATAAATCAAAATAATTTAAAAATTTAAATCTCAAGTACATAAAATCCTTAAAATCGTCAATTACCAACTTCTACATTTAACATGATCAAAATTTACTTCAAAATAAAGCATAAAATCTCTAATAAAATTCTTAACAAAAATATTTTAAACTTTGTCTATCAATCTAGTGCGGAAAATAAATGTCCCTTAGGATACTGTCATACTCGATCCACTCAAGCGTCAACGCCTCCCTCAATATCATCACCTGTAGCATTCAAACCTAGTGAGTCTAATGACTCAGCACGTTCTAAACATGGGTAGCAAATAATATATATACAAGCATATGCATTAAAACATTCTTTTATTTTGATACGATCGGTTGGGAGGTGAGGAAATGTTTAGAAGGAGTGTTGAATAAACACTTGACAATTTTACACTCTTTTCAAATAATGAGTCAGTTTAGTAATAAACTGAAATCGGGAATCTTGTTTGTCAATGTCGATCAGTTAACTAATGAAAGTGCCGAAATAAACTGACTAACAGATAGAATAAAACTGAAATTAAAAGGCACAAGATTTATGGATGTTTGGAGATTTCAATCACTCCTACGTCACCCCTTCTATATATGAAATAGGATATTCACTAAAAGACTTTGATCAAATACAAGGAATTGTACAGACTCACTTCAGTTTTGGACTTAACAATGCCAAACTGAAATTCTTAGTTTCATACAGTTTACAGTACTTCGACTGATCTTGAAACTACTTGGCACAACTGATCTCTATAAGATCGAATAATAAAACAGTAAGTGTTTGTGCTTGTAAGCTCAAATTATAGTCTTGAATGCTATGAATGTATATGCTAAGTGTGAGCTTTGAAATCTTCTAAATATGAACAAAAAGCTTGTGAAGAGATTTCAGCATAATAACAGCTTGGTTGATTATGTGTCTGTATCGTGTATCATTGGGTGTGTTCCCCGCTGATCCTCTGGCTATTTATAATCTTTATTTGAAACTTTATATATGTTGTTTGCCACATCAACATTCTTCTAACATTAGTACAATGTTGCATAGCTGAAATGCAGCGTTCTCACTATAGGTTGCAGTCTGCTCTTGTACAATTTGTCGGTTGATAGCTACATTCCTTAACTGATGACGTGTACAACTGTTTTATCAGTTTTGATAAAGCCGATAGGATGAGCTAATTGCTCTCAACGGATTGTAGTGTAACTGATCAGTTCTCAACTGATCATTCAATATTCAGTTTGCTTAGTTCAGTTGCCATTGATTTTCTACGCACTAATCTTCAGTTAGGCAACCAATAGTTTGCGTATTTTAGATCAGTTCTTTTAAGTTTCCTTTATCAGTTAGTTCAATATATTTTACGCTCAATTTATCAAACCACCGAAATTAAGTTTCCAACAATTTCTCCCTTTTAGGTGTTTGACAAAACTTAGAAAGTATGAACTGATCAAATCGAACTCTTTGTAGATAAAATAATCTCTTTCAATGTACAGATTCATACAAAGAATGAAAGAATTTTATAACTGACAAAAAATTCTACAAAATCTGCCGAATTCTTCAACTGAATAAGAATATAGAGACTGTTTTATTTCTTAGCTCTTTTACCAGCTAGTTCTTGATCATTCATTTGACTAGGTCTCTTCTTGGATTGCTTCTGCTGAACTTCTTCTTCTTCTTCTTCCCCTTTTTTTGTCAAACTTATCAACCATGCTGGAGAAGGTATGAACTTCCTAAGTGACATTAGATATGGCATTGACAATATGTTTTTGCATCAATTCCATTCTCTTTGTGACTACATTCTGCAAGAAGTCAATGCGTTTTGAGAACATTTCTTGGGCGTTGAAACGAGCTTGAATAGTCACTCGGTCCTTCTTTAACTGATCTATTTGGAGAAATAGTGAGGAAACATCCTTTGTCACATGTTGTAAACTCTTCAAAGTATTTTCCTTAATAGAATCAATCTTCAAGGTGTGCAGAAGTTGGGTTGATTTGATGTCTGAAATTGATGTAAGAAGATTGAGAATGTTGGACTGAATGTCTTCGATCATAGATTCAATAGCCATTAATATCTCAGGAGACATAGCTCCAGAGGGTTCTGGTTCCTGCTCCTTGTCTTCTTGATTAAAGATTATCAAGGCTCTATCAGTTGATTCAGTCGCAACAATAGCCATTTCTGAAACATCTTATGGTACTGCTTCCTTTTGAAGTTATGGAGGAAGAGTGAGATTCTGAGCAAAAGTTGAGCTTGAAGGCTCGTCAGTTGGTTTTTCAGCTGATACTGTAATTGGGTCTTTAGTTGGTTGATCAACTGATACAGTAGGCGGCTCTTCATTTTTCACTTCTTCAATTTGTTCTTTGTTCAACTCAGCCATTTCAATTTCAGCCTGAACTTATTGTTCAGTCGTGGCAGCCGACTGATTTGGTTCTTCGATTTCTTGAAAAATAGCCTCCGCGGCTGGTTGTTCAGTTAAACTCTATTCTTCAACTGCTTCTGTGGTTAGAATATTCAGATGGATATCAGTGGCAACTGATTGTATGACTTCGTCGATGTTTGCCATTGATAACTCAACATCGGTGTGGAGTTGTTGATTGGCAGTAGAAGATTGAAGAACTGAGGATGATTGTAAAGGCCTAAAAATCCTTACTTGAAAATTTGCGGAAAATTTAAAATTTTTCTTTTAAAAATAAATGGAGTGCCTCATTCATACCAAAAACTGATAAAATATTTAACGTTCAAAACAGCAGCGGAAGAAATTATTACTTGCCAAAATAACAAGTTAAAGTATTCAATAACTAATAAAATATTTGAGCATCAAAATGGCAAGTGCTGAAACTGAGGTCCTCGGGTGCCACTACTGCCGACTCGAGCTAGCTCACTGGTCCCCGCCCTCGATCCCGACATCATCATTACGC
>NC_133307.1:9712798-9771522 GCF_012295235.1 Primulina huaijiensis
ACCTTCACCAAAACATGATCGCCCACAGCAAACTCTAACTCTCTCCTTCTCTGATCTGCATAGCTCTTCTGTCGACTCTGAGCAGTCCTCATTCTATCACGGATCCGGGCTACTACATCAACAGTCTGCTGTATAATCTCTGGACCCAACTCTGCTCTCTCTCCTACTTCATCCCAATGAACAGGAGATCTGCACTTGCGACCATATAGTGCTTCATACGGAGCCATTCCTATAGACGACTGAAAGCTGTTGTTATAGGTGAACTCTACCAATGGCAAGTTCGACTCCCAACTCCCTGAGAAGTCAATGACGCAAGCACGGAGAAGATCCTCCAAGATCTGAATAACTCGCTCTGACTGCCCATCTGTCTGCGGATGGAAAGCTGTGCTAAACAGCAACTTCGTACCCATGGTCGAATGCAAACTCTTCCAAAACGAGGAAGTAAATCGGGGATCTCTGTCAGACACGATAGAAACTGGAATGCCGTGAAGTCGGACTATCTCTCGGATATACAACTCCGCATACTGAACCATAGTGAAAGTCGTCTTAATAGGCAAGAAGTGCGCTGATTTGGTAAGACGATCTACAATCACCCAGATAGCATTCGATCCTCTGGCTGACTTCGGCAATCCTGTCACAAAATCCATGGTAACGTTCTCCCACTTCCACTCGGGAATAGGAAGAGGCTTGAGCAAACCTGCTGGTCTCTGATGCTCGGCCTTCACTAACTGGCAAGTCAGACACTCGGATACAAATCGTCTGATGTCTTTCTTCATCCCAGGCCACCAATACAATAGCTGTAGATCTTTGTACATCTTCGTACTCCCTGGATGAATAGAGTACGGCGACATATGGGCCTCTGATAAGATGTCTGCTCGGATAGAATCACTGCTAGGAACCCATATCCTGTCTCGGTATCTCAGTATGCCGTCGCTGACTGAATACAAAACACTGCCCTTGGCCTCATCTCTCTGCTTCCACTTGGCCAACTGCTCATCTGCTGCCTGACCACTGCGAATACGGTCAAGAAGGGAAGACTGAATGGTCAAGGTAGATAGACGGGGAACTCTACCTCGAGGATAAGTCTCAAGATCAAACCTCTGCATCTCAAACTGAAGAGGTCTCGAAACTGCCAAATGAGCCATCACTGCAACTTTTCTGCTCAGTGCATCTGCAACTACATTAGCCTTACCCGGGTGGTAGCTAATGTCACAATCGTAGTCTTTCACAAGCTCCAACCAACGCCTCTGACGCATGTTCAGCTCCTTCTGCGTAAAGAAATACTTGAGGCTCTTGTGGTCGGTAAAGATCTGGCACTTCTCTCCATACAGATAGTGCCTCCAAATCTTCAAGGCAAAAACTACGGCGGCCAACTCTAAATCATGGGTAGGGTAGTTCTTCTCATGAGTTTTCAGCTGTCTAGAAGCATAAGCTATCACCTTCCCATGCTGCATCAATACGGCGCCAAGACCGAGCTTCGAAGCATCGGTATACAGAACAAACTCACCGGGCCCTGACGGCATGGCCAAAACTGGTGCTGAGATAAGAGCTTGCTTCAAAGTGTCGAAGCTCTTCTGACACTCCTCGCTCCAAACAAATTTCACATTCTTCTTTGTCAGTGCTGTGAGTGGAACTGCAATCGAGGAGAATCCCTTGATGAACTTCCGGTAATATCCTGCTAGGCCAAGAAAACTGCGGATCTCGGATGCATTCTGAGGCACTACCCAATCTCTGACTGCTGCAACTTTCGCTGGGTCCACCTCAATGCCACTGCTAGAAACAATGTGGCCTAAGAACGCCACCTTCTCCAACCAGAATTCGCATTTACTGAACTTTGCGAATAGTTTGTGCTTCTGCAATGTCTGCAACACTGTAGTCAGATGCCTGCTGTGATCCTCCCGATTCTTGGAGTAGACGAGGATGTCGTCTATGAATACTATCACGAACTGATCGAGGTACGGCTGAAATACGCGATTCATGAGATCCATGAAGATCGCTGGCGCATTCGTCAAACCGAACGGCATCACAAGGAACTCGTAGTGGCCATAACGAGTCCTGAAAGCTGTCTTCGAAACATCAGCATCTCTCACTCTCAACTGGTGATAACCGGAACGCAGATCTATCTTAGAGAAAATCGAAGCTCCCTGCAACTGGTCAAACAGATCCTCAATCCTCGGAAGTGGGTATTTATTCTTCACTGTAACCCTGTTCAACTCCCGATAGTCAATACAAAGTCTCATCGAGCCATCCTTCTTCTTAACAAACAAGACTGGCGCGCCCCAAGGTGAGAAACTAGGGCGAATGAACTCCTTGTCAAGAAGTTCCTGAATCTGCTTCTTAAGCTCTGCCATCTCTGTCGGGGCTAGTCGATACGGCGCTTTTGAGATCGGAGCCGTACCTGGCATAAGCTCGATGGAAAACTCCACCTCTCTCTCAGGTGGAACACCAGAGACGTCCTCAGGGAAAACGTCTACGAAGTCTCTAACAATCGGAACATCTGAGGCTGACTGACTGGGTGCCTCGGGGACAGATATAAAAGTTGCTAAAAATGCCCGACACCCTCTATGCATGAGCTTTCTAGCCTGAACATATGGAATAATGCGCGGTAAAGGAAAGTACCTGTCCGGCTCAAATAAGAACTGAGTCATCCCAGGCGGTCGGACTAGAATGGATCTCCGCTGAAAGTCGATCAAAACTCTGTTCCGCGATAGCCAGTCCATCCCCAGAATGATGTCAAACTCTGGCATCGGCAATAAGATGAGATCCGCATAAACAAGATTTCCATGCAGCTCAAGGTCTATGTCTCGGATCACGCTGGTGGCGGTTATCTCCTCTCCCGAAGGCAATGACACCGAATAGGCTACATCTAGCCCGATGGTCTTAACTTTGAGAAAGTTTGCAAAGACCTCTGAAATAAATGAGTGGGTAGCCCCTGAATCTATCAGGGCTTTGGTAGCTGAGCCAGCTATGAAAATTCTCCCTGAAAGTTCGGAACACTAAGCTGAACCCAAATAATCACAAGAGCTAAGCTTATAGACATGCAAAGGTCACAGTTCTTCTAACTAAATCCCGAAAATAATACTGAGTAGAGCATGCAATCCTATCGCAATTCTAAGTTCAAAATCTTAATCCCGATTCCCAAAACATTGGAATGCAAATGTAACTTAAAGCTGTAAGGTACCTGTCATCAGCATGGTGTCAGGGTTCGTCTCCGCAGCATGGAGAGCAAAAACTCTGCCTTGGGTAGGCAGATTCTTCCGGGGGCACTGCCGTAGCATGTGGTCCGTGCTGCCACACTTAAAACATTTCCCTGAGCCAAACATGCATGCTCCCGGATGACGGCGTGAGCACTTGGGACAGACTGGGTGCTCAAAGGTCCTCGGGACGACACGTCCCTGCTGCTGCTGCTGCTGCTGCTCCTGCTGAGGTCCTCCTCTGTTCCTGGGCGGGCCGTGATACGGCCTCTTATGCTGATGCTGGTGCTGCTGAGGAGGAGGACGGCGGTGTGGTATCTGAACTGGTCGCTTTCCCAAGCGATCCCTCTCTATATCTCGCTGGTCCTGCTCTGCGGCCAGAGCTCTGGAGACGGCGACCTCGTAAGTAGTAGGGTCAGACACCCTAACATCACGGCGCAAGATCGGCCGTAAACCCACCAAGAAATGCATCAACTTGGCTTTAGCATCGTTCGCGATCAAGGGCACAAAGTGACAACCCCTCTCGAACTTACGGATGAACTCCGTAACCGTCAGATCCCCCTGTCTAAGGCTCATAAACTCCGTGGTCAATCGGGTGCGCACCTCATCCGTAAAATACTTGGAGTAGAATACCTCCGTGAAACGTGTCCATGACAGGGTAGCCAAGTTAAGGGCTACTGAAGCTCCTTCCCACCATAAGCGGGCATCTCCTCCGAACAGATAAGAGGCACAACGAACTCGATCTGCATCTCCAAGCTCCATGAACTCGAAAATAACCTCGAGGGACTTGATCCAGCCCTCGGCAACCATGGGGTCCGTCGTCCCAGAAAACTCCTTTGGACGCATCTTCATGAATCTCTCGTATACTGCCTCAGGCTCTGTCGGCCTGGTCGCCACAGCATTGTTCTCCGCAAACTGCGCGAAGAACCGAGTCATCCCAGCTAGCATCTGGGCATTCATGTCCGGTGGTGGTGGAGGTGGTAAGTCTCTCTCCTGCCTCTGCTCCTCCCTGTCCTCCTGGCGAGGCTCCTCATTTATAGTGCGCTCGAGAATGCGTCTAGGGGGCATACTGTTCCATACATAACCCATACGTAACTAACATGCATAATTCCATAATTTATTTAAATTTAAGTACTGAACAATAACATAAATATGGAAGTAAAACATTTCATGTAAACATGCTGTTAAATAATTCATGCTTTAAATAAAATGCGTAACTGTAAAACTTACAGACCGACGACGTGACTTCATGAGCTTCTCGCGGTCAGTAGTAGTGCAACCCTTTACAGAACCATTGCTCTGATACCAGATGTAGAGGCCTAAAAATCCTTACTTGAAAATTTGCGGAAAATTTAAAATTTTTCTTTTAAAATAAATGGAGTGCCTCATTCATACCAAAAACTGATAAAATATTTAACGTTCAAAACAGCAGCGGAAGAAATTATTACTTGCCAAAATAACAAGTTAAAGTATTCAATAACTAATAAAATATTTGAGCATCAAAATGGCAAGTGCTGAAACTGAGGTCCTCGGGTGCCACTACTGCCGACTCGAGCTAGCTCACTGGTCCCCGCCCTCGATCCCGACATCATCAGTACCTACAACAATCAAGTCTAGTGAGTCTAAAGACTCAACATGCATATATCGTAAATAACGAGTAAATATAGTAAAATTGCATGGGAGTAAAATTTCATGTCATGAGGCATATCGTAAAATGTCGTGTCATGATTAATTATAATACGTGCATAGCTGAACTGAAAATCATAGTGAAACTGTTTGCTCCTTGGAGCCCTGTACTGAAATAGCATATAATAATTTTCTGTGAGATTATGGTCTACGCAAGTGGTCCCTGAACTGAACTGAACTGAGCTGACCGATACTGGTGACCGGACCGATACTGGGGATCGGATTTACGTCTGATCAGACTACTGCCACAGTACTGGGTGAAACAACTGAACTGACCGGTAACTGGTGACCGGGCCGATACTGGGGACCGGACTTAAGCATGATAGTAAAGTGACCACAAGCAATATCGCATAAATCTCAAAATTTGTATTTTTGCACGTAATATAATTAAATAACTGAATTAAATATCCTGTACCCATTTTACTGCTTGGATTGGATCGCTCCCAGGCTCGCTGCAACCTAAATATGCCATGAAAAATATGCAATAGATTTATGGGACCAAACTATACAATAACCTTCAAAAATGTGACAATTACGCCTACCGACTTCGTATTAAATCATGACTCCGAGCCAACCCGAACCAACACTGAACCATCATGTAGTCATGATTAAAATACGTCTAAAATGATCAAATAATGCTCCTAAAATGGTGAGGGCCGAAATCTAGGTGAATGGAGGCCAAAACATGAAACGCTCTTTCGAGAGTCAATTTGGCACATCGCACCGTAAATTCTCGTACGACCTCAAAAATGATCCGAATCACAAACGGTCAAAAACATGACCTTCCTAACTCGATGAGGCACTGTCCAGTCCAAGGCCATGGGCTAAAAGCCAACCGAGAACTCGAACGAGCCACTGAACCGTCACAGCAAGTTGCTGTCCAAAAATACAGCAGCTGTGCTTTGGTTTCTTGCGTCGATTGCGAGGCTTATGGCCATTGGGGCTTGAACCACCGACCAGAGACTCTTACCAACATCCCAAGGAATGATTTGAACCATGGCTAAGGGCCCTAGGCCAGCCACAATTCGCATCACACCAGCAACAACCGAAAAGTTCCAACCGAGAACCAATTCTGCGCGTCGGGGCATTGTTCTTGTTTAGCTGTCACCGATCGTTCGAGTGGCCATGTAATTGACCAAGACACGATCTAGACATCTAGGGGCATGGTATGAACCGTGGCTAAGGGCCATAGGCCAACCAAGATCCACACCATTCCACAAAAGTCGAAACACACATGCTGTCAAAAATGATCAGCCGAAGGGTGCAGGGGCTGTTCTTGAGTATTTTGTAAAAACCGATTAACCAGGGACCAAGCCACCAAAAGGGCAACTTAGTCACGTCTTAGACATAATAGGGGAGATCTAACCATGGCTATAGGCTTTGTAGCAGCCATGATCAGATTTATATCCATAATGACAGCAAACAGAATTTTCGAAACACAAATGGGCAGAAATGGGGAGTTGCCGTCATTCCTTGCTTTCGGCTAGCATGGGACTCAAAACAATGGACAAATGTGATCCTAAAATGTCCTAGTACATGCCTAGGAGCAGCCTTGGGAGCCTGGAATCGATTCAATACCTGAAACCAACAAAGCAAGGCAACCCGTGAAAAGCCTCATGAAAACCGAAAATCTGCATGCTTATTTTCTGAAAATTCTTTGATTTATTTCGGTTTTTGCTTATCAAAACATGATCATGCAATATTAAATAATGATAATATGACTTGATTGAAGAGTGAAGGAAGAATATATGCATGCCTGGTTTCGTTTGAAAGAAAAACGAAAAGAAGGAGACGATCCGGCGCGGAGGAGGTGGAGCACTTTCTTTTCTTGCTTCTTCACTCGATTTCTTTTTTTTCTCCTTACTCTCACTGAATTCTCACGATTTTTGGGACTGAAAATGGCTCTGGTTTTCGGTGATGGAGAGGAGAAATAGTGGTTAGGGGAGTGAGGGAAATGGTTGCAAATATAATGGGGAATGCAAGACTAGGTCTCCACTTTTTTTTGAATTTTGAATTGTGTTTACTAACAAATGATTATTGGATGAATCTAGAATGAGGTGACCGAATTTCCTTCCTAATCTAGACTAGGATATTGCTTATTAATTAATTAATTAAGGTTGATTAATAATTGAAAAAATTAGCATGCTAAAACAACAAGGAATGGGTCAAAGGGTGAGTTGGCATATCAATGTTGCTTAATCATCTAAGGGCCGAAAATTCACTAATATATGGAGGGGAAATGTTGATTATTTACTAAATTTATAACCCTTAAAAGCCTTACCTATCCTTTAAATAATTTAGTGAACTAACCCCTTAATTAAGAACTTAAATGAATTTATTTTCTACTCACCTCAAGTAACTTAAATAATTCCTTAAACTCCCTTTTTAACTTAAATAAACTTACTTGCTAGCTAAAATAAATTCTGGAAAGGTTTCTTGAATCTTAAATTTTATCTCTAAACTCCAACTTCAGTCCGGCCTCACTGAAATAACTGAAATGATAAAAATCAAACTGCTGCATGAAATAATTAACTTAAGGAAAAATCATTTAAATACTCATGAAATAAAATCATTTAAAATACTAGAATTATGCATGGCTTATACGTAGTCTAAGTTATGGGTTCTACAATGATGGTTGAGCATCTTTTGAAGAAGGAGTAGTTGTTGACTAAGTTGGTTCAGAAACTGCTTCTTTGGATGGTTCTTGATGTTGGGCTGATTGTTCAGCATACTCTTCAGATGAAGGACTTTGGGTATCTTTTGGAATAATCAACTCTGGATTCATTTCCCAATTTTTAATCTTCATCTGCAATGATCGGAGATCCGTGTCTAGCTGGTTGTGAACTGATGTGTCATTGAAAGCAGTTGGACTGGTTGGATCATAATTTTTGCGTAGCTCAGCAAGCAACTGTGCCAATTTCTTGACACGTAATAGATCAAAGAAATACTCCCTCCTTTCTGTGCTTGAACAATCGAGGCAGCTTTGACTACCTTGAAGACCACAGCTTCCAAAGCAATGAATTTCGTCAAAACTGCTTTCTTCTGTAGTTGCTTTGCAAAAACTTCGGTCCTGAATCTGACCCATTCATTGTAAGTCTTGAACTTTGATTCAGAGAACTCATTTACCTCTTTCCATATCAGGTCGATATGAGTCTGAATTAGATTGGTTGGTCGGGGCTCTTCTATCAATTTGTCCTTCTCTTTTGGATCAGTTAGGTCATGAGTAATACTCATTCCTGATACACTTGCATCTACTTTCCCCCTTATCACTATGCCTTTTGGTCTGGAAAATGGTAGAGTAGTTGGAGTAGTGATGGAGATTAATGGAGCTTTGACTCATGCTTGTTTTTGCTTATCACCAAATTCGGTGATAATCTTTTTGGATGGAGCAGTTGGAGGTGGTAACTGACCTTCAGTTGAAGTCTCAACTGAAACTGCCCTCAAAAGTTTAGCCTTGATAGGCTGCTCAGCTCCAGTCAGTTTCAGTCTTTCAGCTGCAATGGTTTCAACAACAGCTGCTGGTTTGGTTTTCAGAGTCCTGGGCTTCTTCGTGATCTTTGGAGATGGACTTCTCTCAGAATCAGTCTCATTGACAATCAGTTTTCTTTTGATTGTCTTTTTCTGAGCTATCTTTTTTATTTTCTTGACTGATTTGAGAGCCTCCTGCATCCCAATCTCTTTCTTTATCTTGATGAACTGCTCAGGAGATATGTCCAGCTTGAGCTTTGGTAGCTGAACATTCTTTGCACTGAAGATTTTGATCTTGAATGACTTCTCAGAAGAATCACCCACCAAACCTTTGGTTTTCAGCAAATAGCTGAGAGGCATTGCAAATCTCTTGGACTGTTTGGAGGACTGAAGCATGTTCTTGAGTATGTTGAAGATAAAAGCTGACCACTTCAGTTTTTTACCAGCCATGATAGCAGTTATCACTTGAAACTTTTTCAAGGTAAGAGCAGCAAATGAGCCTGCTTTGGCGAGTAGCCCCTTGGCCACGATGTCAGCTAGTAACTGAATTTCTGGCTTCAGTTCTTTCTTGGGATTGGAAATCTTGATTTTTCGTCCATCAGCAGATATGAGCGTTTGCATCTCCTCTACATCAGAAGTCTTCATATCAGAAATATTGGCCAAGCCATCAGAAGACAATTGGAAGAGATTACTGAAAGAGTCTTCTTCAATGATCAGTAGTTGACTATTGACGGTGGTAGTGATCTTGCCGTCAGCAGAGGTAAAGCTATTAGCATAGAAATCCTGAATCTCTTTAGGATAAATTTCTTGGGATGAAAATCCCAGAAATGTCTTCATTTCAGCTGCTTCAAGCTTCAGAAATACATCTTTGACAGCTTCGTTCATAACAGATAGGACTGATTCAAAGTCAATAGCCATTGCGTTGAGAATGAATGCGGAGACTTTGTTTGCCATTGATGATAGCTTGAAAATCTGTGAGAAAATTTTTTGTGTATTTTATTTGCTTTGAGAATTGTAATGCGCGTAAAATAAGAACTGAAATGAAGCGGGTTGAAGTACATATGTTTGTCACTATTCAAATTTTGGGGACACGTGTCAGTCCAAGATAAATAGAATGAAATCGTGTGTACGTGTGGTGAAAACGTGTGTAGAAGTTAAATGGACTACAAGGGACCACATTTCAAATTACTATTCAGTGAAAGACATCAATTAATACGTAATTTTAACAGTTTACATCACTTAATATAGAATGTGTATCAAATCACTAGTTAACTTATTGGATAAGATCAGTTAGGTCAGTAACTGAGTGATCAGTTGAAAACTGAGTCAGTTCAGTTGACGACCAACTGACTATTGTCTTATCAGTTAACCATTTAAATTCGACATTCCCCCTTAATAAATGCGTATAAATAAAAGAGTAAATGAAACTCAATCTGAATAAGTCAAGTGTAATTGGTTGACTGAAGTCTCTTGTCTTCTTTTATTTCTTCTTCTTGACTATGTCTATAAATAATATCAGAGTAATTAGATATTAACAACAACAATTAAGCTCAAATGGATAGACCAAGCAGTTCCAACAACCCTCATCCTTCAGCAGAAGCTCGTAGCTTAGAGAGTTGGAAAGAAGGCATTGAAGATTTCGTCTTTAAAAGAGTCATGTCCACCTAGACTAAGATTCATGATCTTCAGACCATTCAACGAGGTGGATCACTTGACACTGATAAACAGAAGGCAGCTGAAATCAAATATAAAAGGCGGCTCGATGTTATTCACACTTCAGATCTGGCCACTAATGAAGGTCTTTACGAGTTGATGCTTATGAAGGAGCAGATGGTGCTAGAAAATATTTCTATATCAGAAAGCTTCCAAAGAATTGCCTGTAATGAATTGTCTAATTGAGTGTCCCTTTGGTTAGAAGTTGTTCCCAGGGAAATGACTCGTGTATTATGTGAAAGATTGTTGGGTTCAATAATTGTCTTTGCTGGGTAGAGTGATCGAACCGTGGTGCTTGTGCTGATGTGCGGTTTAAAAGATTTGAGTTGCACCATTACCACCAGCTATAGCTTTTGGTAAAGCGGTAAGCACTCGGTCCTACAATTCGTATCAGAGCCAAGGTCACGGGTTTGATTCCCATTGATTGCAAGGAGTGCAATTACTGGAAGGGAGATTGTTGGGTGCAATAATTGTCTTTGCTTGGTAGAGCAATCGAACCGTGGTGCTTGAGCTGCTGTGCGGTTTAAAAGATTTTAGTGCACCATTACCACCAGCTATAGCTTTTGGTAAAGCGGTAAGCACTCGGTCCTACAAAGATATTATCAATAAAATTTCTATTTCAATTCATTGCTGTTTTATTTCTTCATACTAACTGATATCAATTAACTAATTAGCAGATGTCTAACTGACAGTTAACTAACTGAATAATAATTGACAATAAATGACAAAACAATATTCAAACATATAACTAAGATAGATCAATCAAACCAAGAATATTGTAAAAGTGAGAAAACTTAGTCTCGGGTAATGGTTTTGTGAAGATGTCAGCTGCCTGTTGTTCAGTTGGTATGTATTACAACCTGATTGCCTTCTTTAGAGCATGATCTCTGATGAAGTGATGTCTTACATCTATATGCTTGGTCCTAGAGTGAAGAACTGGATTATACGTAATCGCGATTATGCTTGTATTATCACAAAGAATTGGTTATTCTTTTGCAATGACTCCATAGTCTTTCAGTTGTTATTGAATCCAGAGCAGTTGGGCACAGCAGCTTCCACCAGCTAGATATTCTGCTTCAGTTGTGGAAGTTTCTGTGGACGTTTGCTTCTTGCTGAACCATGAGATCAGTATGTGTAAGGTCCAAAAATTAAGAAGACGTAATCCAACTGCATGCGAAACTAGGAAACATGAAAAATGGCTAATTAACTGATTTTAATTGCTAATTGATTATGTGACATACATGTTTATATGTAAAATATGATTTTATTACTATCATGCATAAAATTATATTTTTAAGGAATATTCAAGTGGCGATCGAGGAACGGAGACCGAAGGCTGAAAAACGTAAAAAAATTTTATTAAATAATTTTTTTTATTTAAATTAAGTGGGATGATTTTCTTATTTTTGAAAATAAGGGGTTTTGAGGTGATTTTATACGCTGGGACGTAATTTTTATCGGTTTTAGTTTTTCAACTAAAATACGAGCTATTGGCAACCCGGCTAATAAATTCACAATTTTAATTAATCAAAAACCTTGTAGATACGTTATTAAATTCTAATTAAAACTAATGGGCTTAATTTAGAAGCTTAATAGACCTAAAAGCCTTGATGTTAATTAATTAGTAATTAAAGTGTTAAATAAACAAAACTCTTCACTTTGCACAAAAGATCTCACGGCCACACACTTCTAATATTCTGAAAAAAAAAACTATCTCCCAACTCACAACACACACGGCACTACACTTTTAGCTTTTGGAAGAGAAATTCGAAGGGTTCATAGGAAAACAAGCTTAAGGTTCCGATCCGTTCTTCGTCGTCAACGTTATTTCGTGCGTATAAAACGCAAAGGCACGCATTAATTCTTTCTTTTCTCATCTTTCACACCATACTAAATAATTGAAATCGGTTTGCATGATTAAACAAAGAACACATGCTATTTTCTCGTTTTCATGCATGAGTGATGATAAAAGATGACTTTGATTCAAATAACTTGTTATATGCATGTTAAGGGACTGCCATGATGTCAAAGCATGTTTAAGCAAAACGTTTTTATGAATTAGAACCTTAACCTGTCACCAAACTCACGGCAGGAACAAAGAAATAGGTGAGAACCGAAAGTTGCTGTCAAAGGGTTTGGGGTGATCGGGTTCTGTGTAGTGAGAGCAGAGGAGCCACGGCTTCGAGCCAGGGCTCGGTCAGGGGTTGGTTCTGTTGAGGGGAGGGTCCTAGACAGGCTAGGACCCGAGTTAGGGGCTGGGGTAAGAGTCCTAGCCATGCTAGGACTCTACCCGAGAAACGCGCACCACCTGCGCGAACAAGTGCAGGCTTCCAATGGGTAGAGAGCTCGGTCCAAGGCTCAGGGGCTGGGCTAGGGCGAGTCCTTAGGGTCCTAGGTATGTGTTCTAGAGGATTGTTCAGGGTCTGGAGTGCCGGCTAGGTTCACAAGTCCACAAATTTGAGTCTTAGCAAAGCTAAACTCTCGGCCAGCTTATGGGTGAGGAGTGGGGTCTTCGGTTTTTTGTTTGGAAAGGTTTCTTAGTGATCTAAGGGTCCAGTAGGGTAATTTAGGATGATGGTCAAGTTTTGGACCAACATGGTTTGGGGGTAACTCGTGAAAATCGAAATTTGGCTCGGGGTCGAAGTTTAGGTGTCAATTTAGGGTTTTAACTAATGAAAAATTGAAAAACGGCTCACGGGGGTCGAGTCGTGGTTCATAAGGGCTAAAATAATATAAAAAGACTAAATTTTGAATTTAGGAGTTTTATATTAAGGTTTGGGATTTTTCGGGATTAAAACACCGTCAAAACAATTAAATAATGATAAATGAAAAAGTCTAATAATTAAGCAAAATAAAATTATGAAAAAAATTCATGTAAGCTTAAATAATTATTTGGGACATGTTAGATTCAAGAAATCAAGAAAAAATTCAAAATCGAAAAATGTCAAGTTCAGGGGTAAAACGGTCTTTTTACACAAAAAATTAGTAAAGGTCATGGCAGTGCCCTTAATGCTGTTTTTATGACATCATTGAGGATACGAGGATATGAGGTTTGAGGTAAGAATGAGAATATCGTGAGGGGAGAAGACCCCAGAGGGAGCCCATTGATGAGAGAAGGCCCTAGAGGGAGCCCCGACGATCGTATTTTTATTCGATGAGGATAGGCCAAGGTCCAGTTGACCGGTGAGAGTGTCGCTAGTGTCCCCGCCACCCACTACTGTGGTTACATGTATATGGATCCATCGACATTTGAGGTTTGAGGAAAGTCACAATTAACATCTGAATTCAACAAAGGAAAAGGAAAAGGAAAAATGTTTATGATCATGAAAAATGTTTTATATGTCACGTTGAGGAAAAAGGGAAAGTTAAAGTCTATGTTTGCATGTCATGAAATGTTATTTTTACATAAAAGTATTTTCACTGTTGCATGTGGTTTTATACGTATTATTTGTTATAAAGATTATGGTGTGTTGAGTCTTTAGACTCACTAGGTGTGATGGATGCAGGTGAGGTTGAGGGAGGTCTTGATGGGTGATTGGACTGGACTGAAGGCGCACACAACCCGAGGACCAGCGCTTCTACTTTTTCCGCATTTATGATTCATAATTTACGTTAAAGATTTTAATACAATTTGTTTGTGCATTTGAGAGATTTTTGAGAGGTTTAGTATGGACTATATTTTTCAAATTTATTGCTTTTTTAGGTTGGTTAACTTTTGACATTTCATTTTTATTACTATTTCATTTTATTTTTAAAATGCTAGTTGATTGATGTTTTATTTTAAAAGGGTAAAATATTTTCATGTGGTATATGTAAAGAGCCAAAAATCGAGTGTTTTTTAAAAAAATTTCTAGTACTTTTTAAGAAAAAGAAAGGCAGACGCTTCAGTATGTCTTTTAGAAACTGACATGATTCACTGGTGCTTTTAGGATCAAGCTTACATCCTGCATAATCTCCATCTGAATATCCAACTAAATTGAAAGATGAGTCCTTAGCATACCATAATCCAACATTTTGTGTGCCTTTAATATATTTCAATATTCGTTTGGCAGTTGAAAAATGAGATTGCTTAGGATTTTCTTGAAATCTAGCACACATACAGACAACAAATACAATATCAGGACGACTAACAATTAGGTATAGTAAGGAACCTATTAAACCTCTGTAAAGTGTCGTCTCAACTGATATTCTCCCTTGATCATTATCTAATTTCATCGATGAGCTCATGGGAGTATTTGCAGCTGAACATGTTTTAAAGCCAAATTTCTTGAGCAGTTTCTCGTGTATTTGGTCTGATTGATAAAAGTTGAAACGTCTACCGTTTTAAAAGCGCGGAAATAATTTTTTTTTAATAAAGCTCACATTTTCGAAATAACATTTAAACATTTCTCATGCATGAGCTGTACAGAAAAATATAACATTTAAAAATGATCTTAAATATTTGACAGCAAAAATAGTGCAGTTTAAAATAACCAAACTCATCCCAAAATAATACGTAAACATGAACCCACTCAAAATCTTAAAAATCGTTAACGTAGGAAAATATTCATCTCCACTCAATCTCATAAATTATAATGCGGAAAATATGCGGTACTCAGGTCATGTCACCGCACCAGATCTGCCTACTCAGAGTTCGGCAACTCCAGTCTCCTCATCATTAAGCTCACCTGCATCACACACGCCTAGTGAGTCTAAAGACTCAACACACATGCACCAGGAATAACAAGTACACATACATAGCACACAGCAGTGGAAAGTATCGTACTCAACATATCTTTCATTAACTTAAAAGCATTAACATAAACATATCGTATAAAATCATAACGTGTCAAAGCATGTCATCTCATGTCATCATATACGTATACATTTTCTTTTTAATTGAATCCAGTCCATTAGTTGTGACTTTCATATCATCTCTATCGTATCAGCTCTATCGATGGATCCATCTACGTATAACCACGGTACCGGTCGGCGGGAACATCAGCGACAACATTACCTATCCATCGAGCCTTGGCCTCAGCTCATCATATCTCATGTCATCGTATACATATACATCGTCAGTCACAACCAACTCTCATCCTTCAAAAACATCATCATATTCACCACTTGATAAAAACGTGCATATACGTAATTTTTCCTTTAAACCAAACATTCAACGTATTTATCGTAATTACATAAAAATCATAAAGGTGATGCATAAACATTTAAATCATGATAAAATTTGCTCAGGGTGCTGCCAGGACCAAAATTTCACCCCGGATGCAAAATGATCATTTTGCCCTTGGAAACCCAAAATTACCGTTTTGCCCTTAGACGTAAAATTTCACGTTTTCGACATTTTCTTAATTACATTGACTCTAACATGTCCCAAATAATTATTTAAGCCTACATGAATGTTCTCATATTTTTATTTGACTTAAATCGATGACTTTTAAATTAATATTTAAATATAACATATTAATGCGTTTTAATCTCGAATTAAACCAAACCTTAGCATAAAATTCCCAAATTAAAAACTTAAACTTCTAATAATTATTTGAGCTTAAATATAATTTTCCATAATTTTATTAAGCTTAAATCTAGGCGTTCCAATTAATTCTTTAATTAACGTTTCGTGCGGCGATTAAATCCCTGATAAATCCAAAACTCATTATTTTGATCCGAAACTTACCAAACTCTTAAAAATGTCCCAAAACATATTTAAAAATATTCCTAGACGTAAACTCAAGCCCAATATAGAACTTAACCAATTCTTTTTAAAACTTGGACCGAGGTCCCGGTTTTAATTTTAATCAACTCGAAACTTAATCAAAATTTTCCCAACTTGAACCATAATTTAAACAACTCCTTCTAAACCAATTACTACTTACATTAAGTCCTTTAAATCCATGAAACTTCGGCCAGCACATAATTTTCCTAAAGCTTTCTCGGCCGACCCCCTTTATACAATCATAACACAACATATGGTCCCAACCATTTAACCATTTGGTCCTTCCTTCTACCACCACCTGTCCAGCCTTTAAGGCTCACCATTAGGACCCTAATGACCTTTCTAAACTAAGCCAAGTTGACACTAAACATTGTTGCACCATCCACGTGCAGAAACGAACCGAAAGCTAGAACCTCCATCTCGATTCAAGCTATACTTCCACGGATCGAGCCTCCCCCTCGACCTTACGCTCATGGCTCATTCCTAACATCTTACTAGACTCTACAAGGTCTGAAACATAGCTTGGTTCGAGCCCATGCATCGCAGCACACCAAAAACTCACGATCTAGCCTTCAAATACCCTCCCCTACGCTAGGCCGAGCGTTTTTCCTTCGAGCTTGGCAACCTCGCCTCTCCAGCACCTAGGTAACCTTATACACCGCCTGTACAGCCCTCTAGAATCATAAAACTAACAGCCCCTTGCACAAAAATATGAAGAACGCGAGTAGGAAACATGACATGAAAGATTCAAAACAACCGCAAGAAATAATGCAATAACAAACAAAAACCGATCAACCAACGATCAAAACAAGCATATCAGCATAATTTTATGGCGTGAATGATGAGCAAGGAAGGTACATAGCGTGCCTTTGATGTTTGATGATAAAAAACAAGACGAGGGAGACTTTCTTTGCAAGAACAAGTGACCACCGAAGCTCTAGTTGTTGCTGGTGAAGAAGCCGAGAGAATATGCAAGTGGGGTGTTGAAAATAGAGAGGATGAATTGGTTGGAGAGGGTGTCGGTTGGTTTAATGTTTAGGGTAGCTTTAGGTTTAGTTTAGGGTTTATTAAAATAGTTGATTAATAGATAATGGGTCCTAAATTGTCATTAAAGAGTTTAAAAAGATATTTAAGCCCACTAAGGTTAAAATTAGGCCCATTAAATTCAAACACACTCCTGAAAAATATTTCGTGTCGGAAAGTTTTTGAAAATATTAGTCGAGACCTCAAAAAGTCTCCCGATTCGATAAAATTTGCGTACCGATAAAAATTATGATGTGATGGATAAAAATACCCAACAAAGCCCAATTCTTGAGAAATACCTTTAAAACATCTTATAATAATTAATAAAAATTAATCATGTTTTAAAATAATTTTCCTGAAAATTCTCCGGTTCTCGTTCTTCGTTTGAGCGCAAAATGAAATTTAAAAATCTTTAATGCATAAACCTTTAAAATTTCGTGAAATAAATTCTATCATGCATGAATTATACATAAAATGCATAAAAATAATTAAACACATAATTTATGAAATAAGCATGCATTTAATGCTCTAAAACAAAGTAATAAAATACCAAAGAAATTTAATAACTTGCATTCATGTGGTTCACGTGCAACTTCAAATTTTTCGAGACGTTACAAAAGTACAAGTTTCCATTTGTTTCACTTGCAGACCGAGAAAGAATGTCAGTTCACCCATCATACTCATCTCAAATTTTTCGTGCATTAACTTAGCAAATTTCTCACATAATTTGGGGTTAGTTGACCCAAAATAATATCATCAACATCTATTTGCACAAGTAAAATATGATCATTCTTTGAAAATTTGAACAGAGTCTTATCAACTGATCCAACAGTAAAATCATGATCAGTTAGGAATTTTGAAAGTGCTTCATACCAAGCTCTTGGAGCTTGTTTAAGACCATATAGAGCTTTGTTCAAATGATAAACATGATCAGGAATAGATTGATTAACAAAACCTGGTGGTTGTTCAACATATACTTCTTCCCGCAACTGACCATTTAGAAATGCATTCTTCACAACCATTTGGTAGACTTTAAAGTTTCTGAATGAGACATAAGAAAGGAATATTCTGATTGCTTCCAGTCGTGCAACTGGTGCATATTTCTCGTTGTAATCTATTCTCTCTTCTTTCCTTTATCCTTGTGCTACAAGCCTCGCTTTGTTGCGCACAACTGAACCATCTTCGTTCAGTTTGTTTCTGTAAACCCACTTTTTACCTATAATAGTTTTAGAAACTGGTCTTGGAACTAAGTTCTAGACATTGTTATGGATAAACTGATTTAGCTCTTCTCGCATAGTATTTATCGAGTTAGGATCAGTAAGAGCTTCATCAGTTTTCTTTGTTTTCAGTTGAGAAACAAAATCTGAATGAATAAATAAATAAAATATTTGATTCCGAGTTCTTACGGGATCAGATGGATTATCTATTACCAATTCTGGTAGATGTGATATCTTCCATCTGTATTCAGCATTTGTTGAATCCATCTTAGCAACTGGTTATGTTGGCAACTGAATGTTCTCTTCAGTTTCAGTTGCTGCTGCTTCAGTTGGTACTTGAATATTATCATTTTGCTCTACCAACTGATTATCAGGGACAATTTCTTGTACCACTGATTGATCCAGCACTTCTGGTTCTGGTGTTTGAGGATATTTCGATTGATATGATTATCTTCTTCATTATCATCCTCCAAACTTATATCTGTAAAGCGATCAACTAGCTCAACTGGATCAGTTGGCTTATCAGTTAGTACAGATTCATAAAATACAACATGAATAGATTCTTCAACATTCAAAGTGCATTTGTTAAATACTCTATAAGCTTTACTAACTGATGAATAACCAAGAAATATTCCCTCTGTAGATTTAGCATCAAAAGCTTTTAAATGATTTTTGCCATTATTGAGAATAAAACATCTGCAGCAGAATATTTTGAAAAAAGATACCATGCTTTTACGTCCATGCCAGATCTCATATGGCGTTTTCAAATGATTTTTATTAATCATTGATCTGTTTTGAGTGTAACATGCAGTGTTTAATGCCTCAGCTCAAAACTTCTGAGAAATACCAGAATCAGCAAGCATTTTTCTAGCAACCTTTTTAAGGGTTCGATTTCTTCTCTCAGCTACACCATTTTGCAGAGGCGTTATGGCTGCTGAGAGCTCATGCTTGATCCCAGTATATTCTAAAAATTGTGAAAGATTTTGATTGATGAATTCAGTCCCTCGATCGGACCTTATTTTGTAAATACCAAATGATTTTTCATTAATAATCTTTTGGAAAACTTAATCAGTTGTGCAACAGTTTGGTCTTTCGATTTAAGAAAGATAACCCAAGTAAATCTTGAAAAATCATCAACGATCACCAAAGTGTATTTCAATTCCCCTACACTTATGACTGTTATAAGACCAAAAAGATCCATATGTAGCAGTTCTAAGAATCTGGATGATGATTTACTACCCTTGTTTTTAAATGAAGGTCTTACTTATTTATCAAACTGATATGCTGAGCAAATTTTATCTTTTGAAAAATCTATTTTGGGCAAACCAGTTACAAGATCATGGTTACTCGGAAAAGCAATAGACTTAAAATTTAGGTGGTTCAACCTTTTATCCCACAACCAGTTTTTAGAAGATTTTGAAGCTATAAAACAAATTGGTGCAGAAGGTTGATCAGTCCAACTGACTTTGTAAGTATTTTCACAACGATTGCCAGTTAAGATGATCTCATCAGTTGAGTTTCTAAATGAGCAAGTGTGTATGTTGAACTGAATTGAGAAATTATTGTCGCATAACTGACTGATTCTTATCAAGTTATACTTCAAATTCTCAACTAGAAACACATCTTTGATAGTAATGTTACCATGGATAAGCTTACCCTTACCCATAGTTCTACTTTTAGAGTTGTCTCCAAAACTGATGATTGGACCAGTATATTTGATCAGTTTGAATAACAATTTTGTATCATTTATCATATGTCGCGAGCGTCCACTGTCCAGATACCAGATTGATTCTTTGTTTGTACCTGTCACCTGCAATCACACACAATGAATAATTTTGGTACCCATATCTATTTGGGTCCTGAATTGATAAGTCCTTTAGGAACCCAGACTTGGATTGGTCTAACTGACGTTCCAGTTACTGTGTTCCAAATGGTTTTTCCCGGCATGTGTGTGCTTGGTGTGTTGTGTGCAGATATAGCAATATGTGCTTTAGCCTTGTTCAATTGGTTGTTCAGCCGATATCTTTTCTGAACTGGCTTGCAATTAAGATAATTGGAATAGCCATTTGGAGAGTTATTGCTGAACCTTTTGGGTGACCAGCTCTGTGAAACATTTGAAATTTTAGTGCCATAACCAATTCCATACCTTTTAGCCTTGTTCTTATTTTCAATAGGCTGTTCAACTAGTCTACTCGACTCAGGTTGTTCTTGTACCATCACTGAGTTGACAAAGTGAATGTATTTCTCTTTGACTATGTTCAGTTTTGGTTGAGTATCACTGGTAGAAGTTTCATCTTGGTTGCTAAAGCCTAAACCAGTTTTATTAGTAACTGATTTTTGCATATCTTGCATTTCAGTTAGTGTAACTGATGATTTATTCCATGCTTTAATCAGCTTAGTTTGCTTTGAATTCTAAAGCATTAACTGCTGAATCGTAGATTGATTCTTGCTTCTTTCAGCATTCAGCTCAGCAGTCTCTCGTTTAAGACTCAACAGTTCAACTGATTCATCAGTTTCAGTCTTATTGTCATTGGGATCAGTTTGCTTTGCTTTGGCTTTCTCAAAAGAGATAGTAAGCTTGTGATACTCGTTGGCCATGTTATGTAATGTACAAATAAGTTCATCACTTGTAAATTCAGTTGAACTAAAATCAAATACATGTTCACTGGTTGATTCTAGCTCGGTGTCATCAGTCATCAGAAACTTGACTTCCTCTTCATCGCTGGAGCTACTCAAGCTCTAAGATTCTGATTCATCACTGTCAGTTTCTACCTATTTGGACTTACTTTCCTCAGCTAGAAGCACTTCATGTTTCTTTCTGAATGATTTCTTATCATCCTTGATCTTCTCTTGTACTCAAATGATTTCTTTCCCTTTTCAGCTGAGCCTCGACTGTCCTTTTTTGGCGTAGGACTGTCAGCAATAAAGTGTCCAGTTTCGTCACAGTTGTAGCAAGCATTTGGTTCTTCCTTGGTGTTATTTCTATGATAATGTCTTTGAAAGGAGCCTTGATTTCTTCTCATGAATCTTCAAAACTTTTTGACTAATAATGACATTGCGTCATTGTTTAACTGATCAGCAGTTTTTTCAACTGAACCAGTTGATTCCTGTTTGACAGCACTAAGAGCTGTCGTAGCTGCTAGTGTACAAGGTTCTCCTTCTCTTGTTTGCAACTCAAACTCATTAACCTTTAGATCAGAAAATAGATCATGTAATTTGAACTTATTGAGATCCTTTGTGTAGAACCCGATAAATCAGACTACGTATAAGCCATGCATAATTGCTATTATTTAAATTAAAAATAGTTTTTTTAATATTTATGGAGTGTTTAATTCATTTTAAAATTTGTTAAGTCATGATCATTTATTTTAAATCGCAGAAGTTTAGATTTATCTTTTCGGTTAAATACGCGAGGCAGGACTGGAGTTTGAGTATTGGAATAAAATTTAATAATAAGAAAATATTCCAAAATTTAATTTAAGCCAAAGAATAATTTATTTTAATGGTAGGGAACGTTTTAAGATTTTATTTAATTAATTAGACTTAAGATATTAATTAATTCTCTCATGTCCAATAATTAATTAAAAGCCTAAATTAAAATATGTAATCAATTGGAATAAATTAATCTAGGCCTAAAATATTCAAGAAATTATAACATACCATTTTGTTGATTAACTTTTAGACTAAGCCATGCCATGCAAGAAATTGATACCCTAATTTAATTTATTAAGTCACTAAAATATATAATGGGAGATTAAAACTTTAAGAATTTAAAATTCATGAATTAAGCAATATTTCACCTTGCATCTAGACTTAAAATTTCGGTCATCACACTCCCCAATTCCGCCACTCATTTCGTTCAAGACTAGAAGGAAAATGAAACATTTCCTTTACCATTCCACCCCCTCTTATGCAACTTCCTTCTTAATGCATTCTTGACCCACTTAGCTTGAAACTTTCCCCTTCACTTCCTTAGCATTCTCCCCACCCATTCCTTCGAAAATATCAGTAGAAAACAGCTGCTGAAATCGTGAATCAGTAGCAAGAAAACAAGAAAGAAACACAACTCCGTCTCCGCCGCGCCGTGTTCGTCGTATTGATTTGTTTTTTTCAAAAAGAAATTTCCAGGCATGTTTATATTGTTCTTTGCTCTTCAATCAAGTCCTATAGGTATTTTAAAACATCACATGTTCATGATTTTAATAGCAAAAACCAAAACATGACAGCAACTTTGATAAGTGTTTTTAAACAAGGCTTGGTGCACGAATGCATCAAGATTTTTAAACAACAAGATAAGTGTCCCACAATTCCATCTTTCTGATTTTTGTGTGAGTTGGTTTCGACTTTGAGGGCGTTGGGTTGATCTTGGTTGGATCTAGCCCTTAGCCATGGTTCACACAATACCTCTTGATGTCTAGATAAAGTCATGGTCGATCACATGGCCATTGGAATGACCAAGACAGCAAGTAAAGCAATACACCCCACGCGCATAGCATGGTTCTCGGGTGGGAGCCTTGCGTTGTCTTAGGTGGTCGCTTGGATTGTGGTTGGCCTAGTGCCCTTAGCCATGGTTCAAGCCACACCTTAGGATGCTGGTAAGAGAATTTGGTTGGTGGTTCAAGCCCCAATGGCCATTGGTTTCACAAACCACGCAAGGAAGCGCAGCTGCTGCCACTGTGTTATGACAGCAACTTTGGCTTCGGTTCAGAGGTCATGTTCGAGTTCTTGGTTGGCTTTTAGCCTATGGCCTTGGACTGGACAGTACCTCAATGAGTCAGGAAGGTCTTGTTTTTGGCCGTTCATAATTTGGTTAAGTTTAGAGGTCGTACGAGAATTTACGGTGCAATGTGCCAAAGAGACTCTCGAAAGAGCGTTTCACGATTTTGGCCTCCATTCACATTTTTCGTGTATTACAGTCCTAGGGTTATGTTTTCCAGTATTTTAGGTGTATTTTAATCATGGCTAAACGATGGTTCAATGTTGGTTCGGGTTGGTACAAAGCCATGGTTGAATACTAAGTTTGTTGGGCGTAGTTGTCTCGTTTTTGGTTCGTTTATGAATTTTTTGTCAAGTCAAGATTATTTGCATGTTTCTCATGTTAGAATTAGGTCGCGGCAAGCCTGGGAACGATCAAACTCATCCGGTATACTGTGGTGATGATCTCTATCGCCCAGTATACTGTGGTTTAGTAATATTATCTCCACCAGAAAATCTCAGCATGATATTTTATGACAGGGCTCTATCGAGCAAATCTTTTACGTATGATTTTTAGATACGCACGTAATTATATTTACCCATGACACGATTTTCACGTAACGCTTTACGATACGATATTTTTAAGTGGCACGCGATCTTATGATATTTTTACTTGTTATTCACGATATATGCATGCTGAGTCTTTAGACTCACTAGATTTGATTGTTGTAGGTACTGGTAAGGTCGAGACCGAGGGTGGGGACCAGTGAGCTAGATTGGGTCAGCAGTAGTAGGGACCCGAGGACCTCATGTTTCAGTTTATTCACATTTTCATGTTCAAACTCATTTTTTTATGTTCGATATATATTTTCTTTTTGTTGTTACTTTGAAACAAAATAATTACTTTCGTTGTTATTTTTAAAGTTAAGCCTATTTATCAGTTTATTTTATGATTGATGTATGTTATTTATTTGAAGAGAAAAATTTTAAATAATTTCGCAAAATTACGAATACGAAATACGGGCCTCTACACTTTGATTCTCTCGTTGCCATTGTCTTGACATCCCATTCTTTGAGAAGACCTCTGACAACCTTCCGCGCGATTTTTTTGTTTGAATACACCTTTCCAAGTGCATTCATTTAATTTATTATGCCGCTGATTCTTTCATCATATTCATGCATAGACTCTCCAGTCTTCATCTTGATGTTATCGAACTTTTGAACTTTAACGAGAATTTATTTTCTTTGCTTTGCTTATTTCCTTTGCAGAGCTGAATTAAATTCTCCCAAATTTCTTTTGTAGTATTGCACATCTTTATTTTGCTGAATGTGATTTTATCCAGTGTTTTGTACAAGATATCTTTAGCCACATTGTCCAGATTGGATTTTCCTTTGTCTTCAGTTGTCCATTCATCTCTGGGCTTTTCAATACAGTGTGGATCTGTTAGAGTATGTGCCTGTCGAGCCAAGTGTTGACCGAGGGTTCATGTTGAAAATCTATGTATAAACAATCTTTATTTTAATTATATTTGAAATTTTTGTTTTGGCACATCTTTATCTATATACCCATGCTAGTTGCATAGATAAAGTCCTAGAATATACAAATAGTAAAAAGAATATGAGATGCTCATATGATGAGTATCATGAAACTCATATTTGAAATACTGTATATTCTAAACAACTTCTAGTCGATTCAGCCGCCGTTAAGAAGGATAAAGACCGCTCGAGTTTGAGACTAGTGTCTACGATGTGAGTACCATGTTTCATTGGTAGAGGACATTGTTATATCCGAGCATGCAAATAGGTGCTCCTTGTAGAGTGTACTGAACAACCCTCCATAAAGAACTTTCCAAGTGGTTCTCACTTACCGAGTGGAAACGTTCTAGTTTATGGTTGTACACCATCATTCCTTATGACCTGGGACAATATTGAGACTCTATATGCTAGCATTGCACTTTGACTAGTTTACCGACTCTCATGGGGTCATCAGGTGGCAAGGTTGGGTGTTCTGTCGAAACATATAGGAGTCGATGTATTGTAGTCGGGGATTCACCGCTTACCTTCTGGTATGGATATCCTATTTGATCTCATGTGTATATAGTTTGAAATCTCTGATAAGAGTCTTGGTAGTAATTAAGAAAGGGGTTTCTTAGATTACACCATCGATGCAACTACGACATGACACATAGTATCGATTCTTTGACAGCTCTCGATATACCAATAGTTGTCGAATCGGTCGTAATATATAAGATGAAAGGACCGTACTGTACGCTAACCATAATTGAATGGTTCTTCCAGGCACTATCATTTAATACCTAGGGAATCATGTAAGCGATGTTGCTAGGCGTTTAACATGCTTGGTTTGTTACTATAAGACTTGAGTTCTGATGTTCTTATTATCAAGGAGTTGATAATTAAGAATGGAGCAATTGTGGTATGCTCATATAAGGACATGTTTAGTCCCGAATCACATTGAGATGTGAACTCACGGCTAGTTGTATCATTGAACCATTGAGGATCATACAAGTGCTAACTTTGTAGATCCCGTTGAGAAGAAAATTAGTTCAATGTGTTGAACGACTTATAAATGAGTTTATAAGCACAAGAAAAATTAGAAGTATGACTTCTATGAGGGGAATGTAACTTTTAATTTGTGGAAGTGTTCCTAAATTAAAAGATAACTCAAATAAATAATGTATTTGAAAATTTTGATTTTCATAAATATTATTATGGAAATTCAAGTGTTGATTTAATTAAACAATAGTGGACCTAGTAGAGTCCAAATAATTAAATTAATTCAAGTGTTGAATTAATTAAATAACATTGGGTCTTGTAAAGCCCAATAAGAAATAATTATTCAACTAGTGGGCTTGAGTAAAATCAAATAAAGTTTAAATTGTCTCAAATATGTTTGAGATATTTAAATAAAAGTCCATGGACTTTATAAATGTTACATGCCCAAATAAAATTGCATGCTTGGGAGGTGAAGGGTTGGAGACAACTTTTTCAATAAACAAGGTATGGCATGCACATGCATCTTTTACCTTTTTCAAGCACCACGAAAAATTATCCTCCCCTTCTCTCCTCCATGTGATGGCCGAAATTTTTCATTAATTTTTCATCCATTTTTGCTTCTTCAAATGTTGAGGAAAGTATACACTTCTCAAAGAAAAATCTCCTAATTTTTCTAATGCAAAATTAGAGGGGATGTACCTTGTTAGTGGTGGACCTAATTTTAAGGGATTTGAGCAAGGAGTGCTCAAGGAAAGCTTGTAGATTGTCTACCTTCAAGAGCTAAGTTGTTTACAACTTAGTTGGAGCCAATAATCAATCTTTGTAATTGATAGGTAAATTTCTAAACACCCTATGTATGACATTTTGTGTTTTTGTTATTTACTACACACATCATAGTGGGTGCTCGGTTTTCTTCATGAAAATACGATTTTTCGAAAATTCCGTTGCGTTTCCTTTATTATAGCAACAGCAGTGTTTGCTTTCAGTATTCTCATGGGTCCTTCAGTGACAACGTACCACATATGATCATCTTGTGCAACGAGATGAGCCTGCACTCTAATTTTCCAATCGTCAAAATCTTCTCTGGAAAACATTGGGATTTTGTTGAAAGAAGACATGGTAATCAGTTTGTAGATAGGAATATTCAGGAACAAGATTCAACTGCTCTGATACCACTTGATAGGATACGTTGGGAGGTGAGGAAGTGTTTAAAAGGGGGGTTGAATAAACACTTGACAATTTTACACTCTTTCGAATAATGAGTCAGTTTAGTGATAAACTGAACTCGGGAATCTTGTTTGTCAATGTCGATCAATTAACTAATGAAAGTGCGGAAATAAACTAACTGACAGATAGAATAAAACTGAAATTAAGAGGCACAAGATTTATGGATGTTTGGAGACTTCAATCACTCCTACATCACCCCTTCTATCTATGAGCTAGAATATTCACTAAAAGAGTTTAATCAAATACAAAGAATTGTACAGACCCACTTCAGTTTTGAACTTAACAATGCCAAACTGAAACTCTTAGTTTCGATACATTTTATAGTACTTCGAATGATCTTGAAACTACTTGGCACAACTGATCTCTATAAGATCGAATAATACAACAGTAAATGCTTGTGTTTGTAAGCTCAAATTATTGCCTTGAATACTATAAATGTATATGCTAAGTGTGAGCTTTGAAATCTTCTGAATATGAACAGAAAGCTTGTGAAGAGATTTCAGCATAATAACAGCTTGATTGATTGTGTCTGTATCGTGTATCATTGGGTGTGTTCTCCGCTGCTCTTCTGGGCTATTTATAATCTTTATTTGAAACTTTACATCCGTTGCTTGCCACATCAACATTATTCTGACAGTAGTACACTGTTGCATAGCTGAAATACGGCGTTCTCACAATAAGTAGCAGTCTGCTCTTGTACAATTTGTCGGTTGATATCTACATTCCTTAACTGATGATGTGTACAAATGTTTTATCAGTTTTGACAAAGCTGATAGGATGAGCTGATTGCTCTCAACTGATTGTAGTGTAACTGATCAGTTCCTAATTGATCATTCAGTCGTCTACAATATTCAGTTAGCTCAGTTCAGTTGCCGTTGATTTTATGCGCACTAATCTTCAGTTAGGCTACCAATAGTTTGCGTATTTTATATCAGTTCCTTTCAGTTTCCTTGATCAGTTAGTTCAATATATTTTACGCTCAATTTGTCAAACCACCGAAATTAAGTTTCCAACATATTTAAAATAACTTTAAGCATAAATAAATCATGTATCATAAAATCGTAAAGCTTTGCATCATTTATCATTTTGGGTGAAGGTTGATCCTCGAAAGAGACTAGCCTTTTATCCTCTGGTCGACTGATCAGTCTTAGCTCACCATTCTTCATGGGGACGGTCTCAAGGCATCATCATAAAATATGGAAATACGATCGCCGGGCTGTCTCTGAGGCCTTGTCCCATAAACGAGCTCTCTCTGGGCTTTTCCTTCACGATATTCCCATAAAATTATAAGTTCATCGTTCCATCTTAAAGCGGATCCCCCACATATCATCTATCCTTTTGTCACAGTCAATTCACATCCAACAAAATATTTTTTTTTCCTTTTTAAAGCATAAAATATAATAACTTTCCAAAAATAACATTTTAACAGTAAAAATTGCACAGTTTTACCATAAATCATAAAATTCTATATTTACATCAAAATCATCATTTTATATCATTTATCATCCGAATTAACCCCAACTTTAATATTTTCTTCCCAAACTTTAAACATAATCTTTTTATACCCAAAATACCTCGTGAACCATGAACCGACCCCCGTGAACCATGGTTCAACCCATTTCCCATTAAACTCAAAAATCCGAACCCCTGCTCGGCCCCATCGAGACACGGCCCAAATCCATCGAACCACCACGAGACACCTAGGACCAGACCTAACCTCGACCCTCCTGGACTCCCCCTGGACCACGCCCGAGCCCCAGCCCACGCGAGAAGTCCCTGCGCATGAACCACAAGTCGCGGCACCCTCTCCTATCTTCACTAGGACTCTTTTACTCCAGCAACCACCGATCACACATCCTCCTAGCAATCCCTTGACCGACCTTAGAACTAACCTAGCTGTGAGAACCCGGGATTTTACGAGCCAAGTAAGTAATACGAACTTGAAGTTTAACTCAAACTAAGCACTAAAATTTTTATTCCAACTAGATAACTTGAATATTAACTTAGATTTCAGCTAACTTATCTCGAAGAAATAGCTTCAATACTCGGAGATTAACTCAACGAGAGGCCAAGCTGGAAGTAACTGAATCCATTGAAGTACTGTCACGGGAGGAATAAAACCCCAGCTCAAGGACTCAATTCGTCAGCTCAAAGCAGCTCAACCAATCTTGTCCTAACAAGAGCAAAAAGAGAGCTACAAGATGAGCCAAGAGTTTGGACAAATTAAATATGCAAGAAATAACCTTTGAGTTAACCCATGAAGGAGCTGTGGGAGGAGCTAAGAGCTAGGACATAATAATGATGCAAGAAGTGACCCTTTAGAAAATCAAGGTGACTCTTAAGGCTTACATTGAAATTTGGAGTGCAATAATGGCTAGCATGGGAATTGAAGAATGCATGGAGATTTGAAACACAATAATGACTAATCTTGGAGGCCAAGATTTCGGCCAAGGCTAGGTGAAAGGGCCAAGATTTTTCTATAAATACCACCTAGTCACATACAAGAATGCACTTCAAAAAATCCCTCAAAAAACTCTCCAAAATTTCGGCCCTCTCTCCCTCTCCCAACAGCATTCGGCCGAACCCAAGAAAAGGAAGAAAAGTTCGTGCAGTCCGGAGTTGCAATACTGCGTCGAAGTGCTGTCCAATCAACGACAGCGATTGCTAAAGTCACGCCGAAGTGCTGCCAAAATTTCAAGAGAAAGCTTTGTACAAGGAAATCGGTAAGTGGGATTTTTTTATGTACTTCGTTTCTATTTTAAACTTTGATATAAATAACATGACATGCATGTTGGTGTGTCTCTTTTTCAAAAATATCAGTGTGTTCTATTTTAAAATTTCGATCGATTATGTGTTCTCTTCTGTACATCGAATTTCTTGGTTCTGCTGTGTCTGTATGAATAACTCTGACATCTGAATATCTGAAAACTTCTGTCTGTTACTTCTGAATTCTGTTGCACTGTTACGATTTGAATTTGAAATGGGACGAGAATTGTAGTTCTGTTCCGGCCCCCATTGGTGGGTATAAAACCATGTTCTGGCCGCACCCCTTAGAGGAATAACATATTGGGGACAATTTGACCATGGAAAGGAGATGAGTAACAGTGTGTTTTGTCTGCTCTGAAATGATTTGAATTGTTTCTATTCTGTTCCGAATCATTTGATAAGTTTCGTCTCCTATTCGTTGTGTCCAGTCAAGAATATTGAGTTTTGAAAGTATGTTATGAAAGTATGTTAAAAGAAATTTTTAAAAGAATTGAATTCTATATGTATCTTTGGAATCGATCGACCTCCACTTGCTGAGTGTTTCCCAAAACACTCACCCCTTACAAATTTCAGATAAAACTGAATAGCAAATAAATAAAGAGGAGCGGGAAGCTTTCTGGGGTTGGTGAACGATGATCAAGATCAAGAACCAATTTATCCCTTTTGTTTAGTTTTCCGCATTTCGCAACTCTGATGTATTTATTTCATTGTCATTGTAAGACAATACTTTATTTATGAAAAAGTCTGGTTTAATTTGATACGAGGCTTTATTGTTATCAATATAATTGTTAAACAATGCCGGATGTCACTGACGCTTCGAACACGGGGCGTGACATTTAAGTGGTATCAGAGCCGCCAGGTTCATAATCCCGCTGGCATTTTGATAGACAAAATTTGGCGAAGTCAAATTTTGGCAAAAGCCTAGTGCATCCCAATTTGAGTCCAACTTTCATCTGTTCTTGAAATCTAACTTTCATCTGATTCTTAAATTTCGAATAGACTTCAGAAATATATCCCTTCAATCGCTTCGCAATTCTTAGTATCAAAATTTTTCCACGACCACTTTGTTCCTATTATTTGTGATTTTCTATCCTTTATATGATTCTGATGCTTTGCTTTCGATTTTATCCTAGGAAATGGCTGCTCCACGTACCCGTGCTCAGGCTGCCCTTCGCATGCGCCAGCTCACGATTGACAATCAGACTAGAGAAATTGCGACCCTGAAGGCGCAACAGGCTAGAGAAAAGTTGGAGAAACAGGAGATTATTGAGAGTAGACTCATACTGGAGACCGATGTACAACGATTGACTCATCATCTAGACTTGGCGGAGAGCCAGCTGCTGCAGATACCGATCGATTCTGCTTGCATCACGCGCTTAGCTGCACTTAACAGGGATTTATTGGATAGAGTGGAGATAGAGCGAGGACGTGCTGCTCAGACCCGTCAGCGCCAGGAGGAGTACAACGCCAGACAGGATCGGTACATTTCGAAGCTCCATGGCACTATGGACAGACTTCAAGATCAGAATAATTACTTGCATTTGGTGATAGAGAACATGGAGGAAGAGGAGGTAGCACTGATGGAGGTGGCCGGAGATGGATGGCGGAGAGATGTTCGATTAGATTAGCATTATAATATCTGGGTTGTAATAAAATTTGTGACTAAGAAAATACTATGTGTACCAAAATATTTTGAAGCTTTCTATTATCCTTCTATTGCATATTTAAAAATTTGATGAGTATCTTATGTATAAAATTGTTTTTTTTTAGGAAAACAACATGGATCTTCAACGCATTATAAATGAACTTCAAAATCAACTTCAGGAAAAAGATTCAGAAATTAAAACACTGAAATAAAAAAATGAGAAACTCGAAAGAGATAATTTCCAGTTAGACGGGAATAATGTATGCATGACGGAGGATCTTCGTGAGGCCAGAGAGGAAGAGAAGAAACTACGCGAGGACGTAAGACGTTATGCCGCTTATCATCTAGAGTCGGAACGTCGACACGAAATCACCAAGCAAGAGTTAAACAAAGCTCAGGATAGGATTTTTACCCTCAAAATCCGGGACGATAGCCTTCTCAAAACACAACGCCGTCTGGAGGAACAGATCGCAGATCAAGAAATCAATGAGAAAGTAAGCCAATCAACAATACAGGAGCTACAAGATCAAGTAAACAACCTTGATCATCACAACACACAACTGCAGAATTACATTGAGCACCTGCAAAACGAAATGATCAACATGGAAGAACTCATGGAACAACTAGAAGAAAACCCCGTAGAGGAAGAAATTAATGAAGCAGCAGGAGAAGGTGAAGTTATAGATGAGTAGGGAAAGAACTCTAGAATAGGCACCACTTGTACCTAGAGCTATTTGATTAAACATTTATTTTGAAAAGATTGATTGTATGAAAATTTTTTACAATGAAATGATTTATTTGATTAAATATTGTGGCAAACAAATTAATAAAATACATGTTTATAGGATATGGCAGGCAGACCACCTCGAAACAACCGTAACCCTCATGGCGCCAACCAAAATGAAAATCCACCACCACCTCAGAGAGTAAACCTCAGCCAAGAAGATATGATGGCAATAGCCACTATCGTAGCGGCGACGTTGCAATGATTCGTGAACCCATTAGCTAACGCCATCCAACCACCTCAAGAACCACAACCGCGTGGAATTAAATACCATTATGAATCTCTAAGAAGGAATCGAGTTCCAACCTTCGATGGAAACCCAGACCCGGAAGTCAGTCAAAACTGGCTCAAGAACGTCGAAACACAATTGCATTTACTGGAGATACCTGAAGAACTGAGAGTGGAGGTTGTAACACCGTTTTTGGAAGACCTGGCTAGGAAATGGTGGGAAACTGTGTCGCCATCTTTGACAGAAGTGGAAGAGATCACATGGCAGATTTTTAAAAGAGAGTTTTTGAAACAATACTACCCAGCCGAATTTCGACTACAGAAGTTGGGTGAATTTGAAAGCTTTAAACAGGCTCCAGACATGTCAGTAATGGAGTACACTTCACGATTCAACGATCTGGGAACTTATGTCTCAATGATCAAGTCGGATCAAACGTTAAAAATGCATCGTTTCAAGAAGGGACTCAACAGTCGAATTCAGTCAGCATTGGCAGTATTCAAGCCAAACAACTTTGCGGATTTGATGGGCGCTGCAATGAGCGTAGAAACTGATATCAAGCGACGCGAGGAAGAAAACAAGAACAAAAGGCCGATGAACAATCAATCTACTCAGAATGGTCCCAAGTTTAAGAAACCAAATTATTCAGGTGGGTCTTTCAAAGGAAGTTCTGGCAGTGCTGGTAACATCGAAGGAAAGTAGTGTGATACATGTCAACGGAAACATGTTGGAGAATGTTACCGGAAGACAGGCGCTTGTTTTAAGTGCGGAAAGGTGGGTCATAGAATTAAAGATTGTCCAGACAACAAGGACAAAGGGACGGAGCCCAGTAAACAGCATGAAAACAAGACTAATGCTCGGGTGTACGCAATAACCCAAGAAGAATCTGATAATACCAACGAAGTGGTGGCAGGTACCATTTTACTCAATAAAATGCCTGCATATGCTTTGTTTGATTGTGGTGCCACACATTCATTTGTGTCTAGAAGATTTGCTAAAAAGCTTAAACTTAAACATGATACTCTTAGTGAACCCTTAAGGGTGGCAACACCGGCAAGTAAAATAATTGAGACACATAAAGTGTATCGAAACTGTAAAATTGGTATCAGCAAACAAACTTTCGAAGTGGAATTGATTCAACTCAATATGGTTGAGTTTGACATCATTCTTGTAATGGACTGGTTGGCTGAAAACCATGCCATAGTGGACTGTCAAAAAAAAGAAATAATACTTCAGACTTCGACTAAAGAAGAAGTCATATACCACGGAAAATCCAAGTAAAGGAAATCTCTGTTATCCGCCTCACAAGCCTGGAAGGCCATAAAAGGAGGGGAAGAAATTTATCTGACAATGATCAGTGAGATAAAGGAAGAAGAAGCCCCAAAATTGGAGGATATTCCAATTGTTCAAGAATTTCAAGATGTTTTTCCCCAAGAATTACCAGGAGAGATACCCGATAGGGAGGTGGAATTCGAAATCAATTTGGTCCCTGGTGGTGCACCAATCTCAAAGGCACCATACCGAATGGCTTCGGCTGAACTAAGGAATTAAAGGAGCAAATCCAGGAATTATTAGACAAGAAGCAGATTCGCCCAAGTATATCCCCGTGGGGAGCTCCAGTGCTATTCGTAAAGAAAAAAGAACGGAAGCATGAGGCTATGTATTGATTACCGGGAGTTGAACAAGATAACCATAAAGAATAAGTACCCACTCCCGAGAATAGATGATCTTTTCGATCAGCTAAAAGGAGCCAAAGTTTTCTCAAAGCTTGATTTAAGATCAGGATATCATCAGTTAAAGGTCAAAGCAGAAGATATCTCTAAAACTGCTTTAAGAACAAGATATGAACATTACGAATTCACAGTAATGCTCTTTGGTCTGACAAATGCTCCTGCATCATTCATGGACCTGATGAATCGAGTATTCAAACCATACCTCTACAGATTTGTGGTTGTTTTTATAGACGATATCTTGGTATACTCACCAAGTGAAGAAGAACATAGAGAACATCTACGTCTCACTCTGCAAACACTACGTGAGAAAGAACTCTATGCCAAATTCCAGAAGTGTGAATTTTGGTTAAAGAGTGTGGCATTCCTAGGCCATATAATTTCTGAACTTGGAGTGTCAGTAGACCCTAAGAAAGTGGAAGCAATCAAAGATTGACCACAACCAAAGACGGTGACTGAAGTAAGGAGTTTTCTGGGCTTATCAGGCTACTACAGAAAATTTGTGGAAGGATTTTCTTCGATAGCCATTCCACTCACCAAACTTACTCAGAAAAACTCGAAGTTCATTTGGAATGAAGTTAGTGAAAGAAGTTTTGAAACCCTGAAGACGAAACTCGCATCCACACCAGTACTAGTTCTTCCCGAGGATGGTAAAAATTTCACTATGTACAGTGACGCTTACAAGGAAGGATTAGGGTGTGTGCTTATGCAAGAGGGTCAGGTAATTGCGTATGCCTCACGACAATTGAAACCATATGAGAAGAATTACCCCACTCATGACCTTGAGTTAGCTGCAGTTGTGTTTGCACTTAAAATCTGGAGGCACTACCTTTATGGAGGGAAATGTGAGGTGTTTACCGATCACCAGAGCCTCAAGTACATTTTCACCCAGAAAAAATTAAACATGAGGCAAAGCAGGTGGATGGAACTTCTAAAGGATTATGATTTGGTAATCAATTATCATCCAGGAAAGGCGAATAAGGTGGCTGATGCATTGAGTCGAAGAAATTTTGGAAAAGTAAGCTTATATTCACTATCAGCGCGACCAGGACTACGGGAAACCATCAAATTAAAGCAGAGTCAAAACACCTCCATCCTTAAAATTAGAGAACAAATCAGAGAAGGAAAAATTCCATAATTTCAAATAGATGATAATGGGATACTCTGGATGAAAGGACGATTGTATGTGCCAAATATCGATGGAATTCGAGAGGGGGTAATGGCCGAGGCGCATAAGTCAAGATTTTCGGTGCATCCAAGGAGTACCAAAATGTATAGAGACTTAAAAAATAATTACTGGTGGAACGGAATGAAGAAAGGCGTGGCTGTCTTTTTTTCCAAATGCCTAACCTATCAACAAGTCAAGGCAGAATATCAAAGACCTGGAGGACTTTTACAACCATTGGAAATACCGGAGTGGAAGTGGGATAACATTTCCATGGATTTCATTGTAGGAGTACCAAGATCCAGGCAGGGTCACGATGGTATCTGGGTAATCGTTGACAGATTGACCAAGTCTGCACATTTCTTACCAGTGCGAATGACTTACAAGCTGGATAAGCTCGCTACTTTGTATATGGACAACATAGTGAGACTACACGGAGTCCCGACAAGTATACTATCTGACAGAGATACAAGATTTGTATCAAGATTTTGGAAGGGTTTCCAGAAGGCTATGGGAACCAAGATTACTCTCAGCACGGCCTATCATCCCCAGACTGATGGCCAAACCGAAAGGACAATTCAGACCCTCGAGGATATGTTGCGGGCATGTGCGCTGGATTTTTTCAGAAATTGGAGTGAACAGTTACCCCTGATCGAATTCGCCTATAACAACAGCTATCACAATAGCATCGAGATGGCTCCGTATGAGGCTTTGTATGGAAGGAAGTGTAGGTCGCCCCTATATTGGGACGAAGTCGGGGAAAAAGCTGTTACCGGACCAGAACTTATTCAAATAACCGTTGACAAAGTAGCCATAATCAAAGAAAGACTCAATGCAGCCCAAGACAGACAAAAAAATTGGGCTGATTCGAAGAGAAGACCGTTTGAATTGGAGGTGGGTGAAAAAGCTTTTGTCAAGGTCTCTCCCATGAAAGGAGTGGTTCGGTTTAGTAAATCCGGAAAATTGAACCCAAGATATGTGGGACCGTTCGAGATACTGGAGAAGGTAGGAACCTTAGCCTACCGATTAGCATTACCACCTGACATGTCCAGGATACATAACGTTTTCCACATCTCTCAGCTGAGGAAGTATGTCCCAGATCCGAGTCATATACTCAAAGTTGCACCACTGATGATTGAAGGAAACCTCAACGAAGAACTCAAATACGAAGAAGTCCCTACCCGAATAGTGGACTCAAAAGACCAAGTATTGAGAAACCGGACAATACCTTATGTCAAAGTACAGTGGTCAAATCACACTGAAAGGGAGGCAACTTGGGAACTCGAAGAGAAAATGCAATCTCAGTACCCTCATCTATTCGAAAGATCAAGCTAACGCAAGTTTCGATGACGAAACTTTCAATAAGGAGGGAGGGATGTGAGAACCCGGGATTTTACGAGCCAAGTAAGTAATACGAACTTGAAGTTTAACTCAAACTAAGCACTAAAATTTTTATTCCAACTAGATAACTTGAATATTAACTTAGATTTCAGCTAAATTAACTCGAAGAAATAGCTTCAATACTCGGAGATTAACTCAACGAGAGGCCAAGCTGGAAGTAACTGCATCCATTGAAGTACTGTCACAGGAGGAACAAAACCCCAGCTCAAGGACTCAATTCGTCAGCTCAAAGCAGCTCAACCAATCTTGTCCTAACAAGAGCAAAAAGGGAGCTACAAGATGAGCCAAGAGTTTGGACTAATTAAATGTGCAAGAAATAACCTTTGAGTTAACCCATGAAGGAGCTGCGGGAGGAGCTAAGAGCTAGGACATAATAATGATGTAAGAAGTGACCCTTTAGAAAATCAAGGTGACTCTTAAGGCTTACATGGAAATTTGGAGTGCAATAATGGCTAGCATGGGAATGGAAGAATGCATGGAGAGTTGAAACACAATAATGACTAATCTTGGAGGCCAAGATTTCGGCCAAGGCTAGGTGAAAGGACCAAGATTTTTCTATAAATATCACCTAGTCACATGCAAGAATGCACTTCAAAAAATCCCTCAAAAAACTCTCCAAAATTTTGGCCCTCTCTCCCTCTCCCAACAGCATTCGGCCGAACCCAAGAAAAGGAAGAAAAGTTCCTGCAGTCCGGAGTTGAAATATTGCGTCGAAGTGCTGTCGAATCAATGACAACGTTTGCTAAAGTCACGCCGAAGTGCTGTCGAAATTTCAAGAGAAAGCTTTGTACAAGGAAATCGGTAAGTGGGCTTGTGTTATGTACTTCATTTCTATTTTAAACTTTGATATAAATAACATGACATGCATGTTGGTGTGTCTTTTTTCGAAAATATCAGTGTGTTCTATTTTAAAATTTCGATCGATTATGTGTTCTCTTCTGTGCATCGAATTTCTTGGTTCCGCTGTGTCTGTATGAATAACCCTGAAATCTGAATATCTGAAAACTTCTGTCTGTTACTTCTGAATTCTGTTGCACTGTTACGATTCGACTTTGAAATGGGACGAGAATTGTAGTTCTGTGCTGGCCCCCATTGGTGGGTATAAAACCACGTTCTGGCCTCACCCCTTAGAGGAATAACATATTGGGGACAATTTGACCATGGAAAGGAGATGAGTAACAGTGTGTTTTGTCTGCTCTTAAATGATTTGAATTGTTTTCGTTCTGTTCCGAATCATTTGATAAGTTTCGCCTCCTATTCGTTGTGTCCAGTCAAGAATATTGAGTTTTTAAAGTATGTTAAAAGAAATTTTTAAAAGAATTAAATTCTATATGTATCTTTGGAATCGATCGACTCCCACTTGCTGAGTGTTTCCCAAAACACTCACCCCTTACAAATTTCAGATAAAACTGAAGAGCAAATAAATAAGGAGGAGCAGGAAGCTTTCTGGGGTTGGTGAACGATGATCAAGATCAAGAACCAATTTATCCCTTTTGTTTAGTTTTCCGCATTTCGCAACTCTGATGTATTTATTTCATTGCCATTGTAAGACAATACTTTATTTATGAAAAAGACTGGTTTAATTTGATACGAGGCTTTATTGTTTTCAATATAATTGTTAAACAATGCAGGATGTCACTGACGCTTCGGACACGGGGCGTGACACTAGCTCAGCCCCGAGGCCCTACTCCTCTCACGAAGCCGCTTGAACCAGCCCCCACGCACATATGCATGCGCACACGGCTGTAGGGTTCGCAACTCCTGTTCCCTTGTGCATCCAAGAGTCCAGCCATGCTATGACTCTTTTTAGACTCTAGAAACCACCATAACAGAGCCCTAACCGAACCTAGTGAGGCCCCTGGTCCAGACGCCCCTCCCCCTAGTCGATCATTATGCCCCATGAAAACCCTAGCAACCCTAGCTCCATCTTCCCTTGTCCGTGCACGGTTCTAGCCTTATTTCTTACCTAAACATCTTTGTTCTCGTCCCTTAATCATACTCTAATGGCAACGTGTCCTTAGGAATCATAACGTATTTCAAACACGCGTAAAATCATCAAAACTTTGGAAATAATCGTCAAACGATTAAAAAATTGAACTCAAATATTTTTCATGCAAAAATACATAAAACATGCATAATATGGATTGAATGATGCGTCAAAAGAATTTAGAAACGTGCATTTGCGTTTTAAAATGCTCAAATATACGATCGTCGGCGAGGGGCACGAAAAGGGATGAACGAGCGACGAAGAACCCTAGCTTTTCCTCCTTTATATTTTTGAATTTCTAGTGTGTGTGGTGTGTGAAATTTTTGGCTGAATGGTGTGAAAAAACCCTAGATTTTTAATTTTTTATAGATTTAATTTGCATGTTAATGGGCTTAGGTTTTGGGCCTTCAAGTGTAGGAGCAATTGGGTCTACTAAAATTAGTTAAATTAGGTCCAATAACACTTATTTAATTGAAAAATAAAAGTTTATAAAATTTAGTTTTCAAAAATAATGCATTTGATATTTTAAAAGTCCATTGTTTGTCCAAAACCGACTTCCCGGGTAAAATAAAGCTCGTCTCGTAAAATAATTTGAACTCTATCATTTTTAAAAAAATTTAATCATTTTTAATTATATTAATAATCCTTGAAAATATTTAATGAAAAATATTTATTTTTATCTCAGTCATCTTTGATCTCTTTTCCCCAGCCTATTATCGAATATTCGGTTAATATTCTTCAATTTCATGAAATCATGCCATATAATCATTTAATCATACAATCATACCTTTAATCATATAATATGCATCAAGTAAGTATTTAAAATTAATTAAATAAAACAATTATGTAATTTAATTCTTTGCATGCATGTGGTTTACGTATGTTGATTTTGGACGTTACAACAAGTCTCGGCCACTCTAAAAAACTTAGGAGAGAATTTTTGGCCAAATACTTTCATCACCGCCTCATCCCGTCGAGGCTGCATCGACTCCGGATTTGTCAAATTCGTGAGTCCCAATCTCAACACAAAATTGATTGTGATTTCAAGTGCAATCCAAACAAGAATCAAAGTCTCCGATCGTGGATCCAATTTGACGATCAAAAGGCAGAGATCCGTTTGAAAGAAGATACAAGAAAGGTCACCTCCGCTAATCCCGGATTGGTTTGGAGTACAGCGTAATTTACGCGAAAGTAAAATTTTAAAACATCATATGGATGTTTAAATTCATAATACCCACAAGTAAAAGTTTTGAGCATCGAAACTAAAATTTTAAACTTCCGCTATACTTTGGGTATGAGAAATTGGTATACCAACATGATATATACTCATTTACGATAGGTACTCATCGGTTATTATTTTATTTATTTTTGGAAAAAAATTTCAAGATTTAATTGATATTATTATCATTACCATACTCAGATGGTTAATTGGAAACATGGTAATGTATTATTTAGTAATCATATGCATACGATGTCAATCAAATTTTCTAATTACATTATTTCTTTTGGAAGAAGAAATCTTCTACATCATTAATGATAATTTATATATATAAATATATATATATTATTTCTTTTGGGAGAAGACTACATCATTGGTGATAAATTATATATATATATATGCATATAATTATTAAAAATTAATGGTAGTTTGTGGTGACCTAAAGAAAATGAATAGGTTGCATATACAACGGTTTCATGTATGTGAGATTCATACATTGAAAAATAATAATTTTATTTAAATCCTTATATATTATACAATTTTATTTATATTATAACTAAAAAATGACACCTTGATTTTAAAAATAATAATTTAGGCATAAAAATATATTTTTTATTTATTGTGTCGTGTCGTGTCGAATATCCGTCTCACAATATTGACATATGAGACGGTTTGCGAGATTTTTTTTAAATAAAATCAACATTTTAATAAATATGATATTAAAAATTTTATTTTAATTTTAACTGAAGAGGAGATTTCCTCACAAAAAAGAAGAGATTAAACGGGATAATTTCAAGAGTATGCCAAATTCTGGTAAGATATATATTTCATAAAGTTTTCAAATATTCTATGATCACTGAATCAATTTTAGAAATATGAAAATAATTTTTTAGCAGTAAATCAACTAAAATTTTATAAAACTTTAAAATAAATAAGCAACAAATCAAAAAATAATTTTATTATATGCTTAGAAAAGCAAAATATGCCCATTCTAAATTCCGTAAATGGACAAGCACAACATCCGAAGAAGTACACTTACTGTCAGGCATATAACTGATTAAGGGGAAATTTGTAAACACTCTCTTTTTCCAAACTCAATTTTCTCCTTATTCCCTACACATCTAAATCTTTGTTTTAACTCCCAATTTTCTAAAACTTTCAAAATCATCCTTAATTCTTATGATTTTTGGTACATGGCATTGTTATAACTATCGAGAATGTTATTTACAGACTGTTCCTCACAGCCTAACCACGCAGTCGCAACAGATGGTTCCTGACGCAAATTCCTTTAACAGCACCTAGCAAAACCCTGTTTCGTTTCCTACCTCAGGATATATAGTAAAGCAGTTCAATTTGAGACTAATACATGAGAGGGGCAAAAGCTTTTGTTCTTTATTCAAACATACCAAATATTAATATATAGTAACCTCCTATAGAGGATAAACTTGTTTAGCTACTTATAGTAACTGAATTAAAAACACACATAAACTTGAAAGAGAAAATATTACAATGTTTGAAAGAAAATGAAGAGTTTGAATGATGTCTTCATCTTCTTTTTGCCTTCTTATTTATAGAAACCCCTTGCGGATTTGTTTTCCGGACTTCCAACTCTTGCCATACCTTTATTGCCAACCAGCTGTGTTTGGCATTATCTCTTGAGTGGGTTGAGTGGGTGGTTGCATGGTCCTTCCACCTTTTATTTTTTCTTTTCTAGATTATTAATCTGGAAAGAGCTTATTCTTCTGATCTTATCTCCTGACATAACTAGTAGATATGTGTTTGTATTATATCAGCTGAGATCTCGTTCTCCCCTTCTTTTACTAGTTTGTAGAGATCTTTATTTTTCATCAGCTGCTTACTTATTACCTTGGTGCGTCTTTAAAAAACCTTCAAATATGTATAATAAATTTTCTTTAGGTTCCAACTATGTTCTTGTGTATTTTACTGGTTCTCATTTACTCTTTATTTATAGGTGTAATTGGGTCCAAGTTCTCTTATTCATTTAGTGGGTTAGTCACATGCCCACTATCTCTTGTCGGTTAATCTTTAGCTTTTGTTATCCCCAAAAAAAAGTGATGGTAGTCACATGTCCACTTATTTTTGTCGAGTAATCTTATACTTTTGATGTCCCCGAGGAAAACATGGTAGTGGTCCTTCACCACTTGGTCCTGTTTCTGCAAGATGCTTCCTGTTTGACCGAGATCTGAAGCCCTTGCCAAATTCTGGCTCCTTCTGGTTTGGGTATTCTGGGCAGATCTGTTCTGACCATCTTCCCACATGAGCCATATTGCTGAATTTCTGACGAGTCACTTTACTCTCCGACAGCTTGCTGTTCCACAAAATATTTCTTTTCTTTTCGAATAACTCTTCTGCAAAACTTCTTGTTTTTCCCGTCATGGTATTTTACAGGAATGATCCGTTTACTGAATTGTGATAAAATTTAAACGAAAACTTGACCTTGTCCATAAACCCCATGCTCTTCTGGTTGAAATGTCATCTTCTGTTATTGAAGCAACAAGGGGTGTTTCTTTTGTCGGAAGATCTTTGATAAATTTTTGAACATTAACATCCGACCTTCTTAACTTGATGAAATGAAAGGCTTCGTGAGAGCCTTTTCCTGCGAGTTCTAGTGCTGTACTGAAAAATTATTGCTCCAGAATATCTCCTCTGAACAAATAGTTGTTATTTGCCCATGTTTCATGCACGGCTTCCTGAATCCATTTAGGTAGTCTAGAAATTTCTGGGAAGCTTGGTGATATGGTATAAACTGAGGCAAGAGCCTCGAATTCATACCATGCTTTAACTTCATTTGGATATGAATTTGGTTTCATCCATACCCTAGAATATTTCTCTGAAACATCAACCCTGATTGTAGCCAGGTTAATGCCTACTCTTGTTTTTAATTTCTCCCAGCCTTTTTGGTAAACATGAAAAGGAGAAATTGTAGCTTCATTAGTATCAACTTTAGATTTATCTCGGTCAATATTAGGTCTAAGATTGATCTTTCCCTCTTCAATCCCCAAGGTGAAGGGTTGATTTGAAGACTCGAGATAAGGATATGGAGTCTCAATTTTTGTTTCAGTCGGCTCATCTGGAGATGATCCCGAATTAACACTTGTGCTAGGGGCATTTGAATCCCCTGCTCCAGATATAGAGTCATGTACTAGAAAACTCTACATTTGAGAAACCAGTGGTTTCTCAATGCCTTAGAAGAGAGGCCTTTGTATTGCCGACCATAACTGAGTATAGGCTAGTAAACTTCCTGTGATTCGATCAGAAACAATTCTCTTATCGGCTTGTTGTAGTCTTCCCGCAACTTCTGTGTCTAAGGTTAGCTTGTTGAACTCGTTTTGAAGTATTTCAAGGTATTCTCTCAAATGCCTCTGCATTTTTATGATGGCATCGCTATCACCGATGTCCATCTCTTGTTAAAAAATCTTCAAGAATATTTTCATGAGATTTTATTATCACAATATCAAAAATATAATTTTGACATAACGCTTGCCATCTTAATAATCTGGCTCTCTCAAGTTTAGACTCTATTCTATTTCTCAAGAAAGCTTTCAACTGTTTATTATCAATTTTTAAAGTAAATTTCCTTGCAAGTAAAAATAATGGCCATTTTTCAAAAGTCCTTTTTACTGCATAAAATTTTTTTTCGTTGATATGTCATCTTATGGCTTCTGCATCTGAGAAGAGTCCACTGCAATATCTGCATGGCTGTTCTCCTTCATGTGTCAGCTTTGTTAATACTGCCGCCCACCAATGATCACTGATATCTGTATATAATACCAGATCATCTTCATCCTGAGGAATAGCCATTTTCGGAAGATTTTTACAAATATCCTTTAATTGACTAAGTCCATGTGTGTGTTCTTCCGTCCATATAAATTTTGCATCTTTTTTCAGTAATGGACTAAACATTTTCCTGTGTTTTGCTAGGTTTTTAATAAACATCCCATCAAAATTAACAACTCCTACAAAGCTTTGAAGTTTTTTCTTTTCTTTTAACTCGTTTGGAAAATTTTGCACCTTTTCTATTATATGATCCTGCAAAATTATTCCAGATTCATTGATTTTTATTCCGAGGATTTCAATCTTTCTTATGGCAATGACTGTTTTTTTCCTGATAGAACCAGTCTTTCTTTTTTACTAACATCAGAGAAAATCTCTAAATTCTTAATATGTTCTTCCATATTTTTAGACGCTATTAACACATCATCAATATAGACAAATAGAATTTAAAATAATATTTAAAAAATTATCCATTTTTCTTTGGAATATCTGAGGTGAATTAGCCAATCCCATTGGTAATACTTCCCAGATATAATGTCCTTGTGGTGTGGAAAAATATATGAACTTCTTGCTTTGTTCCTGCATTCGAATCTGATAAAAACCAGACTTGCGATCGAATTTAGAGAATATCTTAGCATTGCATATGCAACTAATAAGATGTTCTCTACTAGGTATAAAATACCCATCAAACTCCAGAATCATATTAATTTCTTGGTAATTAATAACCATTCTTGGTTTATTCTTTTTTATTTTACCATGATTTCTTACAAGAATTCATGGGCTGCTGTATGGTCAAATTTATGCTTTAATTAAACCAAGGTCCAGATGTTCATTGATTATAATATACATAACCCTTTGATCAATTATATTCATTGGGATAGGCTTGCATCGGACAAATTCATACTTTTTTCCTTCCTTAATTTTAAGGCAGGCTTTGAGTTGATTTTTATCCCATCATGCCAAGGGATCTTCATTGTAATTTTCTTTAATCTTTTTCTTGACATCTTCTAGTGATACATTTGAATCAAACCTTACCTCATTCTGATGTAGAGCTATCTTGAGGCATTCTATTTTTTCTGGTTGGAGAGGTTTATCTGCTCTTAATTGGAGCATTGTTTTTCCAAACCGTCTAGAATCCTTCATTTTTGGGTTTATAAGTTTTCCTACATCACCACGTTCGCTGCGAAACTTGATTGGCAATTTTCGATAAAATACCTCTCTGAGTCGCTGGACTATGATTTTGTGATCACAAGGTGTCGTAAACACTAATCTTCTAGTCTCATTTTCTTGATTATAGGACTTAAACATTTGTAGAAAATTATTTCCTAGCAAAATGTCAGCTCCTGTATTATGAAAATAAATTGGTGGTCTTTTTACATTATACCAAGGCATTTGTCCAGCACCTCCGATCACGATTTCCGCCATCTTAATCCCTTTACATAAGATTAAGATTCTTCTAGAAAAATCTCTTCCAGCAATCTTTGGTAATTCTTCTTCCAAATTAGTGGGAAAAACTCCTCTTTTCGCTACACAGATTCCAACACCTGAGTCAATATAAGCAGCAAAGTATTCTTCTTTAAATTGTTCATATAACATCCCTACTGGAATGTATATCGAGAATAGACTTGTGGTCATTTAATTTTCCACATCTTATCTTCCTTCATATACTCCATTTCATATTCTAGACGTTTCCAAGGTTTATGTTCCTCAAAAAAATCTAATTCAAGAACCAATCGATCTGGTTCTTTCCCTGGAATTCTTTTGATATGAACTTCCGATTCTCCGATATTAATTATTCCTTGGTAAGTTCCTATCATCGATTGTTCTAAATAATATATAGTATTACAAGGAAATCGATTCTTTTGTTTTACAATATCAAATATTATTTCTACTTCTTTCCACCCTTATGGGTATCTAAGCTTTCCTATTGTGGAGAAGCTTTTTGGTTTCTGTTGGGTTTCTTGGACAGGTGCTTTTCCCCACCTGTAACTTGTAATTTTATCTCTTTGAAAAGATAGTCTTCTTGATTCCAATCTAAGACTTTGATTCCAATAAAAGACAATTCTCTTATCGGCTTGTTGTAGCCTTCCCGCAACTTTTGCGTTTAAGGTCAGCTTGTTGAACTCGTTTTGAAGCATTTCAAGGTGTTCCCTCAAATGCCTCTACATTTTTATAATGGCATCGATATCACCGATGTCCATCTCTTGTTAAAAAATCTACAAGAATATTTTCATAAGATTTTACTATCACAATATCAAAAATATAATTTTGACATAACGCTTGCCATCTTAATAATCTGGCTTTCTCAGGTTTAGGTTCTATTCTATTCTTCAAGAAAGCTTTCACCTGTGTGTTATCAACTTTTAAAGTAAATTTCCTTGCAAGTAAAATTAATGTCCATTTTTCAAAAGCATTTTTTACTGCATAAAATTCTTTTTCGTTGATATGCCATCTTATGGCTTCTGCATCTGAGAAGAGTCCACTGCAATATCTTCATGGTTGTTCTCTTTCTTGTGTCAGCTTTGTTAAGACTGTCGCCCACCAATGATCAATGACATCTGTATATAATACCAGATCATCTTCATCCTGGTTAATAGTCATTTTCGGAAGATTTTTACAAATCTCCTTTAATTGACTAAGTCATTTTTTAAGCTCTTCCATCGATATAAATTTTGCATCTTTTTTCAGTAATGCACTAAACACTTTCTTTTGTTTTGCTAGGTTTTTAATAAACATCCTAGCAAAATTAACAACTCCTAGAAAGCTTTGAAGTTGTTTCTTTTCTTTTAACTCGTTTGGAAAATTTTGCACATTTTCTACTATATGATCTTGCTAAATTATTCCAGATTCATCGATTTCTATTTCGAGGAATTCAATCTTTCTTGTGACAATGACTGTTTTCTTTTCTGATAGAACAAGTCCTTCTTTTTTACAAACATCAGAGAAAATCTCTAAATTCTTAATATGTTCTTCCATATTTTTAAATGTTATTAACACATCATCAATATAGGTAAATATGAATTTAAAATGATCTTTAAAAATATTATCTATTTTTCTTTGGAATATCTGAGGTGAAGTAGCCAATCTCATTGGTAATACTTCTCAGATATAATGTCCTTGTGGTGTGGAAAAAACTGTGAACTTCTTGCTTTCTTCCTGCATACGAATCTGATAAAAACCAGACTCAATCAAATTTAGAGAATATCTTAGCATTGCGCTTGCAAATAATAAGATGTTCTCTACTAGGTATAAAATACCCATCAAACTCCAGAATCTTATTAATTTCTTGTTAATTAATTACCAGTCTTGGTTTGTTCCTTTTTATTTTACCATGATTTCTAACAAGAAATCATGGGCTGCTGTATGGTCAAATTTATGTTTTAATTAAACCAAGGTCCAGATGTTCATTGATTATAATCTGCATATCACTTTGATCAATTATATTCATTAGAATACACTTGCATCAGACAAATTCATACCATTTTCCTTCCTTAATTTTAAGGCAGACTTTTAGTTGATATTTATCCCACCATGCCAAGGGATCTTCATTTTAATTTTCTTTGATATTTTTTTTTGACATCTTCTAGTGATACCTTTGAATCAAACCCTACCTCATTCTGATGTAGAGCTATCTTGAGGTATTCTATTTTTTCTTGTTAGAGCGGTTTATCTGCTCTTAATCGGAGCATTGTTTCTCCAAACCGTCAAGAATCTTTCATTTTTGGGTTTAGATGAAACGTCTACTCGTGTTTAAAGTGCGGAAATAAATTTTTTTTTTGTCCACATAAAATTTTCGACTTAATATATAAACTTTCGCATGCATGCGATCTACAGAAAAATATAACATTTAAAAATGATCTTAAATATTTGATAGTAAAAATAGCGCAGTTTAAAATAACCAAACTTATCCAAACTCATATATGTAAACATAAACGTATAAAAATCTTAAAATCATCAACGTATTAAAATATTCATCTCCTCTCAAATCTCATAAAACATTATGCGGAAAACAAGCGGTCCTAGGGTCCTGTCACCACACCAGGTCTTCCTACTCAGAGTTCGACACCTACAGTCCTCTCATCATCAATCTCACCTACATCACACACGTCTAGTGAGTCTAAAGACTCAACACACCTGTACCAGTAATAACAAGTACATATACGTAGCACACAGCAGTGAAAAAAAGCATAATCAACATACATTTCGTGTCTGCAGTAAAAAACGTATATGTAAACGTTTCCTTTCAAAACATGATAATAATCATAGCATGTATCTTCGTATCATCATATACGTGTTAAATCATGTCATCTCATGTCATCATAAACGTATACATTTTCTTTTAATTGAATTCAGTTCATTAGTTGTGACTTTCGTATCAGCTCTATCGTATCAGCTCTATCTATGGATCCATCTACGTATAACCACAGTACTGGGCGGCAAGGGACATCAGCGACAGCATTACCCGTCCACTGAGCCCGGGCCTCAGCTCATCATATCTCATGTTATCGTATACATATACATCGTCAGTCACAACCAATTCTCATCCTTCAAAAACATCATCATGTTCATCACTTAATAAAAACATGCATATTCGTAACTTTTTCCTTCAAACCAAGCATGCACCATATTTATCATAATTTCATAAAAATCATAAACATGATGCATAAACATTTAAAAACAAGATAAAACGTGCTCAGGGAACTGTCAGGGCCAAAATCTCACCTCGGGTGCAAAATGATCATTTTGCCCCTAAAAATCCAAAAATTACAATTTTGCCACTATGCGTAAAATTTTAGGTTTTTAACATTTTCTTAATTCCTTTGACTCTAAATGTCCCAAATAATTATTTAAGCCTACATGAATTTTCTAATATTTATATTTGGCTTAAATCGATGACTTTTAAATAAATCTTTAACAATAATATATTAATGCGTTTTAATCTCGAATTAAACCAAACCTTAGCATAAAATTCCCAAATTAAAAACTTAAACTTCTAATAATTATTTGAACTTAAATATAATTTTTCATAATTTTATAAAGTTTAAATCTAGGCGTTTCAATTAATTCTTTAATTAATATTTCGTGCGGTGATTAAATCCCGGATAAATCCAAAACTTATTATTTTGATCCGAAACTTACCAAACTCTTAAAAATGTCCCAAAACATATTTATACGCATCCCTAGACGTAAACGCGAGCCCATTTTATAACTTAATCGAATTGTTTTAAAACTTGGACCGGGTTCCCTATTTTAACCCGAATCGAACCGAAATTTAACCAAAATTTTCCCAAATTTTTATCACACCTTATAAACTCTGAAAAGACCTTAATTTCCCCAAAACCATCCCCTTAGGCCTTCGAACAAACCTTGGACAGCAGCTGGAAAATCCAGCAGCCATTACTCAACCTTTGCCGAGACCCTAGCACGCAATTACCATCCCTACTCCATAGCCGATGGTTCCAGACACCAACCAACCTTTCTTAGACACTCCTAGGACTTTCCCAAACCTATTGAACCCACGAAAATCAGCCCATGCATACTGGAACTCACCGCTTCTTGCTAGACTCCAAGGAAACTCAATTCACGAATAATTTCCTACTCTCTTGATCAGCTGCGCTTGAGTCCCTTTCCTGCTCGTGCTGAACCCTTCCAAACCTTGTCTCAGACCCACCAGGGCCTGGTCTAAGGCTCGGCTAGGTCCCTGTGTTGCTAGCTGATCCCTACCCGCTATTTACCCCAAGAACCGAGCCATCCCAAATAACCACTCCCCTCGGCTCTTCAACCTGCAACCACCAGCAACAGTTCTAAACCCCAAGACAACCCTTATCACCATGTACAGCCCCATAACAACCAAAAACCGCAGCCCCTTGCACCAGGGACGTAGCCAGAAAATTATTTGACCTTGGGCTGAATTATTCGATAAACAATAGTGACATGAACTAGATATAAGCTACTGAATATGTGTTATGTAGTTTTTCATCGAATAAAACTCGTCGATTATTGATTTCTAAAATGAATATTTCAATCAAATCAAATTTTATCAGCACATGCATGTCTAGGATGAGAAGACCATCACAAATGAAAGGTGTAGAAGTTATCACCAAACATTTTAAATGAGCATCAAAACTAACTTCGATAATTAATAACATCCAAGCACCTAAATAAGAGGAATGAATACATATTGGGAATTTAATAACATTAAGACAACAACATAAGCATTTCACTTTACTAAAACCCTTGTAAAACAATTTATTATCGTCTCAAAAACTCAAATTATCTCAAAATAGTATGTCGCAGTCACTTGACAAATCATTGAAAAATCACTTATTAACTTCTGCGCATGAACAAATATAACATGATTTTTACTTCAAAGAAAAAAAGAAAATCCAGAAACAACTAAAAATATACATCATACGGAAGTTAATGCCAAGCTCTATACATAACAAAAATCTAATATTATATGACTTCATCACTACATAAGCTAAAAAATAACTACAAACTCAACCAAGCTACATTTTGAATTTTTCTACATAATAAATGGAATAAACCAATTAAGTAGCAAAAATCAATCATTTCACCTTGTGCTAACTCAATCGAGACCCTCCGCCGTACAATCCTTTTCAACTCCAAGTCTTTGCTTCCAAAACTGTATTTTATATTGTAATTGATTCTTTTTATGATTAAATGGGTTTAAGATAATTTTAGTGGGCTAAGTTATTAAATATAATTATTTTATGGGTTGGACAAAATTTTAATATAAATTAAATTACATATATACCATAATTAAAAAAAAAAATTTAATCCAGGGCTGGAGCCCACCCCAGCCTTTGGGGTGTCTCCGTCCCTTCCTTGCACAACATAAAACAAAACGTGAGCATCATGCAAGAACCGAATGTTTTTCATGTCAAACTCTCCTAAAATGCAAGCATGATGTGGATCAGAGAATTCCCATACAAATATATTAAAATCAGCATATTTATGACGTGCATGAAGAGAAAATAAAAATACAAGCGTGCCTTGATGATTTGATGAACAAGAACGAGACGAGGGAGACACCGGGAGGATTTTCTCTTGAAGAAAGGAGCTTGGCCGAGAGGTGTATACATGGAGGTGCTGAAACTTTGCTGAAAACGAGAGGACTAATGGGAGATGGGGGTGTCGGTTGGAGGAGAGAAGATTTAATAGGTGTAGGCTCAAAATGTAATAATTAAATAGTTAACAATTAGGTTAATTAGCTTTTATTTTAAATTAAAAGTGTTTAAGCCCAATAAGCTTAAAAATAAGTCCATTAAATTCAAACACACTCCCGAAAAATATTTCGTGTTGGAAAGATTTTGAAAATATTAGGCGAACCCTCAAAAAATCCCCCGATTTGATAAAATTTGCGTACCATTAAAAATTAAAATCCTACGAGTAAAATTCTCCAAAAATCCCACTTTTGAAAAATACATTTAAAACACCTTATATTAATTAATAAAAATGAATCATGTAATTAAAATAATTTTCCTGAAAATTCTCTGGTCTCCGATTGAAACGTCTGCCCTTTTTATTGCTTTAAAAGTACTCGAAAAATTTTTTTTTTTTTTTTCGGCCAATAAACTAACACATGAAAATATTTTGCCCTCTTTAAAATAAACGTCAACTCACTAGCATTTAAAAATTCAAGTGAAATAGTCATAAAGTAATAGCGTCTACTGTTTGCCAAATCTAAAGTAATAAGTTTGAAAAGGTATAGCTCATACTAAGCCTCTCAAAAACTCTCAGAAACTCTCAAAAGCATAAATAAATAGTCTTAAAATCTTTAATTTAAATCATAAAGCATAATGCGGAAAATGAAATGCCGGTCCTCGGGTTGTGTGCACCTTCAGTCCAGTAGTATCACTCATCAAGACCTCCCTCAATACCACCTGCATCCATCACACCTAGTGAGTCTAAAGACTCAACACACCATAATCTTGATAACGAGTAGTATAATAATAAAATCACATGCAACAGTGAAAATACTTTTAAGTAAAATAACATTTCATGACATGCATAAACTTTAACATTATCCTCATCCTGACATCAATCCTTTAATCATGATCATAACCATTTTCCTTTATCCTTAGTTGAATTCAGATCGTTAATTGTGACTATCCTCAATCCTCAAAAGTCGATGGATCCATCTACATGTAACCACAGTACTGGGCGGCGGGGGACACCAGCGACACTCTCACCGGTCAACTAGGCCCTGGCCAAGCATTATCGAATAGAAATACGATCGTCGGGGCTCCCTCTGGGGCCTTTTCCCCTCACGATATTCCCATTCTTACGTTAATCCTCATATCCTCTGTTCGTAACAATGGAAACACGATCGTCGGGCTCCCACTGGGACCATCACCCTCACGATATTGCCATCATTAACGAACTAGTCACAATCACTTCACTTCCTTCAACGTTTTTCATTCACATCACTTTATAAAATCATTAATAACATTTACCTTTTTCCCTTTTTGAAACCAAGCATGCAACATGTATTTAAATGTCTTCTTTAAATCATAAAAATTTATAAGACATTTAAAAATCATAATTAAATTATGAGAAAGTCATAAACATTTTAAAATACCATATTTAACATGAAAACAGCATTTCGGGCACTGCCATGACCTTTACTCATTTCCCGGTGTAAAAAGACCGTTTTACCCCTAGACTCGACAATTTATGATTTCGACTTTTTTCTTGATTTCATGACTCTAATATGTCCCAAATAATTATTTAAGCTTATATGAATTTTTTCGTAATTTTATTTTGCTTAAAACTTAGACTTTTTCAATTATCTTTTCTTAATTATTTTAACGGTGTTTTAATCCCGAAAAATACCAAACTTTAATATAAAATTCCTAAATTCTATATTTAGTCTTTTTATATTATTTTAGCCCTTATGGATCACGACTCGACCCCCGTGAGTCGTTTTCCAAATTTTCTTTGTTTTAAAACTCATTTTAACACCTAAACTTCGACCCCGAGCCATCTCTTAATTTTCACGAGTTACTCCCGAGCCATGTCGAACCAAAACTTGCCCAACATGCCAAAGTACCCTACTGGACTCTAAGTTTGTCAAGATATCCACCCAAAACCGAAAAACGAAGCAGCCCAAGTAACACCTATTCTGGCCGAGAGTTGTGTGATGAATGGACTCTATGTTGTGTGATCGTGTGGACACAGCCAACGCCCTACCACCCAAACCCAACTCAAGAACACTTGCTTAGGACCCTAAGGACTCTTCCTAACCTAGCCCGTGCCCCACGCATGGAGCCCTTGAACCACAGCAGCCGTGCGATGGCAGCAACTGCTGCAGCTGCTTCTCGGGTAGAGTCCTTGCTTGCAAGGACTCTTCTCCAGCCTTTACCGTGTGTCCTAGCCTGGCTAGGGCTCCCTCCCTGTCCCACTCAAGACCTTGGCTAGCCCTTGGAATGAGCCAACCATGCCCCAACCCCTGGACCACAGAAACCGAACCCATGACCCCATGACAGCACAAAAATCGATTATTCTCGTGTGATGCTTACGGTGCAGCGGCTTGGAGTGTTTGGGTCCTTTTTAAACTCATGTAAAAGCAACTCTAGATCATAACCTAACGCCATGGCAGCCCCTTACATGCATAGAACGAGTTATGGAATACAAAGTCATGAGTTTACAACATATATGTGCTAAAAACAGAAAATTCCAAAGGGTTTCCTTGTGATCTTCATGCATTCAATATTTAAAACAATAATATGATATGATGGATGAGAAAAGGAGATTAGGGTGTACCTTTGCGTAGATTACGCTCGAATATACGTTGACGACGAAGAATGGGACGCGACGATGGCTTGATCTTGCTTGCCCTTTCGAAACCCTCTCCAAATTGTGTGAAGTGCCGTGAGGTTGTGTGTGTTTTAGGGGTGTTGGGAGAGTTTTTTTAGTTTTAAAAAGGTGAGTGGCCGATTCTTTTCTTTCAAGTAGGCTAGGGTTTGTGATTTATTTTACACTTTAAATATTAGTTAAACACCTACAAGGCTTATTAGGCCTATTAAGCCATCTAATTAGGCCCATTAGTTAAATTAGAATTTAAATAAAATAATAACAAAGTTTTGATAAAATAAGTTCGTGAATTAAATAGCCGGACTGCTTAAAAGCTCGTATTTTAGTTGAAAAGCCAACACCGATAAAATTTACGTCCTGGCTTATTAAATCACCTCAAAACCCCATATTTTCAAAAATTCTAAAAGAATCAACCATATTTTAAATAATTAAAAATAATTATTTAATAAAAACATTTTACGTTTTTCAGCCTTCGGACCCCGTTCCTCGATCGTCACTTGAATATTCCTAAAAATACAATTTTATGCATGATGACAATAAAAATCTCATTTAGCATATGCACAAGTATGTCACATAATTAATTAGCAATTAAAATCAATTACTTACTCATTTTCAAATTTCCTAGATTTGCATGCGGTTGGATTACGTTGTCTAAATTTTGGACCTTACACCGATCCTCGTTTGAGCGCGAAATGAAACTTAAAAATCTTTAATGCATAAACCTTTAAAATTTCGTGAAATAAATTCTATCATGCATGAATTATGCATAAAATGCATAAAAATTATTAAACATATAATTTATGAAATAAACATGCATTAAATGCTTTAAAATAAATTAATAAAATACCAAAGAAATTTAATAATTTGCATGCATGTGGTTCACGTGGACCTTCAAATTTTTCAGGACATTACAATATCCCCCCCTCCCCCCCCTTAAATTGAATTTCGTCCCCGAAATTCGCTTATCCTTGATAATCACAAAGTTTAGACTTAGTTCTAGTATCTTAATTGTCCACGCTTTCGCGGCGCTACTAAGATAAAATTATTACTATTAGGATGTCCTTACGTCTCCTCAATCTTAATAAACTCTACCTTTTAAATCCTCGTTTGTGAAACTCAACTTATAACGACCCATGGTAACCTAGTTTCATTTTTCTATAACCTCAAATTTCAACTTTTCTTAAACTTCCCAATATTAGAAATGACGGTCTGAATTTTATTGCGTCTTACTTTCTTATACTATACCTAGGATGTTCATTGACCTATTATATTAGCATTTATGGAGTTCAACTTGAGAAAACTTAGCAACAAAAATTACTGATCGATTTCTATCCTCGGTAATACTGTAGAGGCCCGTATTTCGTATTTGAAAATTTGCGGAAAAATTTAAAATTTTCTCTTTAAATAAATAAAATGCATCATTCATAAAATATACTGATAAAAAGACCCAATATTTAAAGTAGCAGCAGAAGAAAACTAATGTTTTAAGAATAACAAATTAAAATAATTCGATAAAATAAAAACTGAGTTTGGAATAAAAATAGTAAGTGCTGAAATTGAGGTCCTCGGGTTCCTACTACTGCCGACCCACGATGGCTCACTGGCCCCCGCCCTCGGTCCCGACCTCATCAGTACCTACAACAATCAAGTCTAGTGAGTCTAAAGACTCAACATGCATATATCGTAAATAACAAGTACATATATCATAAAATTTCATGCCATGTAAAGATATCATGTCGTAAAATGTAACTTGGAAATATCGTGTCATAAAGCGTATCATGAAAATCATGCCATGAATAATTATAAATACGTACATAACTGAACTGAAAATCGTAAGTGAAATGTTTGCTCCGTAGAGCCCTGTCATGAAATAGCATGTAATAATTTTCTGTTGAGATTTTGTTCTACGCAAGTGGCCCAATGAACTGAACTAAATCGCCTGATCAGACTAAACCACAGTATACTGGGCGGTAGAGATCATCACAGCCCTTGGATTGGATAACCGTACCAATAAATGAACATGAACCGGCTAGTGACCACCGGGTGAGGTAATAATCTCATGATAAGCTGCAATCACATGATAGTGAGGTGGCCACAAGCAATATCGCATAAATCTCAAAAATGAATATTTTATATTTTTATGCACGTAATATAATTAAATAACATAATTAAACATCCTGTATTAATTTACCAAATGGGTTGGATCGTTCTCAGGCTCGCAGCGCCCTAATTCTAACATGAAAAACATGAAAATGATTTAACTTGACCAAAACTTTGTAATTGAACCCAAAAAACGAGACAATTACGCTCAACGACTTAGTATTTAACCACGACTCCGTGTCAACCCAAACCACATCGAACCATCATTTAGTATTAAATTACACCTAAAATGATGAAATAATGCTCCTAAAGTTGTACAAGTCGAAATTTTGGTGAATGGAGGACAAAACATGAAACGCTCTTTCGAGAGTCACTTTGGCACATTGTACCGTAAATTTTCGTACAACCTCTAAACTTGACCGAATCACGAACGGCCAAAAACATGACCTTCCTACCTCGATGAGGTACTGTCCAGTCCAAGGCCATAGGCTAAAAGCCAACCAAGAACTCGTACGTGACCTCTGAACCAATGCCAAACCTGTTGTCCAATAAAATACAGCAGCAGCTCTTGAGCTTTCGTCGCTTCGTTTCGAGGTTATCGGCCATTGGGGTTTGAACCACTGACCAGAGCCTCTTACCAACATCCTAAGGTATGGTTTGAACCATGGCTAAGGGCCCTAGGCCAACCACAATTCAAGCCAACACCTACGACAAACCCGAAGCCCCACCCGAGAACACATGCTGGACCATGGGGGTGTAGCTTGTTTTGCTGTCAAATGAACGATCCAACGGCTATGAGGTTAACCATGGTCCATGCTAGACATGATAAGGTGTTGCATGAGTCATGGCTAAGGGCTAGAAGCCAACCACAACCAACTTGACACCATAAATCCGAAACTCAACACACAACCAAAACCAGAAAAATGAATACCGATGGGGCGCTATTCTTGTTTTGTTTTTAAAACCGATGGGACTGTGAACCAAGCCATGAAAGAGCATCTTAATCACGTCCTAGACATACCAAGGAGGGATTCTAACCATGGCTACAGCCCCTAGGGCAGCCAAAATCAGAATTCACACCTTAGGCAAGAAAACAAGAAATCGAAACCAAAAACTGCACTATGGGAGTTACTGTCCATTTCATCTTGCTTGTGGCAAAGGGACTCAAACCGATGGACCAGCACCTCCCTAACACATCCTAGTTCATGTCTAAAAGTAGCCATGGGAGCCTAGGAGTCGAACCAACCTACAAATCAACAAAAACAACCAAACCGTGAGGGCATAGGGTGAAGCCAAAAAATTCTGCACTACATTTTCGAAGATGGCTTGCCATAATTTCGGTTTTTGCTATTAAAATCATGAACAAATATGGTTTAAAAACATGTATATGACTTTAGTGAAGAGCAAGGAAAGATATAAACATGCCTTGGATTTGTTTGAAATGAAAACAAATCGATACGACGAATACGGCACGGAGGAGACGGAGTTCCTTTTCTATTCTACTTCTCTCTGTTCTTTTCTTGCTAGCCTCCCACGATTTTTTCTTCTCTGGAGTGCTCTGAAATTTTCGAAAATGGGGAGAGGGAAATGGCTAGGAAGTGAATGAGGAAGTTGCAAGATAGAAGGGAGGAAATGAATCTTTCTATCCTTGAGTTGATTACTAGATATGAATGATATGATATGGTGGGATTGAGGAATGATTTAATGGGATAGGGTGGCCGATTTCTAGGTGTCTAAAGCAAGGGAGGATATTGCATAATTATTAAATATTGGTGAATTAAATTGAAGGGAATATCTTCCAAGAAAAGATTAAGGATATGAATCAAGATGGTGAGTTGTCATTCCATATCAAATATTTAAAGAGGGTGGCCGAATTCTACAAGTAAGATGGAGGGAAATATTGCTTAAATTATGAATTTTAAATCTTTAAAGTTTTATCTACCCATTAGGTATTTTAGTGAATTAAATAAATTAGTTTGAGATGGTAATTATCTTGCATGCATGGCTAATTCTTTTAAATTAAATTACTAACATGTTAAGTTATAACTTATTAAATAAAATAAGCCTAGGTTAACTTATCTCAATTGGTCACATATTTTATTTTAGGCTTTTAATTAAATTATTGGACATAAAAGGATTTATTTACTACTTATCTCAAATTAATTAATTAAATTCTTAAACTTTCTTTTACATTAAAATAAATTATTCTTTGAGTTAAATTAAATTTAGGAATATTTTCTTATCATTAAATTTTATCTTAAAACTCCAACTCCGGTCCGGCCTCGCTATTTAACTGAAAAGATAGAACTAAACTTATGCGATTAAAATGAATAATCATGACTAAACAACTTTAAAATGCCTTAAATAATAAAGAAATCATTTTTAATTTAAAATACTAGAAATTATGCATGCATGGCTTACATGTAATCTGATTTAACGGGTTCTACAAATACACTTAAAAGTTAAACCTTATCTCAACCCCATAATAATATTAGCCTAAGATCCTTGAATCGAATCTTTATCTTACGGCACCAAACTTACGTAACTTACTATTTACAAGTACATCCCGGATGTAAAATTGTTGCAAATCTTAAACCTCGAATAACGTTAATCCATAAAACCCAATTATACAATAATGATCTTCTACCTAATGAGTAAAACCTTTCTTGCATCAGTTGCATGCTTAAATTATTCTCTTCCCAATTACAATATAGTTGAGACCTAAAGCCCTTGGACTTTCCTCATTGAAACGAATGTTGCATTCTTACGTACACCACAAGAAAAATTGTGTTTAACGACGGAAATTAAATATGTTGTCATTAATTAACGACGAAAATAAAAAATTTGTCATAAATATAATATAACGACATAATTTATTTTTCTGTCACGAATAACGACGGATTTTTAAAAATTGTCGTTAATTTACCGACAAATAATTTTTTAGTCGTTAATTAACAACAAAAATTTTTAAGTTTTCGTTAATTAAGGTTAGAAATTTATATATGTCATTAGTTAAAGACATAAAATTAATTTCCTTCTGCAGATACAAACCCTTCTCCTTTCTTCCCCAAAATGGCCGTAACCCCTTTTCTTCCCCAAACCCATCGCCCTTCTTTCTTCACCAGAAACGGATCGTGCAGTTACCGGAATCGGAGCAGCAACCACCGTAGAAGGTAGCTAAGTTCTGGACAACGGTTTTAGAGGCTAGAACGGGAAGAAAGGAGCAGATCGAGCCCTGTTAACGAGCCGTGCGTGAGCTTCCTCTGCTTGTGCTTCTTGGTTCGCATTAGGTGAGCTTGTGCTTGTGACTTAGTATTTTTGCTGTTTTTTGACGTAGTATTTGAAGCCATTTCAATTCCCTTGTTTTTCCAGCTTAGTTTCGATCGAGATTTAAAGTTTTTCGGCAAGTTCCGATAAACTCCGACGAGTTCCGGTAAACTCCGACGAGTAGACATGGAATAAAAATGAGATGATGGTTGAGTAAATTAGTGTCATGACTCATGCAAAAAGTGATGATGTTCATCTTGATTTTGTTGGCTTCCTATTTTGATTTACGTAAACACAAAACAAACAAGTGAGAGAGGATTCTCATGTTCGTATGTAGTTTGTGAGTCCCTGA
>NC_133307.1:9771567-9826199 GCF_012295235.1 Primulina huaijiensis
GTATTGCATGTACTGTTTATGTTGTTTCCTGGTCCAAAAGTTATATGGTAAGACAAATAGACAGGTACAGATATAAAGCATTCTGGACTCGTAGTTAACTAAAATGTAGGATTAAATGAAATACTGGTGAGGGGTAGAAACTTGAATATGGCTTTTGTTTTATGTTTCTCGCGGGAACTTATTTATTTTCTTATCTGTAAGTTTCTAAGTTCAATTTAATTAGTCATTTTGTGGTTTAATGCTACTGGCAGAGCAAAGCAGAAGGGACGATTTATACTAACAATATACATTTGTAATTCTTATTTTTAGGAGGGGTGATTATATTATAAATGGTTATTTGTTGACTAGTAAATGATGAAATATCTTTGACTACTAAAGAATTGTTGACTTAATATATTCTCTTCTTTTTTTTTAATATCATTTTATTACTTTACAAATGTATATATTATGTAAATATTGTTAATAATTATCTTGCAATTGTGTTAGGCATTTTAATTAAACCATGAACGATACAAGATCTTGGATGTACCGTAGGTTGGAAAATGGGTTCATAACTAATGACTTCTTTAATGGTGTTGAACCATTAAACCATGAACGAAATATTTTTCAGTCACTAAAATATTGCGACAAAATTTAAATTTCCATCGTTATTATTTAACGACAAACATAAATATTCCGTCGTAAATAACGACAGAATTGCAGTTTCCGTCGTTATACAAGTCCCCGACGCTAAATTCTTTGACGATCGATATTCTGTCGCTATTATGTCGCTAAATACTTTAAGTGACAGAATAGCGACATAAATTTCCGTCGTTATTTGTAAATTTTTTTGTTGTGGTAACCTCAATGCTTAATACATACTAGCGTATAAAACTTATTAAGTCATCCCATGGGAACCTTAGACTAACTCTAAGAAATCAAATTCACTTATACCCCATAGAGTTCCAGGATCTCCATATCAAAGTTTTAAATTTCTTACTCGATAAAAATCTTAATATTCGTTCATTGATAACCTATGTTGAACACCACTAATTCCTTTTTTGTTTATTTCACCCAAAAAATTTTGTATAAACACTTATCTCATAAACTTGAAATTCAAGCTTACTCAACCCAAATAGTAATAGTTAGTATAACTCCAACACACATATCCGCTTAGTTCCAAGTCTCTTAATGACTTCCGAAAATTTCTCAAAACAAGGTGTCTACTTTAACCCTTACATGCGTCTACCAAATACCCTAACCATCAGTTATGCCCAACTTCCTAGAAACATTTAATCGTAGTCAAGATATAATTTTTAACTCCTAAAATCATGATTAAAACTTATGCTACATCAAACCTTAATTCCCCAAAAATAAGTTAACTTAATGTCTAATCTTGTAGCTTGACCAATTGATCAATTTTATCTTAAATTTTTCCACAGCATTGTTCCTTTAATACCTAGATTTTCAAGCCCAATATTGATTCATCCTGCCATACCCTTGGTTACCATTCTTTATAACCTCATAGCCCAATTGTTTCAAGGTTTTAGATATCCCTTCAAACCTAAATCATAAAAAATTTCATGTCATTTAAATCATTCGATTCTCACTTACTGTTAAACTAGTCCCCAAGTTTCTTTTCAATTGCAACATTAATTCTTAATTTCCTCAAATATTACCCAATTTTTCCTTAATTTCGAAAATTTCACAATTACCCATAAGTTCTTGGCGTTCCTAATCCCACTTTATAGGTTTCTTGTACATAAATTTCAGAAATTTTAAGTTTATTAAACCCAAAATCAATTCCCATAACCTCGAAAAATTATTGATTTAACCCAAATGTTCCTCAAAGTTTGAATTAAATACTCAAAATTTTCAGAATTTGCAATTTGACACTTAAAGTTCTCAAAAATTACATTTTTTGCCCTACACTCTTCGAAATTTGCATTTTTGACCCCATTGGCCTCATTAAACCTTAAAATTCTCGAAACTCAGAATTTAATTCCAAAATTTGGTAAATTCAAAAATAGTCCCTTAGAATTTTATTTTTTCACTTAGGTCCTCAAATTATTGGTTATTACAATTAGGTCCTTAAAATTCTCAATTCGTGCAATTCAATCCTTAGATCTAACTAAGTAGAGCATGCATCCTAACTAAATTCTACGTTTTATACTTCTAAAGATCGTCGTAGTCTTCGAATCGCTAATCCTTAAAAAATTAATTCAACCAGCAACCACAAACCATCAGTAATTTCTTAGAAATTCTACAAGTCTCAAAAGTATTCATAATTTTCAAGATTAACTTATTACTCCAAAAAGTAGAACATTAGTACTACTAACCTAAAAATCAATATAATCAAATCATTATAAACCTCTCCTAAAGCCCAATATTCAAATTCTTAGACACGTCCAATTCCAAACGTAACCAACATGCAATTTAATCTAGTTTTTAAAACAGTAAATACTTAAATCATAAAAGCAGTTAAACATATACCGTAGATAATCATAAAGAATAAATCATGTTAACATGCAGGTGATAAGAGTAAATCATTTAAAACATTTAAATCATAAAAGCTCACAGACTTGAGGCTTGAAGACTGAGCTGCAGAAACTAGCGGTGGCACAACCCTACACAGGGCCTTTGCTCTGATACCAACTAAAACGTCTACTCGTGTTTAAAGTGCGGAAATAAAATTTTTTTTCTTTTAAAAACTCGCATTTACAAATGAACATTTAAATAATCATATTTATTTGGCTATAAAAAATAGCGCAGTTTAAAATAATCAAACTTATCCAAACTCATACGTAAACATAAACGTATAAAAAATCTTAAAATCATCAACGCAATAAAATATTCATCTCCTCTCAAATCTCATAAAACATTATGCGGAAAACATGTAGTCCTCGGGTCCTGTCACCGCACTAGGTCTGCCTACTCAGAATTCGGTACCTACAGTCCTCTCATCATCAATCTCACCTACATCACACACGCCTAGTGAGTCTAAAGACTCAACACACATATACCAGTAATAACAAATACATATATGTAGCACACAACAGTGAGAAATAGCATAATCAACATACATTTCGTGTCTGTAGTAAAAATCGTATACATAAACGTGTCCTTTCAAAACAAGATAATAATCATAGTATGTATCATCGTATCAGCAAATACGTGTTAAATCATGTCAGCATAAACGTATACATTTTTTTTAATTGAATTCAGTTCATTAGTTGTGACTTTCGTATCAGCTCTATCGATGGATCCATCTACGTATAACCACAAGTACCGGGCGGCGGGGGACATCAGCGACAGCATTACCCGTCCACTGAGCCCGGGCCTCAGCTCATCATATCTCATGTTATCGTATACATATACATCGTTAGTCACTACCAATTCTCATCCTTCAAAAACATCATCATATTCACCACTTAATAAAAACATGAATATACGTAACTTTTTCCTTCAAACCAAGCATGCACCGTATTTATCATAATTTCATAAAAATCATAAACATGATGCATAAACATTTAAAAACATGATAGAACGTGCTCAGGGAGCTGTCAGTACCAAAATCTCACCCCGGGTGCAAAATGACCATTTTGCCCCTGGAAACCCAAAAATTACCATTTTGCCACTATACGTAAAATTTGACGTTTTTGACATTTTCTTAATTCCTTTGACTCTAGCATATCCCAAATAATTATTTAAACCTACATGAATTTTTTTCATATTTATATTTGGCTTAAATCGATGACTTTTAAATAAATCTTTAACTATAACATATTAATGCGTTTTAATCCTGAATTAAACCAAACCTTAGCATAAAATTCTCAAATTAAAAACTTAGACTTATAATAATTATTTGAGCTTAAATATAATTTTTCATAATTTTAGTAAGCTTAAATCTAGGCGTTTCAATTAAATATTTAATTAATATTTCGTGCGGCGATTAAATCCCGGATAAATCTAAAACTTATTATTTTGATCCGAAACTTACCAAACTCTTAAAAATGTCCCAAAACATATTTATACGCATCCCTAGACGTAAACTCGAGCCCATTTTATAACTTAATCGAATTGTTTTAAAACTTGGACCGGGTTCCAATTTTAACCCGAAACGAACCGAAATTTAACCAAAACTTTCCCAAATTTTTACCACACCTTATAAACTCTTAAAAGACCTTAATTTCCCCAAAACAATCCCCTTAGGCCTTCGAACAAACCTTGGACAGCAGCTGGAAAATCCAGCAGCCATTACTCAACCTTTGCCGAGACCCTAGCACGCAATTACCATCCCTACTCCATAGCCGATGGTTCCAGACACCAACCAACCTTTCTTAGACACTCCTAGGACTTTCCCAAACCTATTGAACCCACGAAAATCAGCCCATGCATACTGGAACTCACCGCTTCTCGCTAGACTCCAAGGAAACCCAATTCACGAATAATTTCCTACTCTCTCGATCAGGTGCGCTTGAGTCCCTTTCCTGCTCGTGCTGAACCCTTCCAAACCTTGTCTCAGACCCACCAGGGTCTGGTCTAAGGCTCGGCTAGGTCCCTGTGTTGCTAGCTGATCCCTAACCGCTATTTACCCCAAGAACCGAGCCATCCCAAATAAACACTCCCCTCGGCTCTTCAACCTGCAACCACCAGCAACAATTCTAAACCCCAAGACAACCCTTATCACCATGTACAGCCCCATAACAACCAAAAACCGCAGCCCCTTGCACAACATAAAACAAAACGTGAGCATCATGCAAGAACCGAATGTTTTCATGTCAAACTCTCCTAAAATGCAAGCATGATGTGGATCAGAGAATTCTCATACAAATATATTAAAATCAGCATATTTATGACGTGTATGAAGAGAAAATAAAAATACAAGCGTGCCTTGATGATTTGATGAACAAGAACGAGACGAGGGAGACACAGGGAGGATTTTCTGTTGAAGGAAGGAGCTTGGCCGAGAGGTGTATACATGGAGGTACTGAAACTTTGCTGAAAACGAGAGGACTAATGGGAGATGGGGGTGTCGGTTGGAGGAGAGAAGATTTAATAGGTGTAGGCTCAAAATGTAATAATTAAATAGTTAACAATTAGGTTAATTAGCTTTTATTTTAAATTAAAAGTGTTTAAGCCCAATAAGCTTAAAAATTAACCCATTAAATTCAAACACAATCTCGAAAAATATTTCGTGTTGGAAAGATTTTGAAAATATTAGCCGAACCCTCAAAAAAGTCCCCCGATTTGATAAAATTTGCGTACCGTTAAAAATTAAAATCATGTTGATAAAATACCCCAAAAATCCCAATTTTGAAAAATACACTTAAAAACACCTTATATTAATTAATAAAAATGAATCATGTAATTAAAATAATTTTTTTTGAAAATTCTCCCGTCTCCGATATTCGTTTGAGCGCGAAATGAAACTTAAAAATCTTTAATGCATAAACTTTTAAAATTTCGTGAAATAAATTCTATCATGCATGAATTAGGCATAAAATGCATAAAAATAATTAAACATATAATTTATGAAATAAACATGCATTAAATGCTTTAAAATAAATTAATAAAATACCAAAGAAATTTAATAATTTGCATGCATGTGGTTAACATGGACTTTCAAATTTTTTGGGACGTTACATTAGAAGTTTTCCTTCATCACCACGCTTGCTGACTGGATTGACAATTTTCGGTAAAATGCCTCTCTGAGTCGCTGGACTATGATTTTGTAATCACAAGATGTTATAAACACTACTCTTGTAGTCTCATTTTATTGAGTATAGGACTTAAATATTTGTAGGAAATTATTTCCTAGCAAAATGTCAGCTCCTGTATCATGAAAATAAATCGGTGGTGTTTTTACCTTATAGCAAGGCGTTTGTCCAGCACCTCAGATACGATTTCCGTCATCTTAATCACTTTACATAAGATTAAGATTCTTCTAGAAAAATCTCTTCCAGCAACATTTGGTAATTCTTCTTCCAAATTAGTTGGAAAAACTCCTCTTTTTACTGTACAGATTCCGGCACCAGAGTCAATATAAGCAGCAAAGTATTCTGCTTTATATTGTTCATATAACATTCCTACTGGAATGTATATCGAGAATGGATTTGTGGACATTGAATTTTCCACATCTTATCTTCCGTCATAAACTTCATTCCATATTCTAGACGTTTCCAAGGTTTATGTTCCTCAACTCTAATACAAGAACCAATCGATCTGGTTCTTTCCCTAGAATTTCTTTGATATGACCTTCCAATTCACCGACATTAATTATTCCTTGATAAGTTTCTATCATCGGTTGTTCTAAATAATATATGGTATTAAAAGGAAATAGATTCCTTTGTTTTGTAATATGAAATATTATTTCTACTTCTTTCCACCTTTCTGAGCATCTAAACTTTCCTATTGTGGAGAAGTTTTTTTGCTTCTGTTGGGTTTCTTGGACATGTGCTTTTTACCACCCGTAACTTGTAATTCTATCTACTTGAAAAGATAGTCTTCTTGATTTCAATATGAGACTTTGATTCCTTTGTAGAATCGGTTTGTCTTGTATTTGAATATCTGCTTCCTATATTAAGGGAAACTCAACTCTTTCTGGATAAATTGTCTGAGCAAATTTTCCAAATATCTCAGGTATTTCAATGAACTCATTTCAAATAAACAATTCTGAATGATGTGTATTAGATAGAGCATATGAAATTTGATAGGTAATAGAATATGGTCTATTACTTTCTTTCATCAGTCTTTTTTCCTTGAAATTCTGATGTAATGCAAGGCTCGACTGAAATCTCGATCTTCCAGGTTATAGGCAATTCTCGGATAGATTACTTGTAGAGGCCTCTAAATTCGTACTTGAAAATTTGCGGAAAAATTTAAAAATTTTCTATTTAATTAAATAAAATGCCTCATTCATAAATAAACTGATAAATAAAGTTTAATATTCAAAAATAACAGCGGAAGTAAATAATGTTTCAAAACGACAGCTTAAAATAATTCATTGTAATAAAATGAATTTTCGCCAAAAATAATAAATAAACTGATAAATGAGGTACTCGGGTCCCACTACTGCCGACTCGAGCTGGCTCACTGGTCCCCGCCCTCGGTTCCTACATCATCAGTAACTACAACAATCAAGTCTAGTGAGTCTAAAGACTCAGCATGCATATATTGTAAATAACAAGTAAATAGATAATAATAAAATTGCATGCGAAGTGAAAATATCATTTCATGAGGAATTATAGTATTTGCATAACTGAACTATAAATATCTTATCATGGATAATTATAAATACGTGCATAACTGAACTGAAAATCATAAGTGAACTGTTAGCCCAATAGAGCTCTGTAATAAAATAGTCTGGATGATAATTTTGTTGAGATTATGTTCTACGCAAGTGGCCCCATGAACTGCACTGAACTGACCGGTAACTGACGACCGGGACCGGTAACTGATGACCGGGTGAAATAATAATCGTCTGATCAGACTAATGCCACAGTATACTGGGTGGTACAAAACTGAACTGGCCGGTAACTGGCGACCGGGTGAAGTAATAATCCCACAATAGTACAATGGCCACAAGCAATATCACATAAATCTCAAAAATGAATAATTTCTATTTTTATGCACGTAATATAATTAAATAACGTAATTAAATGTCTTGTATTAATTTTACCAAATGGGTTGGATCGTTCTCAGGCTCGCTGCGACTTAAAACAAACATGAAAAATATGCAATTGATTTTTCTTGATCAAACTTTGTAATTGAATCCAAAAACGAGACAATTACGCCCACTGACTTAGTATTTAATCATGACTCCGAGCCAACCCGAACCAACACCGAACTAACGTTTAGTCATGATTAAAATACTTTTAAAAATAATGAAATAATGCTCCTAAATTTGCAGTACTCGAAATTTAGTGAATGCAGGTCAAAAACGTGAGACGCTCTTTCGAGAGTCACTTTTGCACATTGTACCGAAATTCTCGTACGACCTCTACAATGATCCGAATCACAAACGGCCAAAAACTTGACCTTCCTAACGCGATGAGGCACTGTCCAGTCCAAGGCCATAGGCTAAAAGCCAACCAAGAACTCAAACGAGCCTATGAACCGAAGCACCGACTTGCTGTCCAAAAATACAGCAGCATGCTTGCGTTTCCTTGCGTCGTTTTCGAGGCTACCGGCCATTGGGGCTTGAACCACCGACTAGAACCTCTTGCCAACATCCTAAGGGAAGGTTGGAACCATGGCTAAGGGCCCTAGGCCAGCCACAATTCGAACCACACCAAGAAACTATCAAAAAGTCCCACCCAAGAGCAATTCTGTGCGCGTGGGGTGTTGCTACGCTTCTTGCTGTCATGGACCATTCCAGTGGCCATTTGGTTTACCATGGCATGATCTAGACATCAAGGGATATGGTATGAACCGTGGCTATGGGCCAGAGGCCAACCAAGATTCACACCACACCACTAAACTCGAAAGTTACACCACCAGAATTCGAAAAGGGCGAAGGGGCTGTGGGCTGTTCTTGTGTTTTGATTTAAAAACCGATTCACCATGGACCAAGCCTCCTAAAGGGTAACTTAGTCACGTCTTAGACATGATAGGGAAGTGTTATAACTATGGCTATAGGCCCTTGGGGCAGCCAAGATCAGAAACTCTCCGTGACAGCAAAACAGAACATTTTTCGAAACTCAAATGGCATGAATGAAGAGTTGCTGTCATTTTCGGTTTCTAGCATGCATGGGGCTTGTTTGAATGGACCAACATGGTCTTGACGCACCCTAGTACGTGTCTATATGCAGCCTTGGAAGCCTGGAATCGAACCAACACCTGAAACCATCGAAACAAAGCAAAGGCGTGAAGTATTCAAGAAGGCAAGAAAATTATGTACATGGTTCAAAAGTAGCTGTCATGCATTTCGATTTTTATGGTTAATGATCGTGCACAAGGAATGTTAAAATCAGTATATGACTTGATTGAGGAGTAAATAAAAACATATACATGCCTGGATATTTTAGTTTTGAAGAAAACAAAAAGATATACACGATGCGGCGCGGAGGAGACGGAGTGTTTTTCCTTCTTGTTTGCTACTCGATTTGTTCTCCTATTTTCTCACGATTTTCTCACGATTTTTCCTCTCTGAAATGCTCTAAATTTCTCTCAAATTTCGGTGAAGAGGAGGGGGGAGGGAATGGCTAGAAGATAGATGGGAAAGTTGACAAGATAAGGGAATGAAATGATCTTGCTATCTTTCTAGTGGTGAGATAAGGAATGCTTAGGATATCACAAGATTTTTTAGGGATATTGTGAATGTATTTGATCGACCAATGAGTCTAGGAACAAGAAAAATTGCTTAATTAAATTATTTGATTGTGATTTAAAAGTGGGGAGAATATCTATCTAGGAAAATTTAAGGGGAAGATAATAAAGAATGAGTTGTCCAACTAATTAAAATCTTTTGAAATAAGGGATGAACGATTTTGAGATTGCAAAAATAAGGGAGAATATTGCTTAATTGTTTAATTATTGAGGATTAAAGTTGAGGGATTTATCTCCCAAAAATTGGGTAAGGAGAGGACCAAGTGAAAGATAAAAAAAAAAAAGAGTTGACAAATTAATTAAATCACATAGGGGTGGCCGAAATTTTAAATAAAAATGGAGGAGAAATATTCCTTAAATGTTGTATTTTTATTCTTTAGAGTTTGATCTACCCATTAAATATTTTAGTGAATAAATAAATTAATTAAGGAATACCATTATCTTGCATGCATGGATAATTCTTTAAATTTTAAAGATAAATTTACTATCATGTTAAATTATAATTTCTTAATTAAAATAAGTCTAGATTAACTTATCTCAATTGGCCACATATTTTATTTTAGGCTTTTAATTAAATTATTGAACCTAAAAGAATTCATTTACTACTTATCTCTAATTAATTAAATGATTCCCCTAAATTTTCTTTTACAATAAATTAACTTATTATTTATCTTAAATAAATTCTAGGAATATTTTCTTAATATTAAAATTTATCTCTTTACTCCAACTCCGGTCCGGCCTCACTTATTTAACAAAAAGGTAGCAACTAAACTACTGCATGAAATAAATACATTTAACGAAGAGAATTTAAAGACTCATGAAATAAAATCATTTTAATTTAAATACTAGGAATTATGCATGACTTATACGTAGTCTAATTTACGGGTTCTACATTACTCCTACAATTTTTCCTGAACAGATATTTTCTGAGAAAGTTCCCAGTACTGAATCTTGAAGGTTTCCCATTCTTTCATCGCATATAGCAATATCAATAGGTGAATCTATTCTTTATTTGAAAGTAGTTTTTATCATAATTTGGATTGCTCCAATATGAATCCAGGAGATGGTCCACGCTACTTCTATCTTGAGTTTTTGTAATTTCTCCTTAATTTCTTCAGAAGGAATTAGTTGCATCTCCATTATATTTCATGTAATTTCCATTGGAATTGCCATTTCCCTTCTGGAAACTTTATAGATTAGATGATCCTTTCTGTTTCTTAGGCCAAGATTTCCTAAGAACTTTTCTACTTGTCCTACAGAGAATCACTGATATCTATGAAGACTAAGATTTTCTCTCATGATCCTTTGAACCATGTTATTAGATATTGTTGTCTGGCAAAAGAAACCAAATAAATCTTCATGTGTTTCGTGTCGAAACACCTCGTCTTCAGTCAGATTCCGATTCAGTTCCATCAGATTCTTCTTGACTCCAAACTTCTTCATATATACTTTCGTCTGAGGCAATATCCTCACACTGATATACTTGAATAAGATCCTTGTAATAAACTATTTCTTCAATATCCGGGGTTGGATCAAAGCATTTAATACCTCTTTTTTCATTTTCTGGACAGTTGGTTGAGATATGACCTCTTGCTCCACATATCCAGTAATTACAATCTTTAAAACTTTCATTAGCTCGAGTCTGAGCTCTTCTAAAAGTTTCTTTGTAGGTGTTATTCCTATGCTTCGAGATGTACTCGATGCTTGGGATGATATCCTACTTCTTAATGGTCCACTTCTTTGTCCAGATTTGTAAGATCTGGCTTTCTGTCTGGACCATACCGTTCTTGGTTTCCAATAACTTCTTTCACTTCTAGAATAAGGATGAGTTCTAAAACTTTTCCTTTTATATTTCTGTGGTTTACTTCCAATATTTGTTGGAAGATCATTTGACTTACAACATAAATGAGAACGTATGTTGATACCCCTAAATCGTTTATAATTCTTTTGTAATGTTGTCAAATGACATCATTCTGCCAATTTTACTTTGAGAAAAGAGGCTCTTCATGCCAATGTATCTGAATTGCAGAGACATATTTTCTTATTAGCATTTCTCTCTAGGGACTGGGCATTTTGGCTAAAAAAAAGTTGCATTATTATATCTTCTTCGACCCCTGAATTCCATCTATATTTAGTGAATAACATAATATATTCTATCATGTAATTCAAGACTACACAGAGCTTGATTATTCTTCTCTGTATCTTGACTGTTAAAATAGTTTATCCCTATGAATTGTGCTTTAGAAAGGGTGGCCATTCTTCCAGCTATCTCGCTAAGAGATTCTCCGGCTAGGACTGATTCTTTAGTTTCTTCCGAAGTCATGTCCCAAGCAATTTTAACGGATCACATAATACTCATTTCCAGAAGTTTAATGAATCCCTCTCTCTTGAGATCAAGTGTTCCTGTTGCGATTCTCATAGCGGATGTCCAATCATCTATGAGATCTTCTCTGTTTTTGAAATCTAATACATCTAGGTTAAGTATAACCCCATAAGGATGTATAGGTTCTAAAACAGATATCCCATAGGGTGTCTGGTGCAAAGAATTTGATTCTCCCTTGATCTTGTTCCGCTGGGTACGATTCTCCACCAGTATAAAAATCGGATTGGGATTTTCTCATATTTATATTCTGATTAATTTTATTTCTGAGACTGTTTTGATTAGATTGATCATCTTTTCTTCTTCAGTTAAAGGTATTGATACAAATTTGGCCTTCTCTTTTTGATGTAATAAGGGTTCGGTACCAAATGATGGAACCTTCCTTCTGAAGTCCTTGTTCTAGAACTTGGTTGTTGTTCTAGGTTTTGAAGTCTTGTTCGAACATCCTTTAATATTCCAAGATTTTCTTCTTGGTTTTCAAGGATTTTCTCCACATTTTGTGGTACATAATACAACATATTGCCATAATTCTGTACTGTCTTTTGAATCTCTCTAAGATCTCCGCAGAGTTTAGAGTAATCCGGTACTATTTTTAAGAACCTGTTATTTTGAATCATAAGTTTACCTTAGGATTCTGGTAAATTCCTTCTTGATATCTAGCCTTAGTTAGATCTTCCTGCTTCGAATATTCCAACGATTTGGAATGTATCATGTAAATACTTAATCTCGAACCTGGGTTCGGATTCATATTAATTGAGAAAATTCACCTCCTCAAACATTTACTTACTTCATAATAATAAATTAGTATGTTTGAAATAATTTTACCTAGGCTCTGAAACTATTTCTCCCAGGAAATCAATCATTATAATTTATAATGGTGTTTTTATCAATTTTTTTTATTTTGAGGGAGTTTAGGCAAAGTTTTGTCGGTGTAGAGAGTTAGGATAAAGTTAAGTTTGGGTTTGGGATTTAAAAACAATTTACGCACTGATTAATTTGAAATAAATTTAGATATTATTTATTGATTTTCTGAGTGGATTTATATTTGATTAAATTTCTAAAAAAAATTTAAGGGTTGACTTCGCAATTGTTGCACAAACACCTGGGATATTGTTATTTAATTTTCTACTAATGAATATCAAACGAATTAGAAATTATTATTAATGTAATAATCCACTCCATTAAGTCAAAAATATCGAATCGTCGACTTTGAAAATTAATGGGAATGAATAAGAGCCATCCCATGTCGAAAAGAGAACATCCAAATCAAAAAAGTTTATAAATATCAAAATTTTATAATAAGCTTTGTTTAAAACTTAAATTATATTTAAAAATAATCAAAATATTTTATTTGAAATAAAAAAATTAAAGTTAAAAAACAATCGTTCAGGCTAATGTTCTCAAAATCAGACAAGACCAACCAACCCGACACGGTTTAACACGAAGAAAAAGCAGGTTTGGGTTTTAGGTTTTCGGGTTTGGGTAATCTCGAGTTGAATGCGATAGCTGACCCGAAAAATGATCGGGTTGGGTTGGGTTCGAGTTGACCCGAAAATTTTAATTTATTTAAAAAAAATATAACATTTTTATATATTTTATGTCTAAAAAAATATTTATGTATATTTATATCATAAATTTTTATAATTTAATATTTATTTTGAATTTTTTTTAAACAATTGTTTATTTGATTTAATAAATATATTTTATTTTTCTACAATTAGACTTTCAAATTTAAATCAATATATATAAGAGAAATTTTGTTATTATGTGTTTAAATTAAATTATTATTATTATTTTTTGAATTTTATTTAATTTTTTCTAAAAAAAATTCAAAATCGAGGTAATCGAGTTGATTGGATTTGGGTTGAGAGTTTTCGGGTTGGCTCGAGTTCGAATTGAGTTTTGGTTGAATAATTTTTGAATTAACCCGACACAACCCTCCCAAATTAATACCTTTAGTTCAGGCCAAATCAAACCAGATTTGGTTGTTGACTATCAATATATTTGATTTGTTTTACTAATTAATAAAACCAATATATTTGACTTGGTTCGAGGTTTTATGGGTTGAAGGGTAAAGGCAGCATGTCCCTAACTTCAACAAACAACCAATTAACACATTATGTTTTCAAGGGCAGCAAAACCACCTGTTCGGACTGTGTCAACTAAAGATTCATACCAACATTTGACAGAGACATGGGCTCGAATCACTGGAGCATATTTAAAAACCAAAAAGGAACAGCATACTACTGAAAAACACAGGCCGAATACCTGTTTCCTGACGTACCCACACAATAAATAATTATTCGTTTAAGTTTTTTTTAGCTACATCTACAACAAGAAAAGATGGGAATAGCGGGGGGAAGAGGTGGTGGTTAATTAACTAATTAATGAAAATAGAGGAATTCTAGGAGTCTTGGATAGAAGGCCACTGCTGGATTCTATGATCCTTAACCGCATCCTTGATCTTGAAGCTTTGCATCTTTTGCCCATCATAAATAAATCAAAGGAATGGATTTTACGAGCCTCCATCTCCACTTTTCTTGTTGCCTCGCTTTCCCACTGTTCGCCGCCCACGTCTTCGCGAAGAGCCACTTCCAGATTTGTCAGGAACTGGCTGCCCAGAATTAGAAGGTATATGATGCCCATGAACCCAAGCAGGGAATCCAACAGCAGGGATTCTGTAGAATTCACCATTCGAAGTTAAACATCACCACCATGACAAGAGGCTCGATAAAGACATGAAATTTAACAAAGGGGTGATATGAGCAGATAAGTGATCAAGAGCAAATCCATTTAACAGAATGAAAATATAAATTTGTAGAAAAATTAACTAATTGAATTAAGGCAATGCAGCACCACCTGGCAAGAAATAGTTCAATACATAAGCGACACACCTATATGGTTTATTATAGGATCAAACTATGCATTGGTATTACAGAATGGGCTTGTTGTGACAAGCAAATATGGTACAATTCTCGCAGTGCTTTAGGAATCGGAGCAATGAATCACAAGTTTAAAGAAAGAGAAAAATAAATACGAATTTTACCCGATTCAGGCAAAGAGCAAGATAAACTGCAAACATAAATTAATAATTTTAACACAAAACCAGAGCATGTCATCACGAGAAACAAGAATGTTCTATCAATATCATAGTATAACTTGGAGAATCACAGAGTGGGAATTCGAAGTCCTCACCCAACAAGAGCACAGCAGACTCCTGCTTGTTCATGGAAGCATCGAATGCCTTACTATCGTGCAAAGAAAGCCGTAATGCGTGATTCTCGGCAAGAGACCATTGAAGCAAAGTCCCAAGCCTCTTGCATTCTGCTTCATAGTACTTACTTTTCAATTCAAGATCCCTCAGGTACATCTTCTTTCTTTCCCGTGATCTCACTGCCGCATCCCTGTTCCTGATCTGCCTACAATTCATAACCCAACTTTAGAGATTGCAATACAACAAATTTCACTCCAGTATATATAGTGATGGAGCTCAGGAAACACTAGCCACTTCAAAGAAAAAGGTTAGATGAAGCCAAGAAACACGAAGAATACAAACATGAACCCGTTTAATTCATAAATATGGCACCTAAACCAACATTAATCAAGGAAACAAAAAAATCTAAATCAAAAAAATGAAGGAGAGGCAAACATGTTCAGGCTGGCAAAAAAAAAGTAACACCTTTTGCGTTTTTTATCGACGGGATCATCAGTTTCTCCGGCATCACCACCTTTACCCTCATTGATCTGATGGGAGGTATCTTCTACTTCTTCTTGATCCTCATCCACCACTGAGTCAGGGCTCGCGGACGAATCCTTAGAGAGATCCGACCCTAACCAGGGCCCATCAGGCGAATTCAAAAGCAAGTCCGAGAAAAACTCATTGGTCAAAGAATCATGGTGTTCTTCCACTGATTTATCGGGATTGGACTCGTCATTCATAAGGTATCGCTCGATGTCGTCGATCGAAAAATAAGAATCCATACCATCTGCGGCGGCGGCCGCATCATCAAACAAATCGAAACACAACTCATCTGGGACGTTATCTAACAAACTTTCCCCATCAAGCGCCCCTTTATCTGTAACTCCAGTCTCGATCATAGCCGCCGAAGAAAAAATAATGCAAAATAAAGCATTTGAACATGAACTGAATTTAGGGGGTGGTTTTTATAGACGAAGCGGATCCTTGGGCAATTTCCCGGTCGTTTCCACTAGCTGCCCTGTTAAGGACAGGAGGAGGGATTCTGAGCCGTAGATCTTTGAAAAATTGGACCACATGCTCCGTAATGTACATGATAATTTTCTTTCCTCAAAACACATCACTCAACTAATCAGCATTCAGAATTATCGGACAGGCTACTCCAGGGAATACTATGCTGCATCACGCGGTACTACCAATTATTATTATTTTTTGTATTTTTATTAGAGATCTATAAATTATTATTTTCTCTTCAAAATCAATCCTATTATTATTATGATTCTCAATACTATATAAAATCCCGACGACCAAGAGATGATTAATTTTCCAATATAAATATAAGGAGAATGTTATTTACATTTTATATAAATAGAAGATCAGTGAAGACATATGAATAACAAGAGTGTGTGAAGAAGAAGGACATGCTTAAAGTTTTATCAGCTTACTAGAAGCAATCAGCCCAGTTGTAAGAGAACACTTCAACGTGTTATCAGCTTAGTATAGAAGTCCTTTTCTCTCAGTGTGTGAGAACACCTTCCCGTTGTATTCATTGTTCAATTCTCACACACACACCACCACTCACAAATACAGAGACTTGAGCTTATAAAATAGCTGAGTGGGTCTTGCACAAAGACGTAAAACTTGTGTTTGTAGTCTTTGACCCACAGAAGTTAAACAAGTGTTGGCTGAAAGGTGCTACCTTCAGTCTAGGCTAGGAGTTAAGTTGGGTAGTAGTGTAAGTCCTAAGCTGAGTGGGTTTGTACAAGAAGTTGTATACATCAAAGCCTTCTAGTGAATCATACCCGAGGGAGTAGAAAGGGTGACGTAGGAGCAGTTGAAGTCTTCGAACATCCATAAACATATATTGTGTACTTAACTTTCGTTTTAAAACTGATTTGATCAGTTCTAGCAGTTATCAGTTCAGTTCTTACCATAACTGAACTGATATATGAAAGAACTGATTTCCTTTACTACAGTTAATCAGTTTACACAAGTTAAATTGCTTTCAAATTAGTCAGCTTTCTTAATGAAGGATTACTTCGAGTATTTTCCGCTTGGTTTAATACCAAACTCGATTTAATTCATCGGTGTTTACATTCTTAGAACACGAGCTATTGAAGCTCATGGAGAATATTGAGTTTGAAGTACCTTCGCAAGTGCCCGAACCGATCCTTTAAAGTGTTTATCACTTATGGAGTGGAATAATCCCCAGTTATGGTTGTACACCATTAGTCTTTGACCAAGAACAACATGAATGCTCTGCGTACTAGCATGCACTTTGATCCATTTACCGACTCCATTGAGGGTTATCAGTTAACGAGGTTGGGTGTATTTTTGAAATACGTTGGAGCCAATGCATTGTAGTCGAGGATTCACCGCTCGCTTAAGAGTGAAGATATCCTATGTGATTTGATGAGTTAATAGTTCAAGAGTCTCTGGCCAGAGTAAGAAATGTGCTTTAAGGAAAGATGTGTCCATAGTTGCATATACTATGTTATTTTTTTTACTTAACGATACATCACATCGTTATCAAATTCATTTGCAACTCTCGATATACTAATGGTTGCAGATTCAATCGAGTTATATGACTTGAAGGAAGTGTATTGTACGCTAATCATAAATTAAGGTTCTTTCTAGAACGATCAGTGATACCTAGATGATCATGCCGTGATGCTAAACGCTCTTACCATGATCAGATGTGTATAATCGGACTTGAGTTCTGACGTTCTTGATTAAGATATTGATGAAAAGAATGAAGCTAATTACAGTAAGCTTGAATAAGAACAAATATTTCTATTAATTACATGAAATTGCAAACCCACGTCTAGTTGTTTTCATGAACTATTGAAGATTACACAAGTATCGGATTATGTGTTCCCGTGGAGATAGTCTAGTTCAAGGAGTTGAATTTAGCAACTGTAGTTTGATGAAAGTCAAATAGATTCTTGCAAACACTATCAGTGATACCTAGAAGATCATGAGGTTTATTTGGATTCAAAGTTGATATGCATCCATTTTCAAATATCTTGGATATTCTATTAACATGAGTATGATTTTATGGGAACAAAGTGAAATTTTGACCTCGACTATTTCCACTCATTTTCACAATCATTTTGGTTCACTACTCGCATATTTTCACCAACTTTTTCTGAAACGACCTCGATTTTTTTTTCTAATCATTAATCATAAATTCTAAAATACTAAATAAAATAACCTTACTATTTCTAACAATCATAATAATTTAACAATTTAAATCTCAAGTGCATAAAGTAAATCCTAAATCATCACCTAACCAAAACTTCCTAAATTCACCTTTAAAAAGATCAACTAACAATAAAAATAAGGCATAAAAATATCTCTAATAAAATCATTAACATAATATTTAAATCATTTATCTAACAAGCTAGTGCGGAAACATAAAGACCCTCAGATGTGTACTGCTGCTGTAACGTCCCGAAAATTTGAATGTCCACGTGAACCACATGCATGCAAGTTATTAAATTTCTTTGGTATTTTATTAAATTGTTTTAAATCTTTAAATGCATGTTTATTTCATTAATTTGTGTTTTAATTCATGCTTTATTTAAAGTTCATGCAATCTAGGATTTTATTAAAATTATGGATTTAAATTATTTTATGTATTTTATGCGTAATTCATGCATGATATGATTTAATTCGTGAAATTTTAGAAATTCATGTATTAGGGTTTTCTAATTGCATTTTACGTTCGAACGAGTAACGGAGACCCGAGAATTATCAAGAAAATTATTTTTATTACGTGACTAATTTTTATTAATTATTATAAGATGTTTTAAAGGTATTTTTCAAGAAATGGGCTTTGTTGGATATTTTTATCCGTCAGAGCATATTTTTAACGGTACGTAAATTTTATCGATTCGGGGGACTTTTTGAGGGTTCGGCTAATATTTTCAAAAGCTTTCCAACACGAAATATTTTTCGAGAGTGTGTTTGGACTTAATGGGCCTACTTTTAAGCTAAATAGACCCCAACCCATTTTAATATCTTTTAAAATAAAATTTAGGCCCATAATCTTTTGTTTAACTAATTAAATATTATGCCAAACCTAACCCTAAACCTAAATACCACTAAACAGCCGCCCACCCCCTCCTCTCACAATCCTCCCCGTGAGCTGCATCAGCAAGGAGACGGTTTCCTCTTGTCCTTTGAGATCAAGCCTTCCCCGTGTCTCGGCCGTGACTCTTCTACCATTTGTTCACACAAAAATCAGCAGGCACGCATTGTACTTTCGTTTTTGCATCACATACGCTGTATACATGTTTTTAGATGTTTATTTGTGTGTAAAAATCTCGATCCAACACCATGCATGGAGATCGAATGATTTGGGTTGCATTTCTTCATTTTTTCGATCAACAACTCATGTTTTGTTTTATGATGTTCAAGGGAGTGCGTGTTGGGTTGTTTAGGGATAGAACATGTTGGGATTTATGGTGTCAAGGGGCTGGTGGTATGTAGGAGCTGCCATCGGGGAGAAACCGTGCGCTTGTCTCGACTTTTCACTTTGGGGTTGGTGGTGTCGAGAGGTTAGAGGTAGGCGGTGGTGCAAGGGCTGTCGCCAAGCCTCGGACCAGACCCTGGTGGGTCTGAGTCGTTGCCTTGGATGGCCCGAACACTACTGGGCATGGTGTGGTAGCCGATCGAGTGAGCTTTATGAAGTTCTGTCTCGGGTGGGCTCGTTCTATCGTTTTTTTTAGTGGCTGCGCTTCATGGCTTTCATGGGGCTGTAGCCGGGAGTTCTTTGGGTCCAGGAGGGTGTTGAAGTGGGATAGGAGGGTTTGAGTTGGGGCTGGATTAGTTGGGCGTGGCTGGAGCGTAAGAATGGGACCGAAATGTTAAGAAATGGGGAACATGTGCTAGTGTATGATAAATGGAGGTGGACCGAGATCTTCATTCACTTGCTGGACCAGAAGCCGTGGGTTTAAGGGTCTGAGATTAAGATTGTAGGACCATTGTAGTGTTTTTAAAGTATGGTAAAAATTTGGGAAAGTTTTGGTTAAGTTTCGAGTCGATTCGGGTTAAAACCGGGACTCCGGTCCAAATTTTAAAACGAATCGGTTAAGTTTGGTATTGGGCTGGAGATTACGTCTAGGAACGCTTTTAAATATGTTTCGGGATATGTTAAGGAATTTGGTAAGCTTCGGGTCAATTTTAGAGGTCCAGGGTTGAAACGATAATTTTTGGGTTTCCAGGGGCAAAATGGTCATTTTGCACCCGGGGTGAGATTTTGGTCAAGTCAGCGCCCTGAGCACAAATCATGATATTTTTAAATGTTCAAGCATCACGTTTACGATTTTTACGCTATTATAATAATTATGGTGCATGCTTGGTTTAAAGGAATTAAGAGAGAAAAAGTAAGAAAGTGAAGAGCACTCCGTCTCCACCGCGCCGCGTCGTTATTTCGTTTGTTTTCTGTCAAAACAAACCAAGGTATGTTTATATCTTCTTTCACTCTTCAATCAAGCCATATATGTATTTTTAAATATCGCAAGTACATGATTTTATTGCAAGAAGATCGAAATTGTTCATATTTAATTATGTTAGTTAATTATATTACGTGCAAATATTCATTTTGAGATTTATGCGATATTGCTTGTGGTCACTTTACTATCATGCTTAAGTCCGGTCGCCAGTTACCGGCCCGGTCGCCAGTTACCGGTCAGTTCAGTTGTTTCACCCAGTATACTGTGGCAGTAGTCTGATCAGACATACATTATTAAGTCCGGTCGCCAGTTACCGGTCCGGTCGCCAGTTACCGGTCAGTTCAGTTCAGTTCAGTTCAGGGACCACTTGCGTAGACCATAATCTCACCAGAAAATTATTACAAGTTATTTCATTACAGGGCTCCAAGGAGCAAACATTTTCACTATGATATTTTCAGTTCAGTTATGCACGTACTATAATTACCATTGAAATGATATTTTACGTTACACCTCAGTACAGGAAATTTTCACTTGCATGCGACTTTATTATTTATTTACTTGTTATTTACGATATATGCATGCTGAGTCTTTAGGCTCACTAGACTTGATTGTTGTAGGTACTGATGATGTCGGGACCGAGGGCGGGGATCAGTGAGCCAGCTCGAGTCGGCAGTAGTGAGACCCGAGGACCTCATTTTCAGCATTTATTATTACTTGATTGCTCAGACATTTTTATATATTGTTGGATAAAATTTTTACAGTTATTTTTACAACATTAATTTCTTCCGCTGTTATTTTTAAACATGATACATTATTTTGTTTCGAAAAATTTTAATTTCTTCCGCTGTCACTTTGAACATCAAACTTTATTTATCAGTTCAATTACGAATGGGGCAATTTTATTTAGTTTAAAAGAAAATTTTTAATTTTCCCGCAAATTTTCAATCACGGATTTCTAGGTCTTTACAGCTGCACTCGATCCACTCAATCATCAGCACCTCCCATAAATCATCGAATCCTGCATCAAACAAACCTAGAGAGTCTAAAAACTCATCACGTTCTAAACATGGATAGAAAATAATACATATACAATCACATGCATTTAAAAATCATATTTTTATTTAAAATAATTTTGAGCATAAATAAATCATTTATAATCATTTAAGTATAATTAAATCATAAATAGTAAAATCATTTTAAAATGCCTTGAGCATAAATAAATCTTTTAAAAATCATTTAAAAATAGCTTTGAGCATAAATAAATCATTTTAAAAATAACTTTAATCATCATCATAAATCATATATCATAAAATAATTTTAATCATAAGCATTCAATCATATATCATTTTGGGTGAAGTTTGATCCTTGAAAGTGACTAGCTTTTATCCTTTGGTCGACTGATCAGTCTTCAGCTCCACATGGCCCATGGGAGTGTGCACTAGGCTCCACCGTGGAAACACGATCGTCGGGGCTCTCTCGGGGCCTTCTCCCATAGACGAGCTCCCTCTGGGACCTTTTCCCGTAAATGGGTTCCCTCTGGGCCTTTTTGCCTCACGACATCCCCACAAAATTGTAAGTTCACCGTTTTTTCTTAAAACGGATCCCCTACATATCATATATCGTTTGTCACAGTCAATTCACATCCTTCAAAATATTTTTCTTTTTCTTTAAAAATCATAAAATAGCATAACTTTCCAAAAATCATAAAATAACATATTATCATCGAAATCATCATTTTAAATCATAGAATATCATTTTACAAGCATTATGATCCTTCGGGATGCTGCCAAGCGTTTTCGTATTTTCGTAAGTGTAAAATTACTGTTTTGCATCTGGACGTAAAAATTCTCGATTTTATCTTTTTCTCACTTTTAATGACATGAGATTATTCTAAATAATTATTTAAGCTTAAATATAATTTACTATAATTTTATAAAGTTTAAAACTAGGCTTTTCAATTAATTCTTTAATTAACGTTTCGTGAGGCGATTAAATCTCGGATAATTCCAAAACTCATTATTTTGTTCCCAAATTTTAAACATAACATTTTTATTACATATTCTACCCTTCCAAATCCTGAGCCACCTCCGTGGACCCATGGTTCGAAATTTCTTCCTTAAAATATCGTTTTTGTCACCTAAGCGAACACCCCGAGCCATCTCCCAAAATACTCGAGCCACGCCCGAGACACCTTGAGCCAAACCCGAGCCAACCCATTTAGAAACCCTACTGACCAAGCCCAAGCCCCTGACCAGCCCCTTAGACCCTCGAAAAGCCTACTGCCCTTGACCCCTTTTGGTGTGTTCGAGAGTTTTGGTGCACTAGGACTCCTTCTCCCTCTAGGAACCTTACCACCCCTAGCCATCTACCAGCACTGACCCTTACTGATCCTTGACCACACTTAGACCCCGCCTGACCTATCCCAGGCCCTCGAAACACGCCCCGCAATCCATGCACAAGCCCTGCCCGTAGACACCCAATCGCGCACCAGCATGCTACTCACGCCTAAGACTCCTAGCCAACCTAGGGCACTTCCAGACGAGCCACCACTGAGCCCAACTCAACCTAACCGTCCCTGGACCACACCAGACCCAGCCCAGGCCCTTGAACCCACGTACGAACCACCTGGAATTGAACAGATGCAGCGCGCCTCTCCTTACGGTTCCCAATTTTTGATCGAGCCACAGCGCACCCAGCCACTCCAACCCCTGTCCATCTCCCTTGTACGCTGATTGACCTACCCTGAGCCACCCAGCCCAAGCAGGAATCCCCCTTGGATGCAGTCACCCTTACCTGATCGCGCGAGGAGTCCCTGCTCAATGGGACTCCTCCAAAGATGTGCGCGAGGGGTCCTAACCCTTCCTGACCCTGACCCACGTACAGCACGAGCCTTCCTCGAGACCTGGTCGAACCCCTAAGCCCCATGCATATAGATCGAGCCCCTTGAGCCACAACAAGCACCCATGTAAGGCCCTGTAATTAATTATCCGGTAATTTGGTATAATTAGAATAATTATTGAGTTGTAAACTAAAATAATTATTTATGCCAAATAAATTCAAAAAGTCTGTTAAAAATATGTATTTTAGAATATCGAAAGATTTAACGATATAAAATACATATAGAGTTTAAATAACACACGAGAGTAAAATAAATTCAGACCGGTGATAAATGGGCTTGAGTTATTATTTTAGTAACCAAATACACAATATATATATACATATACATACACACACAACTTACCAAATANTGCGATATCTCCTCCGTCCGGCGTCAAAATCTCAATCGGTCTGAAGGGGTGTCTTCCTAACATCCTAAGCTTCGATTCAAGACAGAAATTGTGAATTTTGAGCAAGAATACGAGTAGATCAAAGTTGCTGTTCCGGTGCTCTGTTCTGCGCGAATTCTTCCAGTTTTTGGGTGAGAGTTTTTGGGTTGCTGCGATTTTTGTATTTTGAATTTGTAGAAATGATCAAAACAAACATTAGTTCTTTATGTTAGCTGTTCTTAGCCACTAGAAACATTGGATTTCGATTCAAAACGGATTTGTTATGATTTTTCTACGAAAATGTGTCAAAACCAGATTCGAAATTGAATTGTGCAGAGTACCTATTGTAATTCGGGATTATGGCATATATGCACTCGGATTCTGAACTTATGATGCAAACAAAAGTTGTAGAACTATGTGTTTTCTTCGTAATGATATAAGATTCGTTAGATTCCATTAAGAATTGAGATAGTTATGCTTATTTTGCCGAAACTGCTCAATTATAGAATTCTGCCGCGAAGTGCGTATGGAGTAGCGTCTTCTTGTTAATTCTGGGATTTATCTACTAGGATTATGGAGATGGTTTCTTCTAGAAAAGGTTAGATATTTGAGTATCTTTCATTTCCAATTGGCGGATATTGATTTGCGTTAATATTGAGCGAGATACAAATTTTATGCTCTTTTGTGCCAAATCAGACATTGGTATGGAATGTAGTTTTCATGATCGGGTTATTGTGGTGTTGTTTAGGCCGAGAGTCTTGAAGAGAAGTTGATATGGGAGTTTCAAGTTGGTATAGGTATGTTACAGCTCGGTAACATACGACGGTAAAACATAAATTATGTTTAATTGTCATTCTGTGTTACATGGATCGTGTTTATGACTTGTTGGCTGTTGTAAATTGTTAAATGCCTTCGTTGTAATCTATGTTTATTATTATGACATATTATTGGCATTTAGCATCGGGCATACAGTTATGACATTCATGTTGAGCCCTATCGTTCTTGTTAGCCCATTGTTGATATCCGTTGTTATCTGGCACTGTTGTTTATCTCGGGATCATTGTGTGGCTGATAGGCTTATACACATGAGACCGTAGATATGATTGAACAATCTCGTGGTTAGTGCAGCCTTTTGAGGTGAGCGCTGGGATTGTGTCATCTAGTTGTTCTGTTGTGCCATCCTGTTATACCGTATCAGCTGTATGGAGGTCGAGTCAGGGGTGTTATTCAGCACAGCTTGGCATACCTCGCATACTTGGCAGGTCGGTTTAGCTGCATGACGATGTAGCTCCCCTGTGTTGTTGCTCGAGCATTATTCCAGTTGTTATCGTACCGTTTGTTGGCTCCTGTTATCTCGGTTATTCGTTGAGCCTTTCATGCATTGCATATTACATTTTATTATATGATTATGCATGATTTATGATTATTGTTGTTATTGTTGAACTGTTTCATACCAGAATCCTAACCTCAGTTGTTTACTGGGGGGGCTGCTGTGGTTGCTATTGGGCACCATGGTAGATCTCCCGAGTCGTTTTGCAGCATCAGGCCGAGGTTCCGCCAGTGGAGCTCGGGATTGAGGTTGGATTGCTTGGTTCTGTTCAGTGGAGTCTCCCAGTTAGTCTATATGTATGTCTTGAGTTTGTTTCAGTCTTGTATTGTATTTTATTTGCCGGGGAGATGCCCCGTGTATCTGTAGTGGTATTTGGTTGTTTTGTGATTTTCTGAGTTAACTATGTGATTCTTATGATCTGGTGAGTATTTTGTAAGTTTTAATTTCTGTTTAGTCCTGATCAGTGCGGCTATAGGTTGTTTAACTTTGGTTTGTTTTAATGACTCTAGTTGGAGTATATTTTGATATAAACTGTTGCTTGAGTTTTCGGGATGTCCTACTTGCGAGGAGGTCATGCCGAAATTTTTCTAGGTCCTGAGGTTCGTTTTAAAGTATTTTAAACCTTTTTCCGCTGCGGATTTATATCAAACCATTATTGTTTGATCATTAATTGTCATTAGAGTAAATGTGGCTCACATCTTGGTATCAGAGCGTAAATTGGGATACGCTCGAACTAGAGTCTAGGACACTTGAGTCTTGACACTAAAATGGTTGTTGCGCTTGTGTATGCTACTTGACAACATACTCTGTGTTTATATGTTTTGTTTACTTCCATTCTAATTGTTTTGGTGTTTTATCATATAGAATGGAGGGAGGTGGAGAAATTCCTATTGATGAGATTCCTCTAGCTCGAGGTCGAGGGTGTGGTCGAGGTCGTGGACGTGGTAGACCTCGTGTCCGTGTTGTTGCTGATACTTTTGTTGAGCAAGCTGCTGATCATCTAGAGCAGCTTAGGATGGATGAGTTAGTTGCGCGTGTCCATTCTATGCATCTTCCTCGATTCAGTGGTGCAGAGGGAGCTGAGAAAGCTGAGTTATGGATTTCTGAGATTGAGGAATTGTTTGATTTGATTGAGTATCCTCCAGAGTGTCGATTGAGATTAGCTGTGCATCAGTTGAAAGATCGTGCCAAAATGTGGTGGTCTACTACATTAATGACTTTAGATGCTCAGAGGATTGTTTCATCATGGGATATATTCAAGCTGTAGTTTAAGGAGAGTTATTGTCCTCCATCATTCTACAGTTCTAAGGCTTCTGAGTTTCATAACCTGAAACAAGGCGATATGTCAGTTGCGGAGTATGCAGATTATTTTTATGCTATGCTAGGATATGCTCCTCATGTTGCTGCAAGTCAGGTTGCAGTTGTTGAAAGTTTTATTGAAGGATTGAGCGATCATCTGCACCTTTTTGTTTCTACCGGTAAGCCACTGAATTATCTTTAAGCAGTGGAAATAGCAAAAAGGGCTGAAGCTAGTCTTAAGAGGAGTGGCAATCGAGTGCCTACCCAACATCATCATTCGGGAAGACAACAGTTCAATCAATCTGGTTCTGCATCTCTTCGTCCACGTGGGAAGCAATTTAAGAAGCCTGGTTCTAGTTCTTCTAGTCCAGGGAGTTCAGGGAACCGTGGGGGATATTGTTATAGTGGACCTTATTGTGATCACTGTGGGGGCAAGCATTTCAGTAATCAGTGTGTTGGAGTTCAAGGGGTTTGTAATAATTGTGGTCGGCCGGGTCATTTTGCTAGAGTCTGTCCTAGTAAGACGGGGGAATCAGCCCAGGCAGGTAGTGGAGCTCAAAGTAATAGAATTCTAGTAGCGTCCCAGTCTTCCCATCAGCTTAGTCGTCCTTTGCATCAGAGTAGAGGGCAAGGTGGTCAACAGAATCAGTCATCTGTTCATGTATTTGCCTTGACTGAGGATGAGGCTCAGGCAGCTCCAGGTACTGTCATTACCGGTAACTGTACTTTATGTGGTTTTATAGCACCAGTGTTATTTGATACCGGAGCATCTCATTCCTTTGTTTCTCATGCATTCGTTGTTTCGCATGATCTTCGCACAACTAGTATGAATTCCAATCTATATGTTGCTACTCCGATGGGCAAAATGATTATCACTGATAATGTGGTGTTCAATGCTGTTTTGTTTCACGATGAAAATGTTCTATATCTGAATCTCATAGTTCTACCTATGCATGACTTTGATTGTATCATTGGTATGGATGTTTTGACTGCAAATCGTGCCACTGTTGACTGTTGTCAAGGAATAGTTCGTTTCAAGCCTAGCTTTGCTCCTAAATGGAATTTCTATGGCCGTGGTTCTCAAGCCAAGATTTCTCTAGTTTCTGCCATTGAGATGAATCGATTGTTAGATTCTGGTCATGAAAGTTTGATGGTTTATGATGTTGATCTATCGCAAGATGAGCGACGGATTTCTGATATTCCTGTAGTCTGTGAGTTTCCTGATGTGTTTCCAAAACAGATTCCTGGTTTTCCACCAGAACGAGAAGTTGAGTTCAATATCGAATTAATGCCAGGAACTGAACCCATATCTCGAGCACATTTCGTTTAGCTCCTGTTGAGCTAAAAGAACTGAAAGAACAATTACAGGACTTGTTGAGTAAAGGTTATATTCGTCCGAGTTCTTCACTGTGTGGTGCACCGATTCTATTTGTCAAGAAGAAAGATGGTACGATGCGGATGTGTATTGATTATCGGCAACTGAATAAGTTTACTGTCAAGAATAAATATCCACTCCCTAGGATTGATGACTTATTTGATCAGTTGCAAGGTACTTCGGTGTATTCTAAGATTGATCTTCATTCTAGGTACCATCAAGTGCGAGTTAAACAAGAAGATGTGCCGAAAACAACTTTTCGCACGAGATACAGACACTTTGAATTTTTGGTTATGCCTTTTGGTTTGACCAATGCTCCTGCTGTGTTTATGAACTTGATGAATCGAGTATTTCGTAAATATCTCGATCGTTTTGTGATTGTATTCATTGATGATATTCTTGTTTATTCCAAGTCCGAGGAAGAGCATGCCAAACACTTGAGGATAGTTCTTCGAATTCTTCAAAAGAAGCAGTTGTACGCAAAGCTATCCAAGTGTGAGTTTTGGTTAGATAGAGTTGTGTTTCTGGGCCATGTCATATCTCAACATGGTATTTCTGTCGATCCAAGTAAAGTGGAAGCAGTTCTGAACTGGCCAGAGATTCGTAGTTTCATGGGTTTAGCTGGTTATTACCGAAGATTTATCGAAAATTTCTCAAAGATTGCTAGACCTATCACTCAACTGACTCAGAAAAATCAGAGATTCATTTGGTCTGATGAATGTGAGTCAAGTTTTGTCGAGTTTAAGAAGAGATTGACTTCAGCACCAGTTCTTACCATTCCAAGTGGTTCGGGAGGATTCGTTGTTTGTACCGACGCATCAAATAGAGGATTAGGTTGTATTCTGATGCAGCATGGCAGAGTTGTGGCCTATGGTTCTCGTCAGTTGAAACCGCATAAGTCTAAGTATCATGTTCATGACTTGGAATTGGCTGCTATCGTTTTTGCTCTCAAGATTTGGAGACATTATTTGTTTGGGGAGCAATTTGTTATCTATTCTGATCACAAAAGCTTGAAGTATCTGTTCTCTCAGTCAGATCTGAATATGAGACAGAGACGTTGGATGGATCTTTTGAAAGATTATGATTTTGAGATACAGTATCATCCGGGAAAAGTGAATGTCATTGCCGATGCTGTGAGTCGTAAGGTTGTTGATGTTAATTTATCCCCGATCCGTGTTTCTAAGTTACGAGAGGATATTTGCACTTCTGGGTTGGATTTTCAAATCCAAGGTAATGCTGTTTGTGTATCTCAGATTTCTGTTGAGCCAGAGTTGATTCAAATTGTAAAGTCAGCTCAAAAAAAAAAACTGATGATCGAGTTTTGAAATATTATGAGTTAGTATCTCAAGTACACCAATCTGGTTTCTCAATTCACTCAGATGATTCTCTTCGGTTGAATGGTAGATTGGTTGTCCCAGATAATCCTGAATTACGTACAGCCATTCTTAAAGAAGCTCATTATACTCGATATAGTATCCACCCAGGAGGCAGGAAAATGTATCATATTCAACGGCCTCAGTTTTGGTGGAAGAATATGAAAAAAGATGTGGCTGAGTTTGTGTCTCGTTGTATGATCTGTCAGCAAGTCAAAGCGGAACGAATGAGACCGGGAGGATTACTGCATAGCCTTGAGGTTCCTCAGTTGAACTGGGAGCACGTGGCTATGGATTTTGTCACGCATTTGCCACGTACTTCTCGTCATTTTGATGCCATTTGGGTGATTGTCGATAGGTTATATAAATCGGAACACTTTATTCCGTATGAGAGGACGTATTCGTACAAGAAAATGACTCGTCTGTATATTGAAAATGTTGTGAGACTGCATGGAGTTCCAGTTGCAATAGTCTCAGATCGTGACCCTAGATTCACATCAAAGTTTTGGACTAGTTTTCAAAAAGAAATGGGTACACGACTTGCGATGAGTACTGCGTACCATCCTCAGACAGATGGTCAGACAGAGCGTACGATTCAGACACTCGAGGATCTGCTTCGAGCTGTAGTCATGGATTTTAAAGACAGTTGGCAGGAAGCTTTATCTCTAGTAGAATTTTCATATAACAACAGTTTCCAGGTGACTATTGGTATGGCTCCTTTTGAAGTTTTGTATGGCAGACGATGTCGATCACCTCTTTGTTGGGATGAATTTGGTAAGAAGTAGTTGACTGGACCTGACATTGTTCAGGAAATGCATGATAAAGTCCAGTTGATTCGTCAGAGAATGAAAGCTGCCCAAGATCGGCAAGCTAGTTATGCTAACAGACGTCGTCAATCTCTAGAATTTCAAGTTGGAGATTTTGTGTTTCTGAGGATCTCTCTGTTTAGAGGTGTTGTTCGTTTTAGCATGAGAGGTAAGTTGTCACCTCGTTTCGTTGGCCCCTACGAGATTGTTGAGCGTATTGGGACTTGCTCTTATCGTTTGAATTTGCCCCAGTCATTGTCTGGCATCCACGATGTTTTCCATGTTTCTATGTTGCGTAAGTATGAGCCCGATCCATCTCATGTGATTCAGCCTAATGAGGTTGAACTTGATCCTTCTCTATCGTATACTGAGTATCCTGTTTGTATCTTGGATCGTAAAGATAAAGTTTTACGTAATAAAGTTATACCACTTGTACGTGTCCGGTGGTCAAGGCATGGTGTAGAAGAATCAACGTGGAATCAAAAGAGAAGATGAGAACATCTTATCCATATCTGTTTGATTCCTAATAATGTATTGTTGGTTTCGTATTGTGTGTAAGATGTATGTGTATAAACATAAATTTCGAGGACGAAATTTGTTTTAAGGGGTGGATAAATGTAAGGCCCTGTAATTAATTATCCGGTAATTTGGTATAATTAGAATAATTATTGAGTTGTAAACTAAAATAATTATTTATGCCAAATAAATTCAAAAAGTCTGTTAAAAATAAGTATTTTAGAATATCGAAAGATTTAACGATATAAAATACATATAGAGTTTAAATAACACACGAGAGTAAAATAAATTCAGACCGGTGATAAATGGGCTTGAGTTATTATTTTAGTAACCAAATACACAATATATATATACATATACATACACACACAACTTACCAAATAAGAGAAGGAAGAATCGAGAGAAAAGGAAAAAGAAGGAAGAAGAAAACTCTATTCCCATAACCCTTGGAGCAGCTGTGGCAAAAGTGCGATATCTCCTCCGTCCGGCGTCGAAATCTCAATCGGTCTAAAGGGGTGTCTTCCTAACATCCTAGGCTTCAATTCAAGACAAAAATCGTGAAATTTGAGCAAGAATATGGGTAGATCGAAGTTGTTGTTCCGGTGCTCTGTTTCTGCGCGAATTCTTCCAGTTTTTGGGTGAGAGTTTTTGGGTTGCTGCGATTTTTGTATTTTGAATTTGTAGAAATGATCAAAACAAACTTTGTAGTGCTTTATGTTAGCTGTTCATAGACACTAGAAGCATTGGATTTCGATTTGAAACGGATTTGTTATGATTTTTCTACAAAAATGTGTCAAAACCATATTCGAATTGAACTGTGCAGAGTACCTATTGTAATTCGGGATTATGGCATATATGAACTCGGATTATGAACTTATGATTCAAACAAAAGTTTTAGAACTATGTGTTGTCTTCGTAATGATATATGATTCGTTAGATTCCATTAAGAATTGAGATAGTTATGCTTATTTTGCCGAAACTGCTCAATTACAGAATTCTGCCGTGAAGTGCGTATGGAGTAGCGTCTTCTTGTTAATTCTGGGATTTATCTATTAGGATTATGGAAATTGTTTCTTCTATAAAAGGTTAGATATTTGAGTTATCTTTCATTTCCAATTGGCGGATATTGATTTGCGTTAATATTGAGCGAGATACAAATTTTATGCTCTTTTGTGCCAAATCAGACATTGGTTTGGAATGTAGTTTTCATGATCGGCTTATTGTGGTGTTGTTTAGGCCGATAGTCTTGAAGAAAAGTTGATATGGGAGTTTCAAGTTGGAATAGGTATGTTACAGCTCGGTAACATATGATGGTAAAACATAAATTATGTTTAATTGTCATTCTGTGTTACATGGATCGTGTTTATGACTTGTTGACTGTGTTAAATTGTTAAATGCCTTCGTTGTGATCTATGTTTATTATTATGACATATTATTGGCATTTAGCATCGGTCATACAGTTATGACATTCATGTTGAGCCCTATCGTTCTTGTTAGCCCATTGTTGATATCCGTTGTTATCTGGCACTGTTGTTTATCTCGGGATCATTGTGTGGCTGATAGGCTTATACACATGAGACCGTAGATATGATTGAACAATCTCGTGGTTAGTGCAGCCTCTTGAGGTTAGCGCTGGGATTGTGTCATCTAGTTGTTCTGTTGTGCCATCCTGCTATACCGTATCAGCCGTATGGAGGCCGAGTCAGGGGTGTTATTTAGCACAGCTTGGCATACCTCGCAAACTTGGCTAGACGGTTTAGCTGCATGACGATGTAGCTCCCCTGTGTTGTTGCTCGAGCATTATTCGAGTTGTTATCGTACCGTTTGTTGGCTCCTGTTATCCCGGTTATTCGTTGAGCCTTTCATGCGTTGCATATTACATTTTATTATATGATTATGCATTATTTATGATTATTGTTGTTATTGTTCAACTGTTTCATACCAGAATCCTAACCTCAGTTGTTTACTGGGGGGCTGCTGTGGTTGCTATTGGGCACCATGGTAGATCTCCCGAGTCGTTTTGCAGCATCAGGCCGAGGTTCCGCTAGTGGAGCTCGGGATTGAGGTTGGATTGCTTGGTTCTGTTCAGTGGAGTCTCCCAGTTAGTCTATATGTATGTCTTGATTTTGTTTCAGTCTTGTATTGTATTTTATTTGCCGGGGATATGCCCCGTGTATCTGTTGTGGTATTTGGTTGTTTTGTGATTTTCTGAGTCGACTATGTGATTCTTATGATCTGGTGAGTATTTGGTAAGTTTTAATTTCTGTTTAGTCTTTGTCAGTGCGGCTATAGGTTGTTTAATTTCGGTTTTGTTTTAATGACTCTAGTTGGAGTATATTTTGATATAAACTGTTGCTTGAGTTTTCGGGATGTCCTACTTGCGGGGAGGTAATGCCGAAATTTTTCTAGGCCCTGATGTCCGTTTTAAAGTATTTTAAACCTTTTTCCGCTGCGGATTTATATCAAACCATTATTGTTTGATCATTAATTGTCATTAGAGTAAATGAGCCTCACAACCCAACCTGCAAAAACTCTCGGCCCTACCTTGCTGTTCTTTTTTTTTTCTCTCTTGTTCCTTCGGTTTCCCAGCCTTATAACCTTTAAATTTATCATGTTTTGACTATAATTCAATCATAATTTATCATGTATTGGCAGCGCACTCGTCGGATTCAAAAACGTTTTCAAATCAAGCGTAAAATCGACGTATTTTTGGAATTAAAAGTTTTACCGTAAAAATTATTGGATACCTATTTTATTCAAGCATAAACAATTAAAAACACATATATTATGATTTGTATGATGTTTGAAAGGGTTTAGAAATGTGCCTTTGCATTTATAACGCTCGAATTTTCAATCGTCGGCGAGGAAGGACGAATGGGCGATGAAGAACACAAGCTTTCATTCTCTTTATTTTTTTTCGAAATTATGAATTGTGTGTGTGGTGTGACGTTTCGGCTGTTTGGTGGCTGATTATGGTGTTTTTGAAAGCTTGGTAACTTGTTTATAAATAACTTAACATGCTAATGGGATTTGATTTTGAGCTTGCAAGTTTAAGGATAATTGAGCCTACTTAAATAAATTAAATTGAGCCCAATAACACTTATTTAATAAAAACATAAAATTCTATAAAATTAGTTTCCCAAAAATAATATTTTTGATTTTTTAAAACTCCTTGTTTGTCCAAAACCGGCTTCCCGAGAAAAATCGAGCTCGACTCGTAAAATAATTCGAACTCCAAGATTTTTATAAAAAAATTAAATCATTTTTAAATCATATTAGGAAGCCTTTGCCATTATTTAATGAAAAATAAATATTTTGTCTTGGCCATCCCCCGGTCTCCTTTCCCTGCCTATTATCGAATATTCGGGTAAAATCCTTAATTTCATGCAATCATGTCATATTATCATTTAATCATACAATCATACATTTAATCATATAATATATATCATGCTAGCATTTAAAATCAATTAAATAAAATAATTAAGCAATTAAAATAATTTTACATGCATGTGGTTTACGTAGGTTAGTTTTTCGGCCGTTACATTTTCTATCTCAGGACAATTTTTTTTTTAAATAATAAGGGACAAAATAGTCAAGTAATATGGGAGGGATTTAAGATGCGTACGTAGGAAAAATAATGGGCAACTTGTGTATCAGTACCCAAAGTTTTTCAACTTTGGTTTCACTACCCCTTTTTCAAATTTTTCCCAAAATACCCCTCAACCTCTTTTTTAATTAAAATTGATTTTTTTTTATTAAAGGTCCATCATGCTTCCGTAAAATGAATTAAATCTTTTACCGCTTTGATCAGAATGCCACCGGGTTATATCCTACGTATTTTACGAACTGCTCCTCACAGTCCAACAACGCGATCGCAACCGATGGTTACCGACGCAGATTTCTTCAACAGCACTTGGCACAACCTAATTCGTTTCCTACCTTAGGGTGTACAATAAAAGATAAAATTTTGAAAATAATACATGAGAGGGGCTAGAGCAAAGATTTCTTTGTTCAAACACAAATATTTATTATTACATAATAATCTCCTGTAGAGAAGGAGAAACATGCTTAGCTACTTATAGTAGCCGAACTTGAAAAACACATAAACTTAAAATAAAATATTACAACTTATTTGTTTAAAGAAATTATGAAAATGTTCGATGATCTTCACTTCCTTCTTCCTGCCTTATTTATAGAAGGCTTCTTCGGATTTGAAACTCGGATTCCAAATCTTGATTAGCCTTTACAGCTTGCATATGCACCATGTAGTGGTTGAGTGGTCCATTGAGGTGGTCCCTCCATTTGAAATGTCCTTTTCTAGATCATTAATCTAGAAATTAACTTCTCTTCTTCTTTCATTTCTCTATAATACCAGTAAAGATGAGCTTGTAAGATATCCACTGAAATCTCGTCTCCTTTTTCTTTGTAATGTTTAATTATATATCGAAGAGGTTCCAGCTGATCTCTATATTTCTTGATTCTTCTTTTCGAAACTTTTATATATGTGAAATACATCCTTAAGTTTTGTTCTGGTGTGGTTTTACTGGTTCTATTTACCCTTATTTATAGTTGGGATTGGGTCCAGTTTTCTTGTTTTATTTGATTTTCTTTATTAAAGATAAGGTATCCAATGTTACTTTGTCCTTTACCATCTATTATTGGTGGTCCTCGTGTCTTTTACCACTAGTTAGTGATAGTCCTTGTCATTCCACTCACATGGTGGCTTTCCTTTTGCTAGTGGGCTTGGTCACATGTCCGTTTTAACTTTGTTGGGGAATCTTTGGCTTTCAAGGTCCCCGAGGAAAACGTGTATGTGGTCCATCACCACTTGGTCCTGTTTCGGCAAAATGTTTCCGATCAGATCTCGGCTTAAAACTTTTACCGAATTCCGGTTCTTTCTGGTTCTGGCATTCAAGGAAGATGTTTTCTGACTATCTTCCTATATGTGCCATATTACAAAACTTCCGGCGAGTTTCTTTACTAGCCGGAAACTTGCTGTTCCACAGAAGATTTCTTTTCTTTTCGAACAGATCTTCTGCAAAGCTTGTGGTTTCTCCTGTCATGGTATTTAACAGGAACAATCCATTTAAAGAATTTTGATAAAACTTAAATGGAAACTTGACTTTGTCCATCTCCGTGAGACAGACCCAGATACCCCATGCTCTTCTGGTAGATATGTCATCTTCATTGAATGAAGAGACTAAGGGTGTTTCATTTGTAGGAGGATCTTTAATAAATCTTCGAGAATTCATGTCCGGTCTCCTTAGCTTGATGAAATGAAAGGCTTCGTGTGAGCCTTTTCTTGCTGGTTCTAGTGCTGCAATGAAAAAATACAGCTCCAAAATATCTCCTCTGGACAAATGATCATTGTTCGTCCATGTTTCATGCACCGCTTCCTGTATCCATTTTGGTAATGCTGATATCTCCGGGAAGCTGGGTGAAGTAGTATAAACCGAAGCAAGAGCCCCAAATTCATACCAAGCTTTGACTTCCTTTGAATATGAATTTTGTTTCATCCATACCCTAGGATATTTTCCTGCAACATCAACTCGAACCATGGCTGGGTTGATGCCAATTCTTGTGTTTAATTTCTCCCAAGTCTGTTGATAAACCTGAAATGGAGAAATTGCATCTTCATTATTACCAACCTTAGTTTTGCCTTTGTCTGTACGAGGCCTAAGGTTGATCTCTCCCTCTGCAATCTCCGAGGGGAAGGGTTGACTTGAGGTCTCAAGATAAGAATCTAGAGTCTCAATTTTTGTTTCAGCCGACTCATCTGGAGATGATCCCGACTTAACACTTGTGATAGGGGTATTTGAATCCCCTGCTCCAAGTATAGAGTCCTGTACTCGAAAACTCTCCATTTGAGAAACCAATGGCTTCTCAATGCCTTAGAGGATAGGCCTTTGCATTACAGACCATAACTGAGTATATGCCTGTAAACATCCTGTGATTCGATCAGAGACCATTCTCTTATCAGCTTGTTGAAGCCTTCCAGCAACTTCTGCGTTAAGGGCTAACTTGTTAAACTCGATTTGAAGCATTTCAAGGTGTTCCCTCAAATGCCTCTGCATCTTGATAATAACATCCGTGTCAATGCTGTCCATCTCTTGTTAAAAAATCTGCAAGAATGTTTTCATGAGATTTAATTATCATAATATCAAAAATATAATTTTGACATAATGCTTGCCATCTTAATAATCTGGCCTTCTCAGGTTTAGACTCAATTCTATTCTTTAAGAAAGCTTTCACCTGTGTGTTATCAACTTTCAAAGTGAATTTCTTTGCAAGTAAAAATAATGGCCATTTCTCAAAAGCCCTTTTTACTGCATAAAATTTTTTCTCGTTCATATGACATCTGATGGCTTCTGTATCTGAGAATAAACCACTATAATACCTGCATGGTTGTTCTCCATCTGGTGTGAGCTTAGTAAGAACTGCTGCCCACCAATAATCACTAGCATCGGTATACAATACCAGATCATCCTCATCTTGAGGAATAGCCATTTTTGGAAGATTCTTACAAATCTCCTTTAATTGGCATAGTCTCTTTGTGTGTTCATCCATCCATATAAATCTAGCATCTTTTTTCAATAATGGACTAAACACTTTCCTGTGTTTTGCTAGGTTTTTGATAAACATCCCAGCAAAATTAACAACTCCTAAGAAACTTTGAAGTTGCTTATTGTCTTTGAGACTTTCTGTAAAATTCTGCACTTTTTATACTATGTGCTCTTGTAGAATTATTCAAGTCTCATTGATTTCTATTCCTAGAAATTCGTTCTTTCTTGTGGCTATGACTCCTTTCTTTTCAGATAAAACCAGTCATTCTTTCTTGCAAACTTTAGAGAAAATCTCGAAATGTTTAATATGTTCTTCTATATTTTTAGATGCTATTAAAACATCATCAATATAGACAAACATAAATTTAAAATAATCTTTAAAAATATTATCAATCTTTCTTTGAAATATCTTAGATGAATTATCCAATCCCATTGGTAATACTTCCCAGATATAATGTCCTTGTGGTGTGGAGAAAGCTGTAAATTTCTTGCTTTCCTCCTGCATCCGAATTTCATAAAATCCGGATTTACAATCAAACTTAGAGAATATCTTGGCATTGCGTATGCAACTTATTAGATGTTCTCTACTAGGTATAAAATACCCATTAAACTCCAAAATCTTATTAATTTCTTGATAATTAATAACTAATCTGGGTTTTCCTTGTTTTATCTCACCATGATTTCTTACCAGAAAACTTGGACTGCTATATGGTGACATTCCTGCTTTAATTAAACCAAGGTCCAAATGTTCCTTGATTATAATCTGCATATCCCTTTGATCAATAATATTCATTGGGATAGGCTTACAACGGACAAATTCATACTCTTTGCCTTCCTTAATTTTAAGGCAAGCTTTGAGTTGATTTCTATCCCACCATGCCAAAGGATTTTCATTGTAATTTTCTTTGATTCTTTTCTTGACATCTTCCAAAGGTACCTTAGATTCAAACTCTACTTCATTCTGATGCAGAGTTATCTTCAGGTATTCCATATCTTCTGGTTGGAGCGTTTTATCTGCTCTCAATTGAAGTATTGTTTCTCCAAACCTTCTAGAATATTTCATTTTTGGGTTCAGAAGTTGTCCTGAATCACCACGCTTGCTGCGAAACTGGATTGGCAATTTTCTGTAAAATGCCTCTCTTAGTCTCTGGACTATAATTTTGTGGTTACAAGGAGTTGTAAACACTAATCTTCTAGTCTCATTTTCTTGATTGTAGGACTTGAACATTTGTAGAAAATTGCTTCCTAACAAAATATCAGCTCCTGTATCATGAAAATAAATTGGTGGTGTATTTACCTTGTACCAAGGTGTTTGCCCAGCACTGCCAATCATTATTTCAGTCATCTTAATTCCTTTACATAGGATTAAGATTCTTCTGGAAAAATCTCGTCCAGCAATCTTAGGTAGTTCTTCTTCCAAATTAGTTGGAAAAACTCCTCGTTTTGCTGTACAGATTCCAGCACCTGAATCAATATAAGCAGCAAAATATTATGCCTTATATTGTTCATATAACATTTCTACTAGAATGTATATGGAGAATGGACTTGTGGTCATTGGATTTTCCACATCTTATCTTCTGCCCTAAACTCCATTCCATACTCTAGACGTTTCCAAGATTTATGTTCCTCAAGAAATTCTAGTCCAAGAACCAATTGATCTGGTTCTTTTCCTGGAATCCCTGTGATATGAACTTCCAATTCTCCAACTTGGATCATTCCTTGGTAAGTTCCTATCATAAGTTGTTCTAAATAGTAGATGGTATTACAAGGAAATTGATTCCTTTGTTTCGTAGTATCAAATACTATTTCAACTTCCTTCCACTCTTCTGGGCATCTAAGCTTTCCTATTGTTGAAAAACTTTTTAGCTCTTGTTGGGTTTCTTGGACAGGGGTTTTTCCCCATCTGTAGCATGTAATTCTATCTCCTTGAAAAGATAGTCTTCTTGATTCCAATCTAAGACTCTGATTCCTTTGTAGAATCGGTTTGTCTTGTATTTGGATATCTGTTTCCTGTATTACAGTAAACTCAACTCGTTCTGGATAGATTGCCTGAGCAACTTTTCCGAATATTTCTGGTATCTCAATAAACTCATTTCTAATAAACAATTCTGAATGATGTGTATTAGATAGAGCATATAAAATCTGATAAGTAATAGAATATGGTCTATTACCTTCCTTCATCAGCCTTTTTTCCTTGAAATTTTGACGTAATGTCAAGGCTCGACTGAAATCTCGATCTGCCAGGTTGTAGGCTATCCTTGGATAGATAACTCCTACAATATTTCCTGCACAAAGATTTCCTGAGATAGTTCCCAGTACTGAATCTTGAAGGTTCCCCATTCTTTTATCGCATATAGCAATATCAATGGGTGAATCTATACCTTCTTTGAAAGTAGCTTTTATCATAATTTGGATTGCTCCAATATGAATCCAGGACATAGTCCTTGCTACTTCGATCTTGAGTTTTTGTAATGCCTCCTTAATTTCTTCAGAAGGAATTAATTGCATCCCCATTCTATTTCCAGTAAGTTCCATTGGGATTGCCATTTCCCTTCTGGAAACTTTATAGATCAGATGATGCTTTCTGTTTCTTAGGCCAAGATTTCATAAGAACTTTTCTACTGGTCCTGCAGAGAATCCTTGATATCGTTGTAGACTATGATTTTCTTTCATGATCCTTTGGACCATGTTATGAGATATTGTTGTCTGGCTAAAGAACCCAGACAAATCCTCATGTGTTTCGTGTCGAAACACCTCGTTTTCAGTCAGATTCCGATTCAGTTCCATCGGATTCTTCCTGACTTAGGACTTCTTCTTCTTCATATATACTTTCATCTGAGGCAATGTCCTCAAATCGGTATACCTGAATAAGATCTTGGTAATAAACTGCTTCTTCAATATCCGGAGTTGGATCGAATCGTTTAATACCTCTTTTTTCATTCTCTGGACAGTTGGTCGAGATATGACCTCTTGCTCCACATGTCTAGCAATTACAATCTTTAAAACTTTCATTAGCTCGTGTATGAGCTCTTCTGAAATTTTTCTTTGTAGGTGTTCTTCCTGTGCTTCGAGATGTACTCGATACTTGGGAGGATGTCCTACTTCTTGATGGTCCGCTTCTTTGTCCAGATTTATAAGATCTGGCTTTCTGTCTAGACCAAACGGTTTTTGATTTCCAAGAACTTCTTCCACTTCTAGCATAAAGATAAGTCCTGAAACTTTTCTTTTTATGCTTTTGTGGTTTACTTCCAATGATTGTTGGAAGATCATTTTCCTTACAACACAAAAGAGTACGTTTATTAATACCCCTTAAACGTTTGTAATTCTTTTGTAATGCTGTCAAATGGCACCATTCCGCTAATTTTCCTTTTAAAAAAGAAGCTCTTCGTGCCAATGTATCTGGATTTCCAGGTACATATTCACTTATGAGCATTTCTCTCCAGGGACTTGGCATTTTTGCGAAGAAAAGCTGCATAGCTATATTATCTTCGACTCCTGAATTCCATCTATATTTAGTGAATAACATAATATATTCATCCACCAAACATACGTCATGTAATTCAAGACTATACAGAGCTTGAGTATATTTCTTCCTCTTCTCTGTGTCTTGACTATTAAAGTAGTCTACCCCTATAAATTGTGCTTTAAATAGGGTAGCCATTCTTCCGGCTATCTCGCTTAGAGATTCTCCGGATAGGACTGACTCTTTGGTTTCTACCGAATTCATGTCCCAAGCAATTTTCATTGATCTCATAAGACTCATTTCCAAGAGTTTAATGAATCATTCTCTGTTGAGATCAAGTGTTCCTGCTGCGATTCTCATAGCAGATGCCCAATCATCTATGAGTTCTTCTCTGTTTTTGAAATCTAATACATCAAGGTTAAGCATAGCCCCGTAAAGATGTATAGGATCTAAAACAGTTTTCCCATAGGGTGTTTGGTGCAAGGGAATTTGATTTCTCCTTGTCCTTGTTCCCGCAGGGGGTGATGCTCCACCAGTATGGAAATCAGTTTGAGATTCTCTCATGTTTATATTTTGAGATCCCACACTTTCCCTTGGTAATTCCTGAGAAGATGGCCAAGTTATAGCAGGTGTTTCACCTCCTGCTGTGTTCATCTTTAGATCTACAACTTTGAGATTTGCGAAAGATTCTGCAAGTTCTTGTAGATCCTCCAGACCAATGCTTTCTAGAGTTGTCATCAGATTAATTTCTTTTCTGAGACAGACTTAATTAGATTGATCATCTTTTCTTCTTCAGTTAGAGGTTTCGACATCATTCTGGCTTTCCCTTATTGATGTAACAAAGGTTCAGTACCAAATGATGGTGGTAACCAACCTCCTGAAGTTCTTTTACTAGAACTGGGTTGTTGTTTTAGTTTTTGAATTCTTGTTTGAATGTCCTTTAATATTCCAAGAATTTCTTCTTGGTTTTCAAGGATTTTCTCAACTCGTTGCGGTACAAAGTATAGCATGTTGCTATAATTTTGTACTGTCTTCTGAATTTCTCTAAGGTCTAAAGAGAGCTTAGAGGAATCTGGTACTATTTCCATAAACTTATCAGATTGAATCTTAAGTTTACCTTAGGGTGCTGAGGATTACCTTTATGCTTTGGATATCTAACAATAGTTAGATGTTCTTGTGTGTATTCCAAAATATTGGAATAATCCTTGTAAATTATTTTTCTCGAACCTAAGTTCGAATTCATAATTTTTTCGAAATTCTCCTCCTCAAACATTTAATTATACTGTAATAATAGGATTTGGGTTTGAAATCAATTTACCTAAGCTCTGATACCATTTCGAAAGCGCGGGAATTAATTAAAATCAAAATAGGTTATAAGAGCATTTTTGATATTTTTATATAAGATTTCTCTCTTCAAGTACTAAAACCAAAATTCATTTTCAAAATATACTGAATCTCAATTAACCCAAAAATAATCGCATTGACATATATGTAACGACTTGTGTCAGATGTCGACTACGCACGGGTGTCTAATTCATAGATTACGACGTTTAACTATTAAGATAAATTGATTGAAACTACAATTCAAAAAAAAAAACTTTTTAATAAGTAGATTTATCATTTTTTTATTGCAGATAAGCTACTTGATTTGTTAACAAATTTATTTTTTAAAGTACTCGTTGATTTCTCTTTCGATAAAACTATACATTTCATCTCACAAGTAAACACGTTTTTATATCATAAATAGTCAAATTATAGTCTTAATCAATATAAATGTCTTTGTTTTCATTTTTGTTTTTTGTATTGGAGTGGTGACGTGACGACAAATATATCAGTATTATTTAATTTTACGTTAGCGAAATCTAATACCTATTAGAAATATTTGATGTCTCGTTAGAAATATTTGACGTCATGTCAACATACAAACAAAAATACTAAACGTGACAGCAAATATTAAATTATTATATTAAGATCAAAATTTGGCGACCTACATGATCAAAGACAAAAATAGGTCAAATTACAGAACCAGTTTGTAAATTTTCTCCCTTTCAAATACTTTATGTTAATTTTTTTGTACAACACATTTTTTTTTAAAAAAAAGAAAGAAACAGTAGTATACATTGATTGAAACGTATGATTATACATTTTTTTTATATCTTAGAGATTGTGGTAAAAAAAATGTTAAATCGAGATCATAACTTATTTTTTAATTCACACATTTTCCTCTCATTGTAAACAATGACCTAACTAGGATTTAAAAATCCGATGAACAAAAACTTGAGTAATATTTTCTAGAGTTAAAATATAATATTTTTATGTTTTTTCAATTTTTAAAACAGCAAAATTAAAAAGACTTGTAAGTGAAATTATATTCTTTTAAAAACATTCTACTTTTTCCTTGCCCATTATATTGCTAAGACCCCAATGTACGGGCTCGCAGATTTAATCATAAATCGAGCTAAGATGTCGGAAATCTGACAAAAAATGTAAATATTAAAATATCAACAGTAAGGTCGAGGATGACTTATAATCTATTTAACAACAAGATCCAAGTTTAAGGTCATGAGCTTCAACCGACTATAATAAACTCATCACTATCTCTAATTAAAAAAAAAAAAAAATTAAGAAAGAAAAGAATAAAAAAAATCATCAATAAGCCAGTCAACATCTCTGACGGGGTCCACATTTGAAATTATAATTTCGGCAAAATAACTATCTACGTAGCTGGTAACCTTTTTCACCCATAAAAAGCCATGATCTCCGAGGAGAAACGTGAGAGGTAAGATAATCAAATTAAACATTAATCCATCGATCGGAAATGAGTTCAAATTGTCCGCAAGAGTTTTAAATGAGGTGGGGACAATATGTTTTGAAATAATTAAAACGTGCGTTGGTTATTTCGTGGAAAGATAGAAGACGCGTATAACAAGGTCAAGGGGCTCTATAAATAGAGCTCCTCCCTTCATTTTGATATCATCCCTTCTTCGAGTTTTCTACCATTTTATAGCATTCTATAATATTTGTGAGGTGTTTGTTCTCCTGTATTAAGAGAGTGTGTGATCTTTTTGGAAACACAGTGAGTGAGTTGTACACCACAAAATATTATAGTGGAAATTCTTTTCATCTTACCCGTGGTTTTTACCCTAATAATTTTTAGGGGTTTTCCACGTAAATCTCGGTGTCCAGTTTATTCTTTATTTTCGGGTTTTATTATCTCAAATTACCGCAAGTGGGACCAACAAGTGGTATCATAGGCTTGGTTTAAAATTTCTTAAAATTCTGAGCATGCTCTGTGGTTGCAGCCTAGACTGATCTTCCACATCAGAAAAGATTTTTTGAGATTTTTTATTTAAGGCGGGATAATTTTGTCCAGTCTACTAAAATTGTTGTAGACATAATGGCGGGCATGTACAAGATAGCAAAGTTCAATGGAAGCAATTTTATGCTGTGAAAAATAAAGATACAAGCAGTTTTAAGAAAAGAGAATTGCTTGGCGGCTATTGGAGATAGACCGGTGGAGATTACGGATGATGGAAAGTGGAATGAGATGAATGATAATGCTGTTGCCAATTTACACTTGGCTATAGCAGACGAAGTTTTGTCAAGTATCTCTGAGATAAAAGCAGCCAAAGTTATCTGGGATACTCTGACAAAGATGTACGAGGTCAAGTCCCTACACAACATGATTTTCCTAAAGAGAAGGCTTTATACTCTTCGGATGGCGGAATCTTCATCGATGACCGACCATATCAACACACTGAATACTCTATTTTCCCAACTCACTTCCATGGGGCATAAAATAGGGGAAAATGAACGTGCTGAGCTTCTACTTCAAAGTCTACCACATTCATATGATCAACTTATCATCAACATTACCAACAATATTCTTATGGGCTTTCTAAGATTCGACGATGTCTTAACTGCGGTTCTCGGAGAAGAAAGCCGGCGCAAGAATAAGGAAGATAGGTTGGTAACATCGAAGCAGGCAGAGGCTTTACCGATGATAAGAGGAAGATTTATGGACCGTGACTCCAGTGGGAGCCAAAGACGAGGTAGATCAAAGTCNTGGCACATGACGTCTCGGAGAGAATGGTTTGACCATTATGAACCAGTATCAGGAGGATCTGTATTCATGGGAAATGATCATGCCTTGGAAATCGCTGGGGTTGATACTATCAAAATTAAAATGTTTGATGGCACCATTCGCACCATACAGGAGGTACGACATGTGAAGGGACTGACGAAAAATTTTTTGTCCTTGGGGCAATTGGATGACATCGGGTGCAAAACTCGTATCGAGAATGGGATCATGAAAATTGTGAAAGGCGCGCTTGTGGTTATGAAGGCGGAAAAGGTTGCTGCAAATCTGTATGTACTTTTGGGAGAAACACACGAAGAAGCAGAACTAGCTGTTGCATCAAATGGTTCAGGAGAAGAATTAACAGTGTTATGGCATAGAAAACTCGGGCATATGTCAGAACGAGGGTTGAAAATTCTCTCAGAACGGAAGCTGTTGCCGGGACTTACAAAAGTGTCACTACCACTTTGTGAGCATTGTGTTACCAGTAAACAACACAGATTAAAGTTTGACACTTCTACTGCCAGGAGCAAAAGCATATTGGAGCTGATTCATTCGGATGTTTGGCAAGCACCGGTTGTTTCCCTAAGAGGAGCGAGATATTTTGTCTCGTTCATTGATTATTTCTCTAGGAGATGTTGAGTGTATCCAATCAAGAAGAAATCAGATGCTTTCCATATCATCAAAGATTTCAAAGCGCGGGTTGAACTTGATTCTGAGAAGAAAATCAAGTGTCTGAGGACTGACAATGGAGGAGAATATACCAGTGACGAATTTGATGCATATTGTCAACATGAGAGCATCAAAAGACAGTTCACAATGGTTTACATACCTCAACAAAATGGAGTGGCAGAGCGGATGAACAGAACCTTGTTAGACAGAACAAGAGCTATGTTGAGCACTGCGTGTCTAGACAAGTCATTTTGGGCGGAGGCAGTCAAAATCGCTTGTTATATTATCAATCGTTCTCCTTCAGTGGCGATCGATCTGAAGACTCCGATGGAGATGTGGACTGGGAAGCCGACAAATTATTCTCATTTGCATACATTTGGAAGTCCGGTGTACGTTCTGTACAATGAGCAAGAAAGATCGAAGTTGGATTTGAAATCCAGAAAATGTATCTTCTTGGGTTATGCTGAAGGAGTAAAGGGGTTTCGCTTGTGGGATCCTACTGTTCAAAAGCTTGTCATCAGCAGAGATGTTATCTTCGAGGAAAATAAAGTAAAGGGAGATAAAGGCACACAGAATTCAGAAACTACTATATTTCAGGTGGAAAATAAGACGGACGAAGGTCAAGTTTCTTGTGAAGCAGTACCAGAGCACGAAGAACAAGAACAAGTTGAGTCTGAAGTTTCCAATGTGAGGCAGTCAACTCGAGACAGAAGACCACCAGGTTGGCTTTCAGATTATGTCACTGAAAGCAATATTGCATATTGTCTATTATCAGAGGATGGTGAGCCATCGAGTTTTCATGAGGCTACTCAAAGCTCGGATGTATCCTTGTGGATGATAGCAATGCAAGAAGAGTTGGAGGCATTAGACAGGAATAAAACATGGGATCTTGTTACACTACCACGAGGGAGGAAAGCCATTGGAAATAGATGGTTCTATAAGATCAAGCGTGATGGCAATAACCAAGTGGAGCGGTATCGTGCTAGATTGGTGGTAAAAAGGTATGCTCAGAAAGAAGGAATTGACTTCAATGAGATATTTTCTCCTGTGGTTCGGCTTACAACAGTCAGAGTGGTGCTGGCATTGTGTGCAGTGTTTGACCTACATCTAGAACAGCTAGATGTGAAAACGGCGTTTCTTCATGGAGATCTTGAAGAAGAAATTTATATGCTCCAGCCAGAAGGTTTTGCGGAAAAAGGCAAAGAGAACTTGGTTTGCAGGTTGAACAAATCTCTGTACGGTCTCAAACAGGCGCCGAGGTGTTGGTACAAGAGATTTGATTCCTATATCATGAGCCTTGGATACAACAGACTGAGTGCAGACCCTTGTATGTATTTCAAGAGGTCTGGTGATGATTATATTATTTTGCTGTTGTATGTGGATGACATGTTGGTAGCAGGTCCCAACAAAGATCATGTCCAAGGATTGAAGGCACAGTTGGCTAGGGAATTTGATATGAAGGACTTGGGACTAGCAAACAAGATACTAGGGATGCAAGTTCACCGAGATAGAAGTAACAGAAAGATTTGGCTTGCCCAGAAAAATTATTTGAAGAAAGTCTTGCAACGCTTCAACATGCAAGATAGTAAGCCAATTTCGACCCCTCTTCCTGTTAACTTCAAGTTATCCTCCGAGACGTGTCCTAGCAGTGAAGCAGAGAGGATGGAGATGTCTCGAGTACCATATGCATCAGCAGTGGGAAGTTTGATGTTCGCCATGATCTGTACAAGACCGGACATTGCTCAAGCAGTGGGAGCAGTTAGTCGGTATATGGCGAATCTTGGACGAGAGCATTGGAGCACTGTTAAGAGGATCCTTAGATACATTAAGGGTACCTCGAATGCTGCATTATGTTATGGAGGATCGGATTTTATACTCAGGGGCTATGTTGATTCAGATTATGCAGGTGATCCTGATAAGAGGAAATCTACTACTGGTTATGTGTTTACACTTGCAGGAGGAGCAGTAAGCTGGGTTTCAAAACTGCAGGCAGTTGTAGCGCTATCTACAACAGAGGCAGAATACATGGCAGCTACTCAAGGTTGCAAGGAGGCAATATGGATTAAAAGGAAATAGGAGGAGATTGGGCACAAACAAGAGAATGTTCATTTGTTTTGTGACAGTCAGAGTGCCTTACACATCGCAAGGAATCCAGCCTTTCATTCCAGGACGAAACACATTGGAGTTCAATTTCACTTTGTGCGGGAAGTAGTAGAAGAAGGAAGCGTGGATATGCAGAAGATCCATACGAAGAATAACATAGCTGATTTTCTGACCAAGCCAGTGAACAGTGATAAGTTTGAGTGGTATAGATCCTCAAGTGGTCTAGCGGAAACGTAAGCAGCAGGAAATGGCAAGATTGAAAGGATGTGTGGAGATGTGTTTGATTCTCAATCAAATCTCCAAGTGGGAGAAATGTCAGCAAGAGTTTTAAATGAGGTGGGGACAACATGTTTTGAAATAATTAAAACGTGCGTTGGTTATTTCGTGGAAAGATGGAAGACGATTTTTATACGCGTTTTCACACGGTCAAGGGGCTCTATAAATAGAGCTCCCCCCTTCACTTTGATATCATCTCTTCTTCGAGTTTTCTCTCATCTTATAGCATTCTATAATATTTGTGAGGTGTTTGTTCTCCTGTATTAAGAGAGTGTGTGATCTCTTTGGAAACACAGTGAGTGAGTTGTACTCCACAAAATATTATAGTGGAAATTCTTTTCATCTTACCCGTGGTTTTTACCCCAATAATTTTTAGGGGTTTTTCACGTAAATCTCGGTGTCCAGTTTATTCTTTATTTTTGGGTTTTATTATCTCAAATTACCGCAAGTGGGACCAACACAAATCCTCCTCCTCCCTCTCAAAATTTAAAGAGCAAGCCACGCACTGATTCACTTGTGAGCAGCATTAGTACAGCTACGTATATTTCTCCACCTGCTCTAAACAATACTGGAGGTGCTGCCACTCGTGTGTGGGGAAATAATGAAGCCACGGCAGCTAGATCTACATCTCCATCATCGAATCGAGGCCGGAGACAATCTTCCGCCGGAGTTGCAGCAAGCTTCCTTCGCTGAACTCGACATCTCCATCATCGAATCAAGGCCGGCGACAATCTTCCGCGGGAGGTGCAGCAAGCTTCCTTCGCTGAACTCGTTAATTGTAACTAAATATCATATGGCCTATCTATTTTGTCATGAAATATTATAAATAAATTTAATTTTCGAATCCGTAATACGACCTAATTCTATGCTTGCATAGATCAAATCAATCCGAAGAAACAAACTTAATGTTCTTCTTCTTCTTTCTTTTTTTTTTTTTTTTTTTTTTTTTTTTTTTTTTCTTTCGTTTTTGCTCCAAACTTTTTAGCTTAAGTAGAAGATGTTTAGTCATGTTGAAAAAATCACGTACGTGATGCTTCTTCAACATAATAAAATATCCATATATAAATTTTTGTTTTTATTTTTTAAAAATAAACTATATATTGTTTGGTGATAATTACATTAGAGCTTAAATAAATTTTTAACTTATAAATTGTGGTGTACAAGATCAAATATTTAAAAAATGTAACATGTTTCAGCTCCTATTTATTGCTTATCTATTTTACGGAAATGATCGTTCCATGTCGATCCGATTCGACTTACATTTCCTTTTAAGGGTGACCAATAATATTACATTGTTACTCTCCAATAAAAACTAAAAATAATATTACATTTTGGAAAATTAAGTCGGTCAATAAAGTAAATTCATTTTTTTCTTTATCTTTTTGGCGAAATAAATCAACAAGTTGCAAATAATTAATTAAGCATTTTTTCGTGAATATTTTGAAAGCCCACTTTGGGTCGTCATTTAATTTTTCAGGATCAAAAGCTAAAAAGAAATTAATTGTACTACCATTTGGATATTTCAAATTCTTTAGCGTCATTTTTGTCACATCAGATCTCGGCCAAGAGTGAGTACAAAATGATAATTTGGATAATCCTCATACTAACAAGAATGTATGTATACATGTATGTATGTAAGTCTAAAATTTTTCGCTGGTTGTCTTGCGACTTTTGTACTTCGAGATTGTATGATAAATTTCTTCTCAAGTGAAAGGAGAGAGAAATAGAAGAATTTCATGCTAATGTAGCGGCTTGTCGAGCATTTGACAAATTCACACCATCTATTTCAAATAGGATTTGTCTCGTGGAAACACGCCGAGAGAAATAGAAGTCTGATTTGTGCCGGATTTAATAATTTGGCAATGGTGATTAATGACGTGCGCAATAAATATGGGTATTTTGTATATGTATGGCAATTTTTATGCACATCAACATTGAAAAACGAAAACCTAATATGCCATAAATCATAAAATAAAAAATAAAAAAAGAATAATAATAAATGAAAAAAAAAATGGATCAATTAATGCAGAAATCATTACAATTATATAACCAAATTCCAAAACGCGAGATCAAAGTTAACGGATCAGATGGCAATTCTCCTTTTTAAACTTCTACAAAATTATTTTTCTGTATTTTTTTATTCTTCATTTCTCTCGCACTTTTAAAATTTATTAATTATTAATAACACAAATTTATTCCTAAAAAGTAACATAAAATTATTAAAATTTGTGTATCCAACAATTTTTTTATAACCGTCAACTATTCAAACCCTCGATCGGATGTTTGCGGTCCAGGGTTCTTGAGAGGCGACTATATAATTTTTATCTTTGGAGGATGGTATTGTTTTCCCAAATGCTATAGTTTTTTTTTTTTTAAAAACTGTATAATATATTTTCAGATTTTAATATAATACATATCAAAATGAAATATAATACAGTATTAATATAATTTTTGATAACGATGAAAAATTTGATGAAAGATATAAATTGAAGGAAAATTAAATATATTTATTCGATGTTGTGCTCAGGAATTCATTTGTTTGATTTTATTTTGGAAAATGAAAATATTGTTATGAAAAAGTAAAAATTTACGGTAAAAAGTAAAAATCTCAATCTCTCAAAATTATCACACTACACATTTTATAATATTTTTCTCTCAACTCAATTGTGATTTTCTTCACAAATAAGAGATCTATTTATAGAATTTCTTTACAAATAATCCAAAAATAAATTCATCATTATATACATCATCACACACTAATTTTCAATATTTACAACTCTTATTTTCAACATTCAAATATTCAACTATTATTTTTCTACATTCAAAACATATTTTTCAACACTCCCCCTTGTGATGATGATTATGATATATTATTGATTGTCTTCATTACGTGTTTTTATACTGTCTCGTTAAAAACCTTACTAGAAAAAACCTAGTGTGATAAAAACCATAGTAAGGGAAAAAGAGTGCAGTCACGTAAACTCTCCCTCATGTTGACACGAACAATTCTTCACAAATTTCGTAGATTGCGCATCCCAATATTATATATGTGCTTTCTGAAAATTATCGTAGAAGTGCCTTTGTGAAGAGATCTGATGAGTTTTCACTTGATTGAATGTGATGAACATCAATATATTTATTCTTCTCAAGCTCCTTGGTGAATACGAATAATTTAGGAGGAATATGTTTAGTTCTTTCGCTTTTTATGTATCATTCTTTCATTTGAGCAACACATGCAGCATTATATTTGTAAGGTCCAAAATTAAGACGACGTAATCCTACTGCATGCGAATCTAGGAAATAATGAAAAAATGAGTAATTAATTGACTTTAATTGCTAGTTAATTATGTGACAAACTTGTTTATATGTTAAATGAGATTTTTATTGTCATCATGCATAAAATGGTATTTTTAAGGACTATTCAAGCGACGATCGAGGAACGGGGACCGAGTGCTGAAAAATGTAAAATGTTTTTGTTAAATAATTATTTTTAATTATTGTAGATGTTTTTCAGTATTTTTGAAAATAAAGGGTTTTGAGGTGATTTTATACGCCGGAACGTAAATTTTATCGGTGTTGGTTTTTCAACTAAAATACGAGCTTTTTGGCAACCCGGCTAATAAATTCACATTTTTAATTAAGGAAAAACTTTGTTAATATTTTATTTAAATCCTAATTAGACTAATGGACCTAATTTTAATGGCTTATTAGGCCTAAGGCCTAGTTAGTAATCAAATTGGTATTTAAAATATAAAAAAAATCACAAAACCCTATTCTAGAAACAACAAACCATCGGCCACCTATTTTATTTTTCTGAAAACTCTCCCTCATTCACCTCCCCACACACGGCAGCACACATATTTTCACTTTGAAGGATTTTCGAAGGGCAAGCAAGAACAAGCCAAAGTCGTCCCTCCGTTCTTCTTCGTCAACGATTATTCGAGCGTATAATACGCAAAGGCACGCCTTAATATTCCTTTTCTCATCCATCATGTCATAATATGTTTTTAAAAGTTTTTTTTGTGTGAAACATGAAAACCAAAAGTTGCTGCCTTTGTTTTCCCTTTGGCATGATTTATGTATCTCTTATTGCATGCCATGATACACGTTTTTGTTATACCAAGGGGCTGCCATGATGTTTAGGCATGGATAAGTAAGGATTATACATGTTTTGGAGTCCCACACACCACACATAAATCGGCTGAAACAAAGAAAGAAAATAAACAAGAACTTGCAGAAACCGTGAACTTGCTGTCATGGGTTTAAGGGATTCGGGTTCCTTGTTCCAGGGGTGGCTTGGGACAGGGCATCGGACAGGGCCTTAGTTGGGTCTAGGGTAGAGTCCCAGCCAAGCTAGGACTCAAGATTGAGGGCTGGGAGGAGTCCTGAAACGAGAGGACTCCTACCCGAGAAGCAAGGCAGCAGGGCGTGCAGGGTCCAGGGCTCATGGGTTAGGCTAGGGTGACTCATTAAGGTCCTAGGAAGGTGCACAGGAGGTTGGTTTGGGTGCTGGGTCGACGGCTGAGTCCCTAAGTGCACAAAAACTTGAGTCCACACAAAGTGCAACTCTCGGCTAGGGTAAGGGCAGTATAGGGAACCTTCGTTTTTGGCTTTAGGTTGGGTTTCTTGATGAAGTTAGAGTCCAGTAGGGTATTTTGGGTTGTTGCGCAAGTTTTGGTTTTACATGGTTCGGGGGTAACTCGTGAAAATCGAAAGCTGGCTCGGGTTCGAAGTTTAGGTGTCAATTAGGGTTTTTAAAATAAAGAAAATTGGAAAACGGCTCATGGGGGCAAGTCGTGGTCCATAAGGGCTAAAATAATATAAAAAGACTAAATTTAGAATTTAGGAATTTTATATTAAAGTTTGGGATTTTTCGGGATTAAAAAACCGTCAAAATAATTAATTAATGATAAATTAAAAAGTCTAATTTTTAAGCTAAATAAAATTATGAGAAAATTAATTTAGACTTAAATAATTATTTGGGACATTTTAGAGTCAATGAATTCAAGAAAAAGTCGAAAAAGAGGAATTTTACGTCTAGGGGTAAAACGGTTTTTTTACGCCTAGAAATTAGTAAACGTCATGGCAGTGCCCTAAATGCTATTTTTATGAGATTATGATTATTTTTAAATGTTTATGAAATGTTCATAATTAAATTATGATTTTTAAATGTCTAAGAGATTTTTATGATTTAAGGAAGACATTTAAAAATACATGTTGCATGCTTGGTTTCAAAAAGGAAAAAAATGTAAAGGCTATTCATGATTTTTCTAAAGTAATGAGCATGAAAAATGTTGAAGGAAGTGAATGGATTGTGACTAATTCGTTAATGGTGGGCATATCGTGAGGGTTATGGTCCCAGTGGGAGCCCGACGATCGTGTTTCCATCATTGCAAATATGTGGTAACGGTTATGTGGTAACGGATTNTGCAATGATGGAAACACGATCGTCGGGCTCCCACTGGGACCATAACCCTCACGATATGCCCACCATTAACGAATTAGTCACAATCCATTCACTTCCTTCAACATTTTTCATGCTCATTACTTTAGAAAAATCATGAATAGCCTTTACATTTTTTTCCTTTTTGAAACCAAGCATGCAACATGTATTTTTAAATGTCTTCCTTAAATCATAAAAATCTCTTAGACATTTAAAAATCATAATTTAACCATGAACATTTCATAAACATTTAAAAATAATCATAATATCATAAAAATAGCATTTAGGGCACTGCCATGACGTTTACTAATTTCTAGGCGTAAAAAAACCGTTTTACCCCTAGACGTAAAATTCCTCTTTGTCGACTTTTTCTTGAATTCATTGACTCTAAAATGTCCCAAATAATTATTTAAGTCTAAATTAATTTTCTCATAATTTTATTTAGCTTAAAAATTAGACTTTTTAATTTATCATTAATTAATTATTTTGACGGTTTTTTAATCCCGAAAAATCCCAAACTTTAATATAAAATTCCTAAATTCTAAATTTAGTCTTTTTATATTATTTTAGCCCTTATGGACCACGACTTGCCCCCATGAGCCGTTTTCCAATTTTCTTTATTTTAAAAACCCTAATTGACACCTAAACTTCGAACCCGAGCCAGCTTTCGATTTTCACGAGTTACCCCCGAACCATGTAAAACCAAAACTTGCGCAACAACCCAAAATACCCTACTGGACTCTAACTTCATCAAGAAACCCAACCTAAAGCCAAAAACGAAGGTTCCCTATACTGCCCTTACCCTAGCCGAGAGTTGCACTTTGTGTGGACTCAAGTTTTTGTGCACTTAGGGACTCAGCCGTCGACCCAGCACCCAAACCAACCCCCTGTGCACCTTCCTAGGACCTTAATGAGTCACCCTAGCCTAACCCATGAGCCCTGGACCCTGCACGCCCTGCTGCCTTGCTTCTCGGGTAGGAGTCCTCTCGTTTCAGGACTCCTCCCAGCCCTCAATCTTGAGTCCTAGCTTGGCTGGGACTCTACCCTAGACCCAACTAAGGCCCTGTCCGATGCCCTGTCCCAAGCCACCCCTGGAACAAGGAACCCGAATCCCTTAAACCCATGACAGCAAGTTCACGGTTTCTGCAAGTTCTTGTTTCTTTTCTTTCTTTGTTTCAGCCGATTTATGTGTGGTGTGTGGGACTCCAAAACATGTATAATCCTTACTTATCCATGCCTAAACATCATGGCAGCCCCTTGGTATAACAAAAACGTGTATCATGGCATGCAATAAGAGATACATAAATCATGCCAAAGGGAAAACAAAGGCAGCAACTTTTGGTTTTCATGTTTCACACAAAAAAAACTTTTAAAAACATATTATGACATGATGGATGAGAAAAGGAATATTAAGGCGTGCCTTTGCGTATTATACGCTCGAATAATCGTTGACGAAGAAGAACGGAGGGACGACTTTGGCTTGTTCTTGCTTGCCCTTCGAAAATCCTTCAAAGTGAAAATATGTGTGCTGCCGTGTGTGGGGAGGTGAATGAGGGAGAGTTTTCAGAAAAATAAAATAGGTGGCCGATGGTTTGTTGTTTCTAGAATAGGGTTTTGTGATTTTTTTTATATTTTAAATACCAATTTGATTACTAACTAGGCCTTAGGCCTAATAAGCCATTAAAATTAGGTCCATTAGTCTAATTAGGATTTAAATAAAATATT
>NC_133307.1:9827045-9832373 GCF_012295235.1 Primulina huaijiensis
GTAAAACTGCCACTCTTTTGGTAACTTTATTTGTTGCTTAATTTTATCCCAATTGTGAGAGGATTTTTATCTCATGCTTGTCAACAATATTGTAGATATTATAATCAACTTTCTACAGGTCTAAGAATCATCTTAATCTCATTTGCAACGCCAAGTTTATTCTTGTTTTATCAAACCTGTAAAAAATAGTAAAAACTTGTAATTACACAAGAACTTATATTTTATACAATTTATTATAAAACATATAATATTTAAACATTTAATAAAACAAAAACTATATAATTATATTATAAAACATTTAATTAATGTACAATTTTTATGTTTATCAGCTCGTCTCTTCGAGCAACAATTACAGCAACAGTTACAGCAACAGTTACAGCAGATGCAGCAGCAGCAGCTACAGCAGCCACCTAGGCCACAACATGATATATATGACCAGTTCCGGAGGCTAGGGCCAAAGGAATTTTCTGGCACTACCGATCCCTTTGCTGCTGAAAGTTGGATCCGTTCACTCGAGGTACACTTTCGATACCTGGATATGGAAGATGCGGATCGTGTGAGGTGTACCACTTATTTGTTTAGAGATGACGATTATTTGTGGTGGGAAGGAGCCGAGCATGGTGTGGACTTTGCTACACTCACTTGGGCTCAATTCAAGACAAAATTCTATGAGAAATATTTCACTCCGGATGCTAGGAGCCGAATAAAGAGGGAATTTATGGCCCTGCGTCAGGGTGATGCTACTGTTGCTGAGTTTGTGAAGAAATTTGATAGGAGTTGTCATTTTGTACCCCTTATTGCCAGGGATGCGGAAGAAAAGCTGAGACATTTTATGGATGGCCTATGACCTACCATTCGGGATAAAGTTATGATGATGCGTCTTGGGGATTATGCTATCGCAGTTACCTATGCATATCAGGCCGAGCAGTCTTTGAAGGACATCGACTTTGAGATTCAGCGCAAGAGGCAGCACAATCAGAATAATAATCAGCCTAACAAGAAGCCATATACGGGTACTCCTAGACCTCAAGGGCCTCGAAAGCCCCAAGGTCCAGTCAAGAAGCCAGCTCCACCAAAGCCACAAAATCCTGGAGCACCAAAACCTGCTGAAAGGCAACCATGCAAGGAGTGCAACCGCCTACATCTTGGCAAATACGAATTGGGATCATTTAAATGTTTCTACTGCAAGGAGGCTGGTCACAAAGCTATAGATTGCCCAAAGAGGAAAGCGGCTACCACGGCACGAGCTTATGTTATGAATGCCGAGGAAGCTGAGGAAGAAGCAGACACTACACTCATTACGGGTAACCTAGTCATTTAACATTTTTATATTGCTTATTATTGCATGAAATGTTAAATTGGTTATTAGAATTGATTAGAGAAAAGAATTAACCTAGTGAAAATTAGATTGCATGTCTACCTAGTTGGACATAAGTTATGATTTTAGAAACCATAGAAAATGATTTGAATTTTGTGCTTTATTTTATGTGAAGGATGAAATGATTCCAAATAAAAAGTTTAGGGCCAANTCATGTCTACCTAGTTGGACTTAAGTTATGATTTTAGAAACCATAGAAATTGATTTGAATTTTGTGCCTTATTTTATGTGAAGGATGAAATGATTCCAAATAAAAAGTTTAGGGCCAAAATTAAAGAAGATCATAACTAAAAAATTTTTAGAGGAATTCGAATCATTGGGGGTTAAATGTGCAAATTTCAAAATTTTAAGATCTAAAATACAATTTTCGATAATTAAGGGACCAAATGCAAGTACCGAAATCTTAAGGGCCATAAATGTAATTTACGGGAACTTCAAGAGCTAAAATGAACAAGTTCGAAAATTTAAGGACTTAATTGCAATAATTCGAAAACTTTGGGTCAATAACGCAAATTTCAATAGTTGAGGGACTAAAGTGCAATTTTTTCCAAGATAGGTTTAAGTTCAACACAAATTCTTCATATAACTTTAGGAATTAATGATAGTAAATCCTTAAGATTCAACACGAAAAGATTTAAAATACATTTTCACCGCAGGGAGGATCATCATTCTGGGTGTAGCTACCTATGCTTTGCTAGATTCAGAAGCTACACATTCTTTTATATCTGAAACCTTCATCAAAAGACTGAATATTACTCCTCAAGATATGGGTTTGGGTTTCAAAGTTACTATTCATTCCGGTGATCAATTGCACACATCCAAAATTGTCAAGAATCTGGAGCTTCGTTTATTCAAAGATGTTGTCTGGGCAGATCTTATTGTCCTTCCTATGCCCGAATTCGATATTATACCTGGGGTGGATTGGTTATCAGCGAATGGAGCTTCGATTGATTTTCGTCAGCGATCAGTATCTATTAGGCCACCTAGTGGTAAATCTTTTGTCTTTGAGGCGGCGAGAAACAAACAAATGCCGCACATCATCTCTTGTCTATGTGCGAGGAAGCTTATTAAGCGTGGATGCCAAGCTTATCTAGCATCTGTCACTACTGCACATGCATCTACCGGTTAGAAGTTAGAAGATGTTGATGTTGTGAGAGATTTTCCTAGCGTCTTTCTCGAGGACGTTTCTGGTATTCCACCTGATCGTGAAGTGGAATTCTCTATTGATCTTATGCCGGGCACTGTTCCTATATCAAAAGCACCATATCGTCTAGCACCTGCCGAGATGAAAGAATTGAAAGATCAAATTCAAGAGTTGCTAGACAAGGGTTTCATTCGCCCTAGTTACTCTCCAAGGGGCGCTCCGGTATTATTTGTAAAGAAGAAGGATGGTAGCATGCGTCTTTGTATCGATTATCGTGAGCTTAATCGAGTTACCATCAAAAATAAGTATCCACTGCCAAGAATTGAAGATCTGTTTGATCAGTTGCAAGGAGCATCGATATTTTCTAATATTGATCTGCGATCTGGATACCATCAATTGAAAGTCAAAGAGTCTGATGTTAACAAGACCGCGTTTCGCACGAGATATGGGCACTATGAGTTTATGGTCATGCCATTCGGGTTGACCAATGCGCCAGCGATCTTCATGGATCTCATGAATCGTGTATTTCAGCCGTATCTAGATCAGTTTATTATTGTCTTCATTGATAACATATTGATCTATTCTAAGAGCAGATAGGAGCATAGTCGCCATTTGAGGACAGCACTGCAAGTACTGCAAGACAGAAAACTTTATGCAAAATTCAGTAAGTGCGAGTTTTGGCTTGATAGAGCGGCATTCTTAGGCCACATCATTTCCAGTAGTGGAGTGGAAGTTGATCCAAGTAAAGTGGAAGCAGTGAAAGAGTGGCCAGTACCGAAAAGAGTCACCGAGATTCGTAGTTTCTTGGGACTAGCTGGCTATTATCGCAAGTTTATTCATGGGTTCTCATCTATAGCGGTACCCATGACCGCCTTGACTAAGAAGAATGCAAAGTTTATTTGGGGACCCGAACGTCAAGCCAGTTTTGACAAGTTGAAGCAAGCCTTGATATCAGCACCAGTGTTATCTATGCCATTGGGGCAAGGGGAGTATGTTCTTTATCCCGACTGTAATGCCCATGGGTTGTTCCCGATCCAACTGGCGGGAGTCGGTTATCCCATGGCCCATTACTCAATGACTCCTCCAGCCCAGGCACTGGAGTTTGTACCTCCCCAGACTCGAACCTAAGATCTCCTGGACATATAGATACTTAGCACAAGTCTGGTACCAATTGAGCCAGACTTGTGCTAAGTATCTATATGTCCAGGAGATCTTAGGTTCGAGTCTGGGGAGGTACAAACTCCAGTGCCTGGGCTGGAGGAGTCATTGAGTAATGGGCCATGGGATAACCGACTCCCGCCAGTTGGATCGGGAACAACCCATGGGCATTACAGTCGGGATAAAGAACATACTCCCCTTGCCCCAATGGCATAGATAACACTGGTGCTGATATCAAGGCTTGCTTCAACTTGTCAAAACTGGCTTGACGTTCGGGTCCCCAAATAAACTTTGCATTCTTCTTAGTCAAGGCGGTCATGGGTACCGCTATAGATGAGAACCCATGAATAAACTTGCGATAATAGCCAGCTAGTCCCAAGAAACTACGAATCTCGGTGACTCTTTTCGGTACTGGCCACTCTTTCACTGCTTCCACTTTACTTGGATCAACTTCCACTCCACTACTGGAAATGATGTGGCCTAAGAATGCCACTCTATCAAGCCAAAACTCGCACTTACTGAATTTTGCATAAAGTTTTCTGTCTTGCAGTACTTGCAGTGCTGTCCTCAAATGGCGACTATGCTCCTATCTGCTCTTAGAATAGATCAATATGTTATCAATGAAGACAATAATAAACTGATCTAGATACGGCTGAAATACGCGATTCATGATATCCATGAAGATCGCTGGCGCATTGGTCAACCCGAATGGCATGACCATAAACTCATAGTGCCCATATCTCGTGCGAAACGCGGTCTTGTGAACATCAGACTCTTTGACTTTCAATTGATGGTATCCAGATCGCAGATCAATCTTAGAAAATATCGATGCTCCTTGCAACTGATCAAACAGATCTTCAATTCTTGGCAGTGGATACTTATTTTTGATGGTAACTCGATTAAGCTNAGCAGCTCAATTGGTACCAGACTTGTGCTAAGTATCTATATGTCCAGGAGATCTTAGGTTCGAGTCTGGGGAGGTACAAACTCCAGTGCCTGGGCTGGAGGAGTCATTGAGTAATGGGCCATGGGATAACCGACTCCCGCCAATTGGATCGAGAACAGCCCATGGGCATTACACCGACGCTTCTAAATTTGGATTGGGCGCAGTTCTGATGCAAAATGACCGAGTTATAGCCTATGCGTCGAGACAGTTGAAGATTCACGAGAAAAACTACCCCACTCATGATCTTGAGCTTGCAGCAGTAGTCTTTGCACTAAAGATTTGGAGGCACTACCTTTACGGGGAGAAGTGCAAGATATTCACTGACCATAAAAGTTTGAAATACTTCTTCACCCAAAAAGAGCTGAATATGAGGCAGCGCAGATGGCCTGAGTTAGTAAAAGATTATGATTTTGACATTAGCTACCATCCAGGAAAAGCCTATGTAGTGGCAGACGCACTGAGTAGAAAAGCAGCAGTTATCACTCATCTATCACTCCAAAGACCGTTGCAGTCCGAGATACAGCGGTTTGAGCTGACAGTGTATGTTAGGGGGGAGGCCCCTAATCTTGCCACATTATCGATACAGTCGAACTTGAGAGATAGAATTCGTGATGGGCAGTCCTCTAATTAACAGTTACAAAAGTGGAGAGCTAGAGTTGAAGCCAAGGGTCGGAAATTATATTCAGAGGTGGATGGTATAGT
>NC_133307.1:9832473-9935050 GCF_012295235.1 Primulina huaijiensis
TCGTCTTACTAAATCAGCGCATTTTCTACCTATCAAGACGACTTTTACCATGATTCAGTACGCTGACTTGTATATTCGAGAGATAGTTCGTCTGCATGGGATTCCTGTATCCATTGTTTCTGACAGAGATCCGAGGTTCACGTCATCTTTCTGAAAAAGTCTACATGCAGCGATGGGGACCAAGTTATTATTCAGTACAGCATTTCATCCTCAAACCGATGGAAAGTCAGAAAGAATTATACAGATTTTGGAAAATCTACTTTGAGCATGTGTTATTGATTTCCAAGGCAGTTGGGAACCAAAATTACCTTTAGTGGAGTTCACCTACAATAATAGCTATCAATCATCAATTGGGATGGATCCTTTTGAGGTACTTTATGGAAGAAAATGTATATCTCCTATACATTGGGACGAAGTTGGGGAAAGAAGAGAAATTGGTCCGGACGTGATTGAAGAGACTACCGAGCTTATAGTCAAAATCCGCGATAGAATGAAGACGGCGGAAAATCGACAAAAGAGTTATGCAGACAAACGACGAAGGGACTTGGAGTTTGCAGTGGGCGACCATGTATTTGTGAAAATAGCATCTATGAAGGGTGTCATGTGCTTTGGTAAGAAAGGCAAGCTTAGTCCTAGATTTATAGGCCCGTTCGAGATTTTGGAAAGGATTGGGACACTAGCTTATAGAGTAGCATTGCCACCAGCACTTGCAGGAGTTCACAATGTGTTCCACATTTCAATTCTGCGGAAGTACATGTCAAATCCGTCACATGTGCTTAATTATGAACCTCTTCAATTAACTCCAAATATGACAGATGAAGAAAGACCTGTTCAGATTTTAGCAAGGCAAGAAAGACGATTGCGGAACAAAGTCATTCCAATGGTCAAGGTCAAGTGGCTGAATCACTCGGAAGAGGAAGCTACTTGGGAAACCGAGAGAGACTTGAAGAGTCGCTATCCTAATCTATTCGGTAAGTTCTAATTTCGAGGATGAAATTTTATTTAAGGAGAGGAGGAATTGTAAGGTCCAAAATTAAGACGACGTAATCCAACTGCATGCGAATCTAGGAAATAATGAAAAAATGAGTAATTAATTGACTTTAATTGCTAGTTAATTATGTGACATACTTGTTTATATGTTAAATGAGATTTTTATTGTCATCATGCATAAAATGGTATTTTTAAGGAATATTCAAGCGACGATCGAGGAACGGGGACCGAGGGCTGAAAAATGTAAAATGTTTTTGTTAAATAATTATTTTTAATTATTGTAGATATTTTTCAGTATTTTTGAAAATAAAGGGTTTTAAGGTGATTTTATACGCCGGGACGTAAATTTTATCGGTGTTGGTTTTTCAACTAAAATACGAGCTTTTTGGCAACCCGGCTAATAAATTCACATATTTAATTAAGGAAAAACTTTGTCAATATTTTATTTAAATCCTAATTAGACTAATGGGCCTAATTTTAATGGCTTATTAGGCCTAAGGCCTAGTTAGTAATCAAATTGGTATTTAAAATATAAAAAAAATCACAAAACCCTATTCTAGAAACAACAAACCATCGGCCACCTATTTTATTTTTCTGAAAACTCTCCCTCATTCACCTCCCCACACACGGCAGCACACATATTTTCACTTTGAAGGATTTTCGAAGGGCAAGCAAGAACAAGCCAAAGTCGTCCCTCCGTTCTTCGTCGTCAACGATTATTCGAGCATATAATACGCAAAGGCACGCCTTAATCTTCCTTTTCTCATCCATCATGTCATAATATGTTTTTAAAAGTTTTTTTTTGTGTGAAACATGAAAACCAAAAGTTGCTGCCTTTGTTTCCCCTTTGGCATGATTTATGTATCTCTTATTGCAAGCCATGATACACGTTTTTGTTATACCAAGGGGCTGCCATGATGTCTAGGCATGGATAAGTAAGGATTATACATGTTTTGGAGTCCTAAACACCACACATAAATCGGCTGAAACAAAGAAAGAAAAGAAACAAGAACTTGCAGAAACCGTGAACTTGCTGTCATGGGTTTAAGGGATTCGGGTTCCTTGTTCCAGGGGTGGCTTGGCTTTGGCTTGGGACAGGGCATCGGCCAGGGGCTTGGTTGGGTCTAGGGTAGAGTCCTAGCCAAGCTAGGACTCAAGATTGAGGGCTGGGAGGAGTCCTGAAACGAGAGGACTCCTACCCGAGAAGCAAGGCAGCAGGGCGTGCAGGGTCCAGGGCTCGTGGATTAGGCTAGGGTGACTCATTAAGGTCCTAGGAAGGTGCACAGGGGGTTGGTTTGGGTGCTGGGTCGACGGCTGAGTCCCTAAGTGCACAAAAACTTGAGTCCACACAAAGTGCAACTCTCGGCTAGGGTAATGGCAGTATAGGGGACCTTCGTTTTTGGCTTTAGGTTGGGTTTCTTGATGAAGTTAGAGTCCAGTAGGGTACTTTGGGTTGTTGGGCAAGTTTTGGTTTGACATGGTTTGGGGGTAACTCGTGAAAATCGAAAGTTGGCTCGGGGTCGAACTTTAGGTGTCAATTAGGGTTTTTAAAATAAAGAAAATTGGAAAACGGCTCACGGGGGGCGAGTCATGGTCCATAAGGGCTAAAATAATATAAAAAGACTAAATTTAGAATTTAGGAATTTTATATTAAAGTTTGAGATTTTTCGGGATTAAAACACCGTCAAAATAATTAATTAATGATAAATTAAAAAGTCTAATTTTTAAGCTAAATAAAATTATGAGAAAATTAATTTAGGCTTAAATAATTATTTGGGACATGTTAGAGTCAATGAATTCAAGAAAAAGTCGAAAACGAGGAATTTTATGTCTAGGGGTAAAACGGTCTTTTTACGCCTAGAAATTAGTAAACGTCATGACAGTGCCCTAAATGCTATTTTTATGATATTATGATTATTTTTAAATGTTTATGAAATGTTCATGGTTAAATTATGATTTTTAAATGTCTAAGGGATTTTTATGATTTAAGGAAGACATTTAAAAATACATGTTGCATGCTTGGTTTCAAAAAAGAAAAAAATGTAAAAGCTATTGATGATTTTTCTAACGTAATGAGCATGAAAAATGTTGAAGGAAGTGAATTGATTGTGACTAATTCGTTAATGGTGGGGATATCGTGAAGGTTATGGTCCCAGTGGGAGCCCGACGATCGTGTTTCCATCATTGCGAATATGTGGTAACGGTTATGTGGTAACGGATTTGTGGTAACGGTAAGAATGGGAATGTCGTGAGGAGAAAAGGCACCAGAGGGAGCCCATTTATGGGAAAAGGTCCTAGAGGGAACACCGACGATTGTATTTCTATTCGAATCATGATAGGCCAAGGCTCAGTTGACCGGTGAGAGTGTTGCTGATGTCCCCGCCGCCCAGTACTGTGGTTACATGTAGATGGATCCATTGACTCTTATGATCATGATCAGGAAAGTCACAATTAACGATCTAAATTCAACAAAGGAAAAGGAAAAGGAAAAAAAAAAAATGTTTATGATCATGTTAAAATGTTTTTATGTCATGATAAGGAAAAAATGAAAAAAAGTAAGATTTATTTATGCATGTCATGTAATGTTATTTTTATCTAAAAATATTTTCACTGTTGCATGTGGTTTTATATGTATTATTTGTTATAAAGATTATGGTGTGTTGAGTCTTTAGACTCACTAGGTGTGATGGATGCAGGTGAGTTTGAGGGAGGTCTTGACAGATGAACTGATTGGATTGAAGGTGCACACAACCCGAGGACCAGCGCTTCTACTTATTTCCGCACTTATGACTTATGAATCATGGTTTATAATTAAAGATTTTAAGACTAGTTATTTATGCTTTTTGAGAGATTTTTGAGAGGTTTAGTATGAGCTATTCTTTTCAAATTATTGCCTTTTAGGTTTGGTAAAACAAATTGACGATTTAATTTCTATAACTATTTCGTTGATGTTTCATTTTAAAGGGTAAAATATTTTATAAAAATATTTTCATGGGATGGACGAAATTTAGAGAAAAAAAAATTTTCTAGTACTTTTAAAGCAATAAAAAAGGGCAGGACGTTTCAATATTCATATAGTATCACAGCCTTCTCGTTGAATGATAATCCGCATGAGATTTGAATATGTTGGGTCATTGATTTTAACCACACACATTCACGACTTGCTTCATGTAGTGCAATAATCTCGACATGATTTGATGAAGTTGTTACAAGTGTTTGTTTCTGTGAACGTCAAAAAATTATAGTGCCTCCATGAGTAAATACATATCCAGTTTGGGAACGTGTCTTATGTGGATCAGATAAGTATCCAACATCAGCATAACCAATTGTACTTGGATTAGCATCTTTTGAATACAAAAGTCCCAAGTCTGTTGTTCCTCGTAGATTACGGAATATATGTTTAATTCCGTTCCAGTGTCTCTTTGTTGGATATGTGCTAAATCTTGCCAATAAATTTATGGCAAAAGATATATCAGGCCTTGTATAATTTGTAAGATACATAAGAGCACCAATAGCACTTAGATATAGTACTTCTTGACCAATAATATCTTCATCATCTTCACATGGACGGAATGGATCTTTTTCTATGTTTAATGATCTAACAACCATTGGAGTACTTAAAGGATTTGATTTATCCATATTAAAACGTTTAAGGATCTTTTCTGTATAATTTGTATAGTGAACAAATATTCCTCATTCTTTTTGTTCAATTTGTAAACCCAGACAATACTTGATTTTTCCAAGATCCTTTATTTCAAATTCTTCCTTCAAGTATGACACAACTTCTTGAATTTCCTTATTCGTTCCAATGATGTTTAAATCATCAACACATACAGCAATAATTACGCATCCGGATGTTGTTTTCTTATTGAAAACACAAGGACATATTGAATTATTTACATATCCCTTTTTCGTCAAGTGATCACTTAGCCGATTATACCACATTCGGCCGGATTGATTTGNTCCATAACACGCATTTCTAAATTTTTAGATACCGCCAAGCTAATCAAATACCGAAACGTAATTGCATCCCTCATGGGAGAATACGTTTCTTCATAATCAATTCCAGGCATTTGAGAAAAATCTTGTGCAACAAGTCGAGCTTTATATCTTACTATTTCATTTTTCTTATTTCGCTTTCGAATATAAACCGATTTGTATCCAACAGGTTTTGCAACTTCAGGTGTAAGGACTATAGGTCCAAAAACATTACGTTTATTTAGCGAATTCAATTCAACCTGGTGGCATCTTTCTATTTTATCCAATCATGCTGATTTTTACATTCACCAAAATATTTTGGTTCATGATTTTCATTATCATTTATGATGTCGATTGCCACATTATAAGAAAATATATCATCAATTTCTTATATATCTTTTCGGTTCCATATTTTCCAGTATTAATATAATTGATAGAGATTTCACGATTCTCGTCAGTTTGTGATTCTGACAGAACATTTTCATCATCATGTGTTTCTTCAAGAACATCATTCTCTATTTTGTGATCATCATGTGTTTCTTCAGGAACATCATTCTCTATTTTGTGATCATCGTGTTTCTCTATGATTTTTTTTTCTAGGATTTTTATCCTTGGAACCGACTGGCCTTCCACGCTTCAGGCGTCATGAGCTTTTTCAATTTGTTTCTTTGGAATTTCAATTCGAACAGGAATATTTACATCATGTATATATGATTTAGTTACCCCTTTTGCATCAGTAAATGCATCTGGTATTTGATCTGCTATTCTTTGCAAGTGCACAATTTGCTGTACATCTTTTTCACATTGTTTTGTTCTTGGATCTAGATGTAACAATGATGATACATACCATGTAATTTCCTTTTCGGTATGTTTCTTGTCTCCCCCTAACATTGGAAGATTTCCTCATTAAAATGACATTCAGCAAAACGTGTTGTGAACACGTCGCCTGTCTTAGGTTCAAGATATCGAATGATTGATGGACTATCATAACCGATATAAATTTCAATCTTTCTTTGAGGTCCTATTTTCTTTCGTTGAGGTGGTGCAATAATCACATACACCATACATCCAAAAATTCTCAGATGAGAAATGTCTGGTTCTTTATCAAATGTAAGCTGCAATGGGGAGTATTTATGATATGCACTTGGTCTGATGCGAATTAGTGCAGCAGCATTTAAAATTGCATGTCCCTATATAGAAATAGGTAGATTTGTTTTCATAATCATTGGTCTAGCAATCATTTGCAGACGTTTAATCAATGATTCAGCCAATCCATTCTGTGTATGCACATGAGCAACCGGATGCTCAATAGTGATTCCCATAGACATACAATAATAATTGAAAGTCTGGGAAGTAAATTCACCAGCATTATCAAATCTAATTTTCTTGATCGTATAATCGGGAAATTGATTCCTCAATTTTATTATTTGAGCAAGTAATCTTGCAAATGAAACATTTCGAGTTGACAATAAACATACATGTGACCATCTGTTGGAGGCATCAATCAATATCATAAATTATCTAAATGCACCACATGGTGGATGAATTGGTCCACAAATATCACCCTGAATACGTTCAAGAAACATTGGTGATCCAGTTTGGATTTTGGCTAGTGATGGTCTTATAATAAGTTTTCCAAGAGAACATGTTTTACATTGAAACTTATTATTCTGAAAGATCTTCTGGTCTTTCAGCGGAGGACCATGTGTATTTTCTATAATTCTTCGCATCATTGTTGAACCAGGATGTCCTAATCGATCATGCCAATTGGTTAATATCGAAGAATTATCAACTACCATGTTTGATTCAATGAGACTTATATGTGTATAATGCAATCCAGTAGGGAGCATTGGTAGTTTTTCAATCACATATTTCTTTCCTAATTTGTATCTGGTAAGACACATATATTTTTCATTTCCTTCATTCATTGTTGAGTATCATATCCATAGGAATATATATCATTAAAACTCAACAAATTTCTTTTTGATTGTGGTGAATACAAAGCTTCATTGATCAAAGGTGCTCAGGAGCTCGACAAATACGGGACCAATGTTCTGGTGTACCACATTTAAAACAAGAACTTTCAAATCTTTTTGAGTGATTCTCATTAACATTCATATTCTCATGATGCCTTTTCAGTGGATGGTTTGGGACGCTCTTTTGAGATGAGTTATAGAAGTAACTATCTCGATTATTTTCAAATCTACGTCCGCGTCTACGACTACGACCACTTCCACGTCCACGACTACGACCTCGATTTCGTCTTCGACCAAAATCTTGTCTATAACTTTGATTTTGGTTTCCAGATTTAAATTCATTTTTGCTTATGGCATTTACTTCAGGAAATGCCATTGAACCAGTGGATCGTGCCTGATGATTTCTCATGAACAGCTCGTTATTCTTTTCCGCCATAAGGAGACAAGCCATAAGTTCAGAATATCTCGAAAATTCATGTACTCTATATTGTTGTTGTAGAGTTATATTCGATGCGTGAAAAGTAGAAATTGTTTTTTCAAGCATTTCCAATTCAGTAATCTTGTTCCCACAAAATTTCAATTGCGTGATTATTCTATACATCGTCGAGTTGTAATCACTGAATTTTTTAAAATCTTGGAATCTCAACGTATTCCATTCATCCCAGGTGGTCGGAAGTATAAATTCTCTTATATATTCGAATCTTTCTTTTAATCCCTTCCACAAAGCCATGAGATCTTTTTCAATTAGATATTCACATTTTAATCCCTCGTCGAGATGTCGACGCAAAAATATCATGGCTTTTGCCTTTTCTTGTGATGTGGATATGCCATTTTCTTTTATGGTCTCATTTAGACCCAATGACTCAAGATGCATTTCTACATCGAGAGTCCATGACATATAATTTTTTCCCGTAATATCAAGAGCAATGAATTCGAGCTTTGCCAAGTTTGACATGGTGGTACTAAAAAAATTTACGATGCATTTTATTAGTTAATGAATATTGCAATACAAAGTAATTAATAAACAACAAGTACAAGAATTCGTAAAAATAAAGAAAACACACGAGGAGGATATTCTCCGATAAATACAAGACTCGTGAATATAATAACCAAAATAATTAAAAATAACCTTGAGAAAGTCATCTTCTTTTTTCTTCGAAAATTTGATGAATAATAATTGTTTAGAGAAGAAGAAAAAGTTGGAGTGATTGAACGTGTTTGTGAGATCATATTTATAGGACAAAAACTAGTCGTTTTGTTACCGTTTATGACCGTTGGTATACAAAAAAATAAATGTATGTATTTGTATAATTTTATGGTAATAATATGATGTATATAATATTAGTCATGTTTAAATGATTATGTATATCATATCACATTATTATAATGAGGTGTCATAAGGTATTTTGTTAAAAAACCTTATAGGCTTTTATACTTGTCGTATCCCTTACCGGGAGTGTGGGATGTCGTCTTAACATCTTTCCAAGATTTATAACAAGTTTTTTGAAAATTTATTTTTATTATTTCTGATCTTTATTATATAATAACATTATATTATATATTAAATATATAAACAATAAATAAATAAACTGTAAAATAAATATTATTACTTTTGTTACCTTTTTCTTATGTTTTGGAGCTTGGAAAAATATGGAGGACTTTAGAGTTTTGTGCTGCTACATGTTATGAAAAAGTTAAAATTTACGGTTAAAAGTAAAAATTTCAAAATTAATACACCACACACTTTATAATATTTTTCTCTCAACTCAATTGTGATTTTCTTCACAAATGAGATATCTATTTATAGAATTTTTAACAAATAATCCAAAAATAAATTCATCATTACATACATCATCACACACTAATTTTCAATATTTACAACTGTTATTTTCAACCTTCAAAACATATTTTTCAACAAATATATATTTAAAACTAGACCCTTTTGACAACCTTAGTTTTGACTCTCATTGGTTGGAGTCGTGTGGAGTTCAGAGAGGTGTGGGGTAGTGTGACTTCAAAATAATAAATGAATTTCCTCGTGCGTTTGCCTCTCTCCTCTTTTATTTTTTCATCTTTCAAAGATAAAATCTCGAGCTAACACTGTTGCGAGTGAATAATGAGAACAGATAAATTTTTTTGCGATAAGTTCTTTAGAAAAAATATTGTTAAGTTTCACTAAAACTAACACAAACTAAAAAAAATTATTCTTATTATTACACGACACATCAATCGGTCAATGAATCAAAAAAATAACTAATTGCAATAACCTTTATTCGAAAAAGTCACTTTCACAGAACAATAAATTATTAATATTATTATTATTACACGACGCATCAATCGGTCAATGAATTTACGACTAGCTAGCTTACGTACCAACTACCAACACAAGGTCGTACTTAAAAGAATGAATTAATAAAGTTTAGTATTACACTTATGAAATGGGTATTATATTTTGATGAAATTTAGGTCTAAATATTAATGGAATTACGTTAAAATCATCCATTGATATTTATAATAATTATTTTGTAAGATTTTGCATTTAATTTTGTTGGATCTCGGTTTTCTCGTGCTCAAACGCAGCGGAAGTTTTAAAAATTTTAGGTCTTGACATTCAAGATATTTTTGAGCACTCTTATGATTTGAATAAATAAACATACATAAGATGTTTGGTAATATACCTTTAGTGAATTAATTCACTCGACTCCAACTAATCCGGTATAGACGATATAGCTCTTGTTGAATCCCTTACGAACTATCTTCAAGAACTCCATTCTTCAATCCTTTTATCAAGTCCATGACGGAAAGATTTGTTCTTCTTTCAAATAGCACTAGAATATTTAGAAGAATTTTTAACGTTGGAGATTAAAAATCGAGAGACAGCTCAAACTAAAAACACTTTGATGTGGCCGAAAATTTGAGAGGAATTATGGAGAAGTATTTTCGAAAATCATGTTATGTGGAGGCTAGGGTTTTCAAAAATTATGAGTGTAATTAATTAATCTCAAACCTAATACACATATATATAAGCTTATGGCCCATTAATTAAATCAAATATTTAATGGACTTAATCAATTAATTACTCTAGTTCAACTAATTTAATTAATTAATTAATCTTTTAAAGCCTAATTAAGAACCTTAATAATTTGTATGATGGTCTTGTACTCCTACAAGCTCATAATACATATACCCATTACATTTAATTTAAATCAATTATAAATTCAACATTTGAATTTAATATCTAAATTGTAAATTCAACTCCTTAAATTTATCACCTCCAAAATTTAATATTTAATAAACTCAACTTTAGAGTTTAATAAATTAAATTCTGAAATTTTATAAATTCAACTCCTTGAATTTATTCTCTCCAAATTTTATAAATTCGTAAATTCATCTTCTTGAATTTACTATCTCATAAATTCAAATCCTTAAATTTATTTTCTCAAAATTTAATTATCATAAATTCAACTCCTTGAATTTACTATATCACAATATAAATTCAACTTTTTGGATTTATTCTCTCCACGGGAACAAATGATCCAGTGCTTGTGTGACGCTCAATGGTTCAGGGATACAGCTAGCCGTGAGTTCACAACTCTTTGTGATTCAATACATAATTCTTTATTCGGGCTACCCTAATTTGCCTCATTCTATGTATCAACAATTGATCATGAAAATGTCAGAAATCATATTTCTGATTAAACCCATCGAATCATGGTAAGAACGTCTAGTAGCATCGTCCCATGATTTCCTATATATCACTGTTAGTGCCTGTAAGAACCATTCGATTTTGATTAACGTACAGTACGGTCCTTCATCTTATATATCCTGATCGAATCACCAACCATTGGTTTATCGAGGGTTGCATAATAATTCGATAACTATGTGACACATATTTGAGAAGAAATAGTGGCATCGCATGTACAATTGGAGAACTCCTTCTCTAACGTACATCTCATACTCTGGCCATTTCATGCACTATTATTTCATCAGACCACATAGGATATCCACACCCGTAGCTGAGCGGTGAATTCCCGACTACAATGCACTAGCTCATACATGTGTCGCAAACTGTGCCCAATCTCTCCACCTGATAACTCTCCTGGAGTCGGTAAACGAGTCAAAACACAGCTCTAGCATATAGAGCCTCAGTGTTGTCCCGGGTCGTAAGGACTAATGGTGTAAAATCATAACCACGGACTTATCCTCTTGATGAATGATAACCACTTGGAAAGTACGAGGGAGGTTAGTTCGGTATAATCATCATATGAATACCCATATGCATGTTTGGATATCTCTATGCTCTTATCAAGAAATGCGGTACACAACATTACAGATGCTAGTCTCGAGCTCAAGCGACCTTTATTCACGTTTTAGGCGGCTGAATCGACTAGGAACAAATTTAGATTAGACAGTATTTACATATGAGTTTCAATATCGAATTACGATTCATTTGTATTAAAGTATAATCAAGGTCTTTATCTATGTTGATCACATGAGTATACAGGTAAAGAAATAACAAACCATGAAATAATGAATTATATTAAAATAAAGATTGTTTATTACAACTGAGTCAATAAATTCTCTAGCCAACAGTTGACTTACAAGACATCTATTCTAACAAATTTATCATGATATTTTGATAAATGAAATTTTATTATTGAATTTTTTATGTTATAAAATTTGTTTGTATTTATTTGGTTTTGTACATATAAATTACTCATATACACATGTACATACACTTCATCCATTTATGCACAAAGAGGAGAAAGGAAGAGAGAGAAGGCGGCCGCAGGTTCTTGGGAGAGAGAGAGAGGGGGCAGGGAAGAACAGTGTAATAAAATATTATAAATATTATATTATGGTAATATTTTTGTATTTTTCCTGAAATCTTGTATTAAAAATATATTAATATATGTCTTTTTTTTTAATTTTATTTATTTATCTTGGCAATTTTACAACAAACAAAATAATTTCGAAAAAAAATCTCGAAAAAGAAGCAAATATTTTCAAGTAAAATCTGAAAGAATGAAACTAGATTTAAAAACGTATGATGAGAGAGATGGTGTTTACTCGTGACATATATGGATTATAATGAGCTGGATATAAACTCTGACTCCACATCAAACTTGTCTCATTTGAGACGAGTCTAAACCAGGTCAAACAGATCACGGTACGGGCCTAGACTGGGTAAGTAGGTAAACCCGTTATGTAAATATATAATAATTATTATGTTTTATATTTTGTAACAATAAATGAGCCCAATTTGAATATGTGATTTTCCGTAATTCGTCTCTCCCTCTCTCTGACAAGGCGATTTTGTAACCTCCATCTGTCCGTACATGACCATTTAGTCTTCTTTCTGGTTAATATTGAGGAACTAAAGACGCATCTCTATTCGAATTTCCTCTAATTAATTCAAAAGTTTTAAAGCCAAGAAGAGAAAGAGAAGTTTTTTTTTTGTTCTTTCAGCTTTTCTGCTAGTTTTTGGAGATTTTTAGACACTTCGGTGGCCAAAAAAAGTTGCGAAAGGACGAGTACCACCAAATAAAGAACCACTCTACATTTATACAGAGTTCGGAAAACTTGAAAAATTATGCAGTAACCATGAAAGCAGTGCGAGAAGCTAAACATAAAACTTTCTAAAACTTTTATCGACAACTTGATACAAAACAAGTGGCAGAGAAAATCTATAGAATAGCTAAAGCATTAAATAAAAAATAATAATAACAAAAAAGATCTCAATCAAATAAGACGCATTAGATATGAATAAAGTTGGGTATCAGTGAATGACTGAGAAATAAAAGAATGATGAAATAGGTATTTTCATCACCTTTATAACGAAGGTCAAGATAACTAACCTAACTTAGAAATTTTAAGAATGTTAAATATGGAAAAAGAGTTTCTATCGATGAATTGAAATTTCAGAGTTAGATGAAGTTTTAAAGATGGTGAAGATCGGAAAGACGGTAGGACCTTAAGATATTTCTATCGAGGTATGGAAGCATCTAGGGCTTCAAGGAATCGGATGACTCGTAAAGTTTTTGAACAAGATATTATGAACGAAGAAAATGTCAGAATTCATTTCTGATTGCACCCATCGGATCATGGTAAGAGCGTCTAGTAGCATCGCCCCGTGATCCCCTAGGTATCACTGATAGTGCCTGCAAGAACCAGTTGATTATGATTAACGTACAGTACGGTCCCTTCATCTCATATATCCCGATCGAATATGCAACCATTGGTTCATCGAGGGTTGCATATTAATTCGATAACTATGTGACACATATAATAGTGGCATCGCATGTACTATTTGGAAAGGTATGAGAGAAGAAACGAGATTTACATATGGTGTTTATCGAAATAGAAAAGGTACATGATTGAGTATCGAGAGAAATTTTGTGAAAGTTTTTGGGGGAAAAAAAGGTGTAAGAGTAGTATATAGAAGTCATCAAGGACATGTATAAGGACGTAATGACAAGAGTGATGATATAACGAGGATTATTCGAAGAATTTCCTATAAAGATAGTGATATCAAGGGCTATTCATTTTGGATTTTAAACAAATGAAGGAAATCATCAAATAAATATCAAGATCTCATGTTAAATCTTCAAGGAGTTTAAACTCATAAGTGGAAGTGTATCTGAATCCATAATAGATGATATTCATGTAGACATGTTTGAGTTTAGTCTTCCAAATCAACAAGATATTCCTTGAGAGTCTTTTAAGTTATCTCACACTTTCTAACTACTGTTGAGGTATAATATAAAATAACTTCGTTAATGTGATCCGGTAACTATAACCACTTACATATATGCAAAGTTCCTATTTAACCTCATCAATCAGATAGAAAAGATCATTAGTTTCTACACAGTAAAAGGTCACACCCTATTAGATACATTAAAATTTATATAATCCGAAGCATTATTTAGATCACTTTAATGGACCAAACTTATTTGATAGTGCACGTACAATACATAATTATTTCCTTTTAAGCTTAACAGTTGGATTTACGTTTCAACAATTAATGCTTTATGTATTCTTTGTGTTTTCTACTTATTAATTACTATCATGTGCTTTAGTTTGGTTGCTTATATTTTTATATGTTTTTCTTGTCACACAACATACAAGGGAAAATTTCAAATAAATCCTCAAATCCTAGTTTGGTTGAGATTTTTATATCTTTTTCTTCCCTGAATTGTAATACCATCATTAACCTATACTTACGTTAGCGAAAGCCTATGTAATCTTTTAATTTACAAAAGATAAAAAAATTATGAATTCAACAGAACAGTCATGTTCTCGCTAACCCAACAATTCCATTCTCAATTTCCATCATATTTGGAGTCTTGAAATCCAGTATCTAGAATTTACTATAAATAGAAAGAAAATAGTAATTAAGTCATTTGAGACTTAGTGAATGAATAAAATTGCGTTTATATAGATTTATTGTAAGGTTTAAGAATTTCGAACTACGTAACCCGACTGCATGCAATCTAGGGTTTTTATTTAGAATATGTGTTTATGCATTTTATTGCATGAGTATGGCATGGATAGATGTTTATATCATGTTTATTTTTTTAAGTTTATTGCATTAAGGTTTTAAGTTGCATTTCGCGCTCGAACGAGTAACGGAGACCACAGATAATCAGGAAAATATTTTTATTGAATAACATAATTATTTGATACAAGGTGTATTTAAGTATGATTTTTGAAAATGGGCCCTGATTGGGTATTTTTACTCGTTGGGTCATATTTTTAACCGGTATGCAATTCTTAATGATTCAGATGACTTTTTGAGGGTTCGAGAAATATTTTCTAAAACGTATCAAAACAAAATATTTTCCGAGAGTGTAATTGGGCTTTATGGATTTGTTTTAATGCTTAATGAGCTCGAAACCCTTTTAATCTATTTAATTTTTAATTAAGGCCCATTAGTGCACAAATTTCCTACTTAAACCTAACCTAATCAAACCCTAAAACTAATACACCCCTTGGCCACCCCATCCCCTCATTCAGCAGCCTCCATCCCCATGTTTTTCAGCAGCAACCAGCAGCAATTCGAGTTCTACAAGATTTTTTTCAAGAAAAGCTCCTCCCTCGCCTCTCCGGTTCACGTCCCGCGCTTAGTTCTTCAAGTTTTCAAGCTTATAAACATTGAGGCACGCCTTGTATCATCCTTTTTTTCATCATTCACACTATGTATGCTGTTATATGTATATTTGCATGAGACACTCTTTGATCTAGCATAAGCTAACATTTTCATATGTTTTTTCATGGAATAATGCATGACTTTTGTGCAAACTCACGTTTTTCTTAAATGGTTGTGCAAGGGACTGCTGGTCTACGTTGATAGGGTGCTGAACATGTCAAGGGATAAGGGATTTAGGAGCTGGAGTCACAGCTTGGCCGAGTGGAAGGGTAGCTAGGCGTGAATCGTTCGAGTAGGGCTTGTTTTGGTTAAATCTGTGGATATGAGCGAACCGACTGTGCAAGGACCGTCCTTAGCCATGAAACAGACCCTGGTGGGTCTGAGACATGGTCTAAGATGGCTCGAACACCGATGGACTTGGTCATGAAGCCGATCGTGTCCGTGGGTGCTAGGGTAGCCGCGGGTGCGTTCTTTCGATGGCTAGCAGAATGTCGCTTGTTGCAGCTTTCATGGGGCTGTGAGTTTGGGTTAGGTCGGTCTAAGAAGGTCTTAAGGTGGGCTAGGAAGGGTTGGTCCAAGGCTGCTCCGAGCCGGTAGGGCCTAGGGTCGAAAATGGGCAAGTTTAGTGTACTAGGGTTTGAAGATGTTTTGTGCAGAAAATTCCAGCAACCATTCGGGCTTGTTTTGTGGGTCATAAATAGGCTGGAAAGAGTGGTTTAGAGGATGGACATGTAGATTCGAGTCATGGTTTGAGTTGGGAAAAGTTTGGTTAGGTTTCGGGTTGAGTCAGATTAAAACCAGGACCCTAGTCCAAGTTTTAAAACGAATCGTTTAAGTTTTGAAGCGGGCTCAATTTTACGTCTAAGAAATGCTTATTAGTATGTTTTGAGATGTTTTAAGGAGTTTGGTAAGCTTCGGGTCGAAATTTTGAGGTCCAGGGGTGAAATGGTCATTTAGGGTTTCTAGGGGCAAAATGGTCATTTTGAACCCGGGTCGAGTTTTAGTCTTGGCAGCGTCTTGATCACCAATTTATCATGTTTTTAAATGTTTATGTTATTATGTATATGTCTTTTTAATAAATTACAAAAAATAGGTTGCATGTTTGGTTTTAAGGAAAATTACGTATATGCATGTTTTTATAAGTGATGAAAATGATGATGTTTTGAAGGATGTGAGTTTGTTGTGACTGACGATATATGTCTATGATGAGCGGTAACGTCAGGGCTCAGTGAATGGGTAATACTGTCGCTGATGTCCCCGCCGTAGAGTACCACGATTATATGTAGATGGATCCATCTAATATAGCTGATACGATAAAGCTGATAAAAAAGTCACAACTAACGAACTGAATTCGATTAAAGAAAATGAACAAGTATATGATGATATGATAAGATATTTTGACACGTTATGCTATATTACGACATGTTTACGTTTATGCTTTTAAGATCATGAAATGTATGTTGAATACGGTACTTTTCATTGTTGCATGTTATGTATATGTATTCGTTATAACGTTACAAGTGTGTTGAGTCTTTAGACTCACTAGATGTGAATGATGCATGTGAGCATGTTGACGAGGAGGCTGGAGGTTCAGAAGTTTGAGTAGGCGGGGCTGGATGTGCGCACGTGACCCGAGGACCATATATGAAACGTCCACTACTCGTTTTGCTTGAAAAGTACTAGAATTTTTTTTAAATCTCACTTAGCATTCAGCCGAACCATACAAGAATATATAAAATATGTTTGACATCATTTTAAAAAAAAATCAACCAACTAATATTTGAAAATCAAAGAAAAATAGCTTAAAGCATAAAATCATCAAACGTTTTACCAAACCTAAAAAGCAATATTTGAAAAGTATAACCCTTACTATCAACCTCTCAAAAACCACTCAAAGTGTAAATAAAAAGTCATAAAATATCTTTAACATAAATAATAAACGTAAATGCGGAAAAATAGAACCGCTGGTTCTCGGGTTATGTGCACCTTCAATCCAGTCAGATCATCCATCAAAACATCTACTACCCTCAACATCGAACTCACCTGCATCGATCACACCTAGTGAGTCTAAAGACTCAACACACCATAATTTTGATAACAAAATAATACGTATACAGAACACATGAACAGTGAAAATACTTATACTTAAAATAACATTTTCATGAAGATGCATACACTTTAAACATATACATTTTCGTAAACATTTTCATATCGACATATTCATGTTCATATTCATCATATTCATATTCAATTTCATTTTCGTTGAATTCAGATCGTTAATTGTGACTTCGTATTCGTATTCGTATTGGGGCGATGGATCCATCTACATGTAACCACAGTACTGGGCGGTGGGGACATAAGTGACACTCTCACCCGTCAATTGAGCATTGGACTTCGTATTAATATATCATCGTATCACATATTTGTATTAGTCATAATTACTTCACTTCCTTCAACATTTCGTATTTTCATCACTTTATAAAAGTATGCATATAAATATCGTTTTTCTTTTAAATCAAGCATGCAATATATCTTTTAAATGTCCAATAAATAATAAAAATCCTTAAATTTTTAAAATAAACATATTAACATATAAAACAACATTCAAAGCACTGCCATGACATTTACTATTTTTCGAGTGTAAAATTACCGTTTTACCCCTAGACATAAAATTTCTCTTTTTTGACATTTTCTTTATTTCATTGACTCTAAAATATAACAAATAATTATTTAAGCTTAAATTAAATTTACCACAATTTTATTTAGCTTAAAAATACACATATACATACGCCATGGACCACCCATCCCAGTATTCTATACTTTTCATTTATTCCATAATTATTCATTTTTAATGCGTTTTAATCCCGATTTAATTCCAATTTTAATATAAAATTCCTAAATTAAAAACTTAAACTTTTTATATTATCTTAGCCCTCGTGAACCATGACTCGACCCCCGTGAGCCATGTTTCGAATTAAAACAAGGGAAGAAAACCCTAATCCCTCGAACCAAGCCACCTTCGAGCCACTTCGATTGTTCATCGAGCCATGCTCGAACCATGCTGGACCAACTTTGAGTCAGACTCCCTATGGACCCTACTGGACCCTTTAGCACCCCAAGAACCTGACCCTAAGCTCGAACCGAAGGCTCACAACAGCACAAGCTCTCGGTCGAGACTCCTAGTTGATATGGACTCCTTGAACTCGCGCCTGGGGCCTAGCCGATCGACCAGCCCTTGAACCAGCCTCTCATGCACCCTCCTATGACCCTAAAGACTTGACCTAGCCTAGCACAAAGCCCCCTGGCCGAGCCCCTTACCCCCTGTGTGGATGCACAACCAGCGCGCCTGCATGAAGCCTCTCGGGTTGGAGTCCTAGCTTGCTAGGACTCCTCCCCAGCCCTCGACTCGAGTCCTAGCATGGCAAAGACTCCATCCCTAACCCCTCACGTTACCTTAGCCAGCCCTGGTCCCAGCCGTGACCAAGCCAAGCAACATAACCCTTACAACCGAGCCACATGTTCCCCCGTAACAGAAAGATGGTACCAACTTATGTTCTTCCGTGTGTGCAGTGTATTGGGGTGTTCTAGGACTCTTTAAATTTGTGTACAACCATCCCATTTCACTTCCTAATCATGGCATCCCCTTAGGAACATGTAAAACATAATTTTTGGATCACAACACATGTTTTAAAATCACAAAAGAGCATGTACGAAAATAATAAGATGTGTGGCTTGTTTTCATTCAAGACATGATTAAACAAATACTATGGTGTGATAGATGAGTAAAGGGAAGAATATAGCATGCCTTTGCATTTTTAAAGCATGGTTATACGTTGACGAATCGAAGAACGACGAGGAGGAGACGATGGCTTGAAATCCTTGAAGAATTCGAAACTTTTCCCTTTATATTTTGTGTGTGCCGTGGTGTTGAAGAGAACAAGGAGTCTTGGTAATTTGATGGGTGAGGGAGGCGTGATTATTCTTGATATGGAGTGGGGTTTTGGTTTTAAATAATAATTAAAAACACTAACAAAAGATTAGGTCCATTAGGAAAGTTAATTAGGCCCAATAAGTCCATTAGTGGTAATTAAAAATTATTTTGTTTAATAAAGCTTGTGAATTTATTAGCCGATTTGCCAAAACGTTCGTATTTTTGTTGAAAAACCAACACCGATAAAAATTTCGTCCCGACTTTTAAATTCCCTCAAAACTCTTTATTTTCAAAAATGAGAAAAAGCAGCAACCATACTTTAATTAATTAAAAACAATTATTTAATAAAAATATTTTCTAATTTTCAACCATCGGTCTCCGTTCTTAGATCGCAACTCGAATAACCCTTAAAAATATACTTTAATGCATATAAGTATAAAACTACTAAAACATCATATAAATATATCACATAATCAATTTAGCAATTAAAATCAATTAATTAACTATTTTCATATTCCCTAGATTCGCATGCAGTTGGTTTACGTTCTCCTAATTTTGGACCTCACAATTCCTCCCTCCCTAAATAAAATTTCGTCTTCAAAATTAGAACTTACCGAATAGTTCTGGGTAGCGACTCCTCAAGTCCCTCTCGGTTTCCCAAATAACTTCTTCTTCCGAGTGATTCAGCCATTTGACTTTGACAATTGAAATGACTTTGTTTCGGAGTCTTCTTTCTTTTCTTCCAAAGATTTGGACAGGTCTTTTTTTATAAGTCATATTTGGAGTCAATTGTAGAGATTCATGATTTAGTACATGTGATAGGTTCGACATGTACTTCAGCAGCATTGAGATATGAAACACATTGTGAACTATAAAAAGCATCTATGACAGTGCCACTCTATAGGCTAGTGTTCCAATCCTCTCCAAAATCTCAAACGGATCTATAAATCTTGGTCTATGCAGGAATCTCATGCAGACGAACTATCTCTCGAATATACAACTCCGCATACTGTGTCATGGTGAATGTCGTCTTAATAGGTAGAAAATGAACTGATTTCGTAAGACGATCCACTATCACCCATTTGGCATTAAACCCCTTGATAGTCCTCGGCAATCCCATAACAAAGTCCATCGTAATATTTTCCCATTTTCCCTCGGGAATAAGAAGTGGCTTAAGCTTTTTTACTGGCCTCTGATGCTCTGCTTTTACTTGCTGACATGTCAAACACTTGGTCACAAAATACAGAATGTCTCTCTTCATGCCTGGCCACCAATATAACTACTGCAAATCTTTGTACATCTTCGAGTTTTCCGGATGAATGGAATATGGTGTGTCATGAGCTTCCTTCATAATTAGCTCCCTCAAAGAGTCATCACTAGGAACCCATAAGCGATCTCGATAACGAACTATACCATCCACCTCAGAATATAACTTCCGGCCCTTGGCTTCATCTCTTGCTCTCAATTTTCTACAATTGCTCATCAATAGACTGTCCTTCACGGATTCTATCTCTCAAAGTCGACTATACTTACATAGTGGCAAGATTAGGGGCCTCGCCCCTAGCATATACTGTAAGCTCAAACCGTTGTATCTCGTACTGCAACGGTCTTTGAAGTGATAATTGAGTGATAACTATTGCTTTTCCATTCAATGCGTCTGCTACTATATTAGCTTTCCCCTGATGATAGCTAATCTCACAGTCGTAGTCCTTTACTAACTCAAGTCATCTTCGTTGTCGCATATTTAAGTCTTTTTGGGTGAAGAAGTACTTTAAACTTTTATGATCGGTGAATATTTTGCACTTCTCACCATACAAGTAATGTCTCCAAATCTTCAATGCAAAAACTACCGCTCCAAGCTCAAGATCATGAGTAGGGTAGTTTTGTTTGGTGAATTTTCAGCTGTCTTTACGCATAGGCGATAACTCGGTCATTTCGCATCAGAACCAAACCCAAACCTAGTTTAGAAGTGTCGGTATAGAAAACAAACTCTCCTTGTCCTGATGGCATAGACAACACTGGCGCTGATATCAAGGCTTGCTTCAACTTGTCAAAACTGCCTTGACACTCGGATCCCCATACAAAATTTTCATTCTTTTTTGTCACGGCGGTCATGGGTACCGCTATATATGAGAATCCCTCAATGAACTTTCGATAATAGCCAGCTAGTCCCAAGAAACTTCGAATCTTGGTGACGCTCTTCGGTACTGGCCACTCTCTCACTGCCTCAAGTTTGCTTGGATCAACTTCAACGTCCTCACTAGAAATGGTGTGGCCTAAGAAAGTCATTCTATCAAGCCAAAACTCGCACTTACTTAATTTTGCGAACAACTTTCTATCTTGCAGTACTGTCCTCAAATGATAGCTATGCTTCTCTTTATTCTTCGAATAGATCAATATATCATCAATGAAGATGTTGGAAACTTAATTTCGGTTGTTTGACAAACTAAGTGTTTAATTTATTGGACTAAACAAATAAAGAAGTTTGAAGTAACTGAACTACATAAATCAACTGACAGTTGTCTAACTGAAGATTAATGTGCAGTTTATCGAAGGCAACTGAAACCAGCTGAACTGAACTTACGAAGCCAACTAACTGATTAGTTGGAAACTGATCACTCGATATATTCAGTTGTGAGCTTACCAGCGATTGCTTATCAGCTGATCATTCAACTGTACACGTCATCAGTTTGAGAAAAAGACATCCAACCGACAACAGTACAAAGCAGACTGCAACTCATAGTGGAACGCCGCATTTCAGAGCTTACAGTGTACGAATGTCAGAGGAATATTGACGTGGCAATCAACTGGCATAAAGATTCAAATTATATTTAATGTTACCGTTGAAGAGAAGCCTATAAATAGGTGAGAAGAGCAGTTGAGAAATAGATATCTATCGATCGATCTATCTAATCTCTTAAGCTTGCTGTTACCCTGCTGAATTTATCGCTCTTACTCAAGAATCAAAAAGCTCACGCTTATCAGATATATTTGTAGCATTTGAGGCTACCTTTCGTGAGTGTTTATTCAACCCCTCATTCTAAACACATCTCAACCAATCAATCGATCCTAACAAGTGGTATCAGAGCAGCTGAATCTTGTCTCAGAATACTCTTATTCACAAAACTGATCAACATGTTTTCATTCAATAAAATACCAATGTTTTCCAGAGTAGACTTTGACGACTGGAAAATCAGAATGCAGGCTCATTTAGCTGCACAAGATGACGACATGTGGTATGTCATTACTGAAGGTCCCATGAAGATCCTAAAAGCAAATACAGCAGTTGCCATTACTGATGGGGCACCTCATCGCATAGAAAAGCCTAGAGAGGAATGGACAACTGAGGATAAGAGGAAAGCCAACCAAGAAAATGTAGCAAATGATATCTTATACAAAATGCTGGATAAAGTCACTTTCAACAAAATCAAAATGTGAAAAACTGCCAAAGAGATATGGGAGAAACTGATCCAGTTGTGTGAAGGAAACGAGCAAATAAAAGAGAACAAGCTATCAGTTGCTGTTCAGAAATTTGACAACATCAAGATGAAGGCTGGAGAATCCATGCACGAATATGATGAGAAGATCAATGATATTATCAATGAACAAATACATGGCACTGAAGGTGGTTAGAGGTCTTCCCAAGGAACGGGATGTCAAGACCATGGCAATCAGAGAGTCAAAGGATCTTAACAAGGTCGAACTTCATGACTTGTTTGCAGATCTAAAGGCTTACGAGTTTGAACTACAAACCAGAGAAGGAGAACCTTCAACACCAGTTGCCACAACTGCTTTAACTGCTCTCAGACTGGAACCAACTGGTTCAGTTGACAAATCTGCTGATCAAATGAGCAATGATGCTATGCCAATGTTTGTCAAGAAATTTGGAAGGTTTATGAGGAAGAATCAAGGAAACTTCCAAAAGCAATATCAGAAAAATCAGTCCAAAGAAAAATCCTATGCTTGCTACAACTGTGGAAAATCCGGTCATTTCATAGCAGACTATCCTAAGCCAAAGAAAGACAGTCGAGAATCAACTGAAAAGGGAAAGAAGCCCTATGAGCACAGAAGAAGGACCAAGGATGACAAGAAATCATCCAAAAAGAAACATGAAGTGCTTTTGGCTGAAGAGAGCAAATCTAAGTGGGTAGAAACTGACAGTGACGAGTCAGAACCAGAAAGCCCAATAAGTTCAAGTGAAGATGAGGAGGAAGTCAAGTGCTTAATGGCAGATGATGCTGAACTGGAGTTAGCAAGTGAACATGTATTTGACTTTAGCTCTATTGATTTCACTCGTGAGGAACTTATTATATTATTGCATGACATGGTAAATGAGTATCACAAACTTGCTCGATCATTTCAGAAGGTTAGAACTGAGAAAATTGATCCCAATGACAACAAAACAGAAATTGATGAGTCAGTTGAACTGTTGAGTCTCAAAAGAGAGATTGCACAGCAAAAAGCTGAAATGATTGAAAATCAAGCTTTGATATGTCATTTAAAAACAAAAATTTCAAAATATACTGAACTGAGTCAAGCTTGGAACAAGTCTTCAGTTGCATTGACTGAAATGCAAAATTCACAAAAATCAATTGCTGATAAAACTGGTTTAGGCTTTAACAGTCATGATGAAAATTCTGCAAGTGATTCACAGCCAAGGTTGAATGAAAACAAAGGAAAGTACATTACCTTTGTAAAATCAACTATGGTAAATGAATTCTTAGAACCAAGTAAACCAGCTTTTCAATTGACTGAAAGTAAGAACAAAGGAAAACTGTATGGAATTTGATATAGCTCTGATAGTTTAATTGATTCAAGAAACTGGTCACCTAAACGATTCATTCGAAAAAATCAGTACTCAAGGAATGTTTATTACAATTATTAGAACTGTAAGCCAGTTCAGAAATGATATCAAAAGAATAGTCAGTTGAAAAAAGATACAAATCATACTGTTTTATCCTCACATCACACACATATTGCCAAGAATTCGACAAAACCATTTGGAACACAGCAACTGGGAAGTAAGTTAGACCGGTTCAAGTCTGGGTTCCTAAAGGACTAATCTGTTTAGGACTCAAATGAATATGGGTAACAAAATTATATACTGTGTGTGATTGTAGGTAACAGGTACAAACAAAGAATCAACTTGGTATCTAGACAGCGGCTGTTCGCGGCATATGACAAGAGATGCAAATTTGCTATCTCAACTGATCAAATATACTGGACCAAACATCAGTTTTGGAGACAACTCCAAAGTTAAAACTGTGGGTAAGGGTAAGCTTATCCATGGTAACTTTACAATTAAAGATGTTTTGATAGAGAATTTGAAGTATAACTTGATAAGCATCAGTCAGTTATGCGACAATAATTTCTCAGTTCAGTTTGATAGACACACGTGTTCGGTTAGAGACTCAACTGATGAGGTCATCTTAACTTGAAATCATTGTGGAAACACTTACAAAGTTAGTTGGACTGAACAACCTTATGCACTAGTTTGTTTAATTGCTTCCAAATCTTCTAAAAACTGGTTATGGCATAAGAGGTTGAACCACTTAAACTTTAAATCTATTGCCTATCTGAGTAACCATGATCTTGTAACTGGTTTGCCCAAAATCGATTTTTCAAAAGAAAAAGTTTGTTCAGCATGTTAGTTTGGTAAACAAGTAAGATCTTCATTCAAAAATATAGGTTGTAAATCATTTTTCCGATGCTTAGAAATGTTACATATGGATCTTTTTTGTCCAATACCAGTCATGAGTTTAGGGAGAATGAAATAAACCTTAGTGGTTGTGGATGATTTTTCAAGATTTACTTGTGTTGTTTTTCTCAAATCCAAAGACCAAACTACTGCACAACTGATTAAGCTCTTCAAAAGACTATTAAATGAAAAATCAGTTGGGATTGATTGAATAAGGTTTGAAAGAGGGACTGAATTCATCAATCAAAATCTTTCATCTTTTTTAGAAAATACTGGAATCAGGCATGGGCTCTCAGCAGCTAGAACACCTCAGCAAAATGGTGTAGTTGAGAGAAGAAATCGGACCCTTAAAAAAATTTCTAGAACAATGCTTGCTGATTCTGGTATTTCTCAAAGGTTTTGGGCTGAAGCAGTAAACACTGCATGTTACACTCAGAACAGATCGATGATTAATAAGAATCATGTGAAAACACCATATGAGATCTGGCATGGAAGAAAAAGTGTGGTTTCGTATTTCAAAATATTTGGCTGCAGATGTTTTATTCTTGATAATGGTAAAAATCATTTAAAATCCTTTGATGATAAATCTGCAGAGGGAATATTTCTTGGATGTTCTTCAGTTATCAAAGCATATAGAATCCTTAATAAAATCTCTTTAAATGTTGAAGAATCTATTCATGTTGTTTTTGATGAAAATGTGCTAACTAATGAGCAATTGATCCAATTGAGCTAGTTGATCGTTTTACAGAGATCAGTTTGGAGGATGATAATGAAGAAGAAAATCATATCAAAAGAAATATCCTACAAACACCTGAATCAGAAATACTAGATCAATAAGTTGAACAGGAACATGCTCCTGATAATCAGTTGGTAGAGCAAATAGATGATATTCAGTTACCAACTGATACAGCTCCAATTGAAACTGAAAACATTCAGTTGCCAACAGAAACACTTGCTGATATGGAAGCAGCAAATACTGAACTCAGATGAAAGAAATCACATCCTCTAAAATTGGTGATAGGTAATCCATCTGACCTGGTAAGAACAAGAAACCAAATGCTTAATTTGTTCTTTCATTCTGCTTTTGTCTCACAACTATTACCAAAGAAAACTGATGAAGCTCTTGCCAATCCTAACTGGATAAATGCAATGCAAGAGGAGCTAAATCAATTTACCCATAACAATGTCTGGAACTTAGTTCCAATACCAGTTTGTTAAACAATTATAGGTACAAAATGGGTATTTAGAAATAAACTGAACGAAGATGGTTCAGTTGCACGCAACAAAGCAAGACTTGTAGCATAAGGATATAGGCAGGAAGAAGGAATTGACTATGATGAAACGTATGCACCAGTTGCAAGAATGGAAGCAATCAGATTGTTCCTTGTCTATGCATCATTCAAGAACTTTAAAATTTACCAGATGGACGTAAAGAGTGCATTTCTGAATGGTCAGTTGCAGGATGAAGTTTATGTTGATCAACCACTAGGTTTTATCAATCATTCTTTTTCCTGATCATGTCTACCATTTGAACAAAACATAATATGGTCTTAAACAAGCTCCAAGAGCTTGGTATGAAACACTTTCAAAATTCTTAACTGATCATGATTTTACTGTTGGATCAGTTGACAAGACTTTGTTCAAATTTTCTAAGAATGATCACATTTTACTTGTGCAAATATATGTTGATGATATTATATTTGAGTCAACTAACCCCACATTATGTGAGAAATTTGCCAAGTTAATGCAGGACAAATTTGAGATGAGTATGATAGGTGAACTGACATTCTTTCTCGGACTACAAGTGAAGCAACTGGACACTGGTATTTTTATCAGTCAGAACAAATACACGAAGGAATTGCTCAAGAAATTTGGCATGGAAACATGTTCAGCTTCCAGCACTCTCATGAGTTCATCAGTCAAACTGGAAAATGATCAAGGGGGAATATCAGTTGAGACGACACTCTACAGAGGTTTAATAGGTTCATTATTGTACCTAAATACTAATCATCCTGATATTGTATTTGCTGTTTGCATGTGTGCTAGATTTCAAGCAAATCCTAAGAAATCGCATTTTTCAGTTGCCAAAAGAATTTTAAAATATCTAAAAGTTTTAAGATATCTAAAAGGCACTCAAAATGTGGGATTATGGTACGCTAAAGACCCTTCTTTCAATTTAGTTGGATATTCAGATGCAGACTATGCAGGATGCAAGCTAGATCGTAAAAGCACTAGTGGATCTTCTCAGTTTCTAGGAGACAGACTGATCTCATGGTTCAGCAAGAAGCAAACATCCATAGCCACTTCCACAACTGAAGCAGAATACCTAGCTGCTGAAAGCTGCTGTGCCCAACTGCTTTGGATTCAGCAACAACTGAAATATTATGGAGTTGATGCTAAAGAATCTCCCATATTTTGTGATAATACAAGCACGATTGCAATAACTTACAACCCAGTTCTTCACTCAAAGACCAAGCACATTGATGTCAGGCACCACTTCATCAGAGATCATGCTTTGAAGAAAGCTATCAGACTGGAATATGTGTCAACTGAACAACAAGCTGCTGACATCTTCACCAAACCATTGCCAAAGACTAAGTTTTCTCACTTTCGCAATATACTTGGTTTAATTGATTTATATTAATTATATCAGTTTTATTGTTGCTTTGTCAATTGTTGTTCATACATTTTGTTATTTATTATTTAAATGTTTATCAACTGATGTTAGTTGGACAATTATTATATTCAGTTCGTTAACTATTTATTAACTGATAAAAGTTAAGTTTTGCAGAAGATGAAAAGATTCAAGTCAATTGAAACGTCTTTTGACTTACTAAGACTAAGTTTTTCTTACCTTTTCTCTTAATTATATGCATTTATTGAGAGGGAATATCGATTTGAAAAGTTAACTGAGAAGACAATAGTCAGTTGGTCTTCAATTGAACTGACTGATTTTTTAACTGGTCATTCAGCTGCTGATATAACTGATCTTCTCCGATAAGTTAACTAATAAATCGAATAATAATCTATATTAAATGATGTGATTGTTTGTCGAAGCATTAATTGCTGTCTTTCAACTAATAGTATCTTGGAACGTGGACCCACGTAATCCATGAATTCTCTACATACGATTTTTTCACACGCACACACGTTTTTAATTCAAATTTTTATGGACTGACACATGTCCAATAATTTGAACAGTCACTTACATCAGTACTGTACCCGCTCCACTTCAGTTTTTCTCCTTACGCTTACTTCAAATTTACAGAGCAAAAACAAATTCAAGTTTTCTTTCTCGCAAAAAACATTCAATCAAATGGCAAATCAGATCCCAGCTCATGTCATGAACGCAATGGCAATCAACTTTGACTCAGTTATGACTGTATCAGATGAAGCTGTGAAGAACATCTTCATCAAACTTGAATCAGCTGGTCTGAAACAATTTTTGGGATTATCTTCCCAAGAAATCTATACTACAGAGATTCAGGATCTCTATTCCAACGGCAATGTCACTACAACCGGTAGTATCGCAGCTACTGTAAATGGTCAGCTGCTGATCATTGACGAGGATTTCTTCTGCAACCTATTTCAACTGCCTTCTGATGGGCTAGTTAATCTCATTGAAGTAAAGGCATCTGATATTGAGGAGATGCAAACTCTTCTTTCTGTTGATGGTCGGAAAATCAAAGTTTCTGATCCCAAGAAAGAGCTAAAACCAGAGGTACAACTGATGTCAGATATTGTCACCAAAGGGCTTTTAGCAAAGGCTGGATCCTTTGCTGCACTTACTCTTGAAAAATTTCAAGCTATGACTGCTATCATGGCTTGCCGGAGACTGAACTGGAAGAACATAATTTTCAACATTCAAAGGAATATGTTTCAAGTGTCCAAGCAACCAAAGATTTATGCGGTGCAGCTCAGCTATTTGCTGAAAGTTAAAGGGCTGGTGACTGATAACTGTGAAAAATCATCAAAACTGAAAATCTTCAATGCCAAGAATGTCCAGCCACTAAAGCAGAAACTGGACATGTCTCCTGAGCAGTTCTTGAAGGTAAAGAAGGAGATTGGGACACAGGAGGCTCCCGAGTCAGTTCAAAAAGAGAAGACTCTTAAAAAGAAGACGATCAAGCGCAAGTTGATTATCAATAAAACTGACTCTGAGAAGACTCCATCTCCGAAGGTCATCAAGAAGCCAAGAACGTTGAAGACAAAACCTGCTACTGTAGTTGGGATCATACCAACTAAAAGACCGATGCATTCGGAGGATCAACATCCTATCAAGGCTATCCCTCTAAAAGCTATTCCAACTGAATCCTCAACTGAGGATCAGTTACCTCTGTCTGATGTTCTACCAAAGAAGAAGGTCACGAATCAGGTGATAAGAAGAAACTTGTTGGAGTTAAGGCTCCATTGATCACTATCACTGGCTACAACCCTCTACCTCCTGCCAGATCAAAGGGGCTAGTGATCAGAGAACTAATTGATGCGACTACTTCAGGGTTGAGCATTCCTCATGCCGTGACTGACTCAAAAGGCAAGGGAAAAATACAAGAAGAGCCAAGGCCAACCAATGCCATCCAAACGTATATTGATCTTATTTGGCAAGAGATCAATGAATTTTCAGCAAACAAGCTCATGACTTATGAAGGATGGGTGAAATTCAGAACGGAAGTCTTTGCCAAGGAGCTATAGAGGAAGTCAAAACTAAAGAAATTTGTTGATTTGGAAAATGTTGTTATGAAGGTAGTCAATGTAACGTACCGTATTTTTAACTACTTTAAAATTTGCGGAAAAATAAAAATTTTTTTAAATAAGAAATGAACCTTCAAAATTTTAATAAAGTAAACTGTTAATCCCACAACCATTGAAACAAAAGATCTCAAAGTAAAGTTTACCAAAATATTTGCTTAAAATCTCAAAACCCGTAACGTAACTCAAAGTATTTTTTTTAAAACACTCATTAAACTTAAAACATGGCGGTCCTCGGGTTTAGCCTCCCGCTCAGTCCAAGCCAGCTCACTGGTCCACATCTCTCGTCTCCACAACATCATCCTCACCTGCATCGATCAAGTCTAGTGAATCTAAATACTCAACACATATAAACTGGAGATAACAAGTACAACGTAATACGACCACATACATCTTCAAAGTAGAGTGTACATAATGGAAACATGAACTTGAACATACTTGGAACATGAACATAATAGCGTAACATAGACGTACCGTGGTCATAAAACTTTCGTAAACATACTTACTTCGTAAATACATGAGCATACATATCATAATTTTATGTAGAGGCATGTTTCAAAGCGAGTGACCCATACATAAATACACCTGATCAGACTAAACAACAGTAGTGGGCTGACAGGGAAGAACCACTGCCACTAACCATGACATCAAACCCCAAAACAAAATCTAAAATGACGTGCGAAAATTTCCCAAACAGTAAAAGATATGAACTCACTTTTTGAACTTGAAAGTAAGTGGAAACCAAAACACTCTCACAGATGAGGCCGCGCTGATAGGTCTATTGGAAGCGTAGCCTCGGACAGAAGGAGTGGCGCTCGGGCGGTAAAACATTACCGCTCGGGCGCCGAGTCTTCTGGACTCCGCGACTTTGAAGCTTAATACTCCTAACTAAATAATACGATTCGTGAACCAATCCATCGAGACTCATCCTAGGACACTATGACACTAAATTGACCCATAAAAACGTCCCAAACGTTCCCAAAGAAACGAAGCACCACATGCAACGCAATAAAACTCATAACTCAAATTTTGACCCCAAAATAATTTTTACGACTACTCGTTCTTCCAAGTGCCTAACGACGCAAAACAAAATGTCAATGACCATCTCAACATCATTAACAACATACTTAAATGCAGCAGCGACCACCCATCAATCCCCAACGAAGCCTGCAACAATAAAACTTCAAGAACGCATTTTTCAGAAAAACGCAGTTGGAGCAGTCCTACTAAAACGGTCATAACTCACTCATTTCTTATACAAATATTTCGAATTTACTGTCAAATCGAAGGTATCAAAAAGTTATACGATTTTTATGTTGAAAGTTTTTAAAACTCACGAACAAAAATCGCAATTTTTAAAAGAACAGCAAAAACGAGATTTTTAGATCCAAAAACGCTCAAAATACGGTCTAAACAATTTCTGCTCAGACTTTACACATCACACATGTATTTTTATGTATAATAAATAACACGACGCATAATATGACAAGCTCGATGCGTAAACGAAAGAATATACGTGCCTTTTGATAAATAAAATTTACCGAACAGACGACGCCGACGCGGGAAGGATGCGAGAGATGATCCGGGACGAACGTGGCACTAAATTCCTTGAAGAAAACCAACAAAAATTGCTAGGAGAACTGAAGAAAAGAGGCGGCTGCTCTATGGTAGAAGAACCCTATGTTTTCTCTCAAAAATAGATTTCTGAAATTGAAATATGTTTGTGTTTGTTGTGTGTTGTCGTGTGTTTTGTGTGCGTGTGGAAGTTAGGGAGGTAATTAATGGGTTAATTTAGGGAAATAAATTTGCTAATTATTAATTAGCAAGCTAATTAAAATAATTACCCCCTTCTAACCCAATTAAAATCCCTTAATTTAGAAATAAAGTGTACAAGTGCTAATTTTTTTTTTTAAAAAAACTTTAAAATCTTAAAATCACCTAATGATTAAATTAGGCTTTTAAAATACTTAAACTAGATAAACTATTTAAAACGCCCCATTCTCAACTTAAAATAAAATACCATCTTTTATAAATGCCAAAATCGTCGCCAGTCTCTTCTTCTCGATCCCGCGTCGAATAATCGCCTGAAACATGAAACTCGAGAAAATATTTTAACGTGCATCACATAAACATAAATAATTTAAAATGATGCAAATTCATGAAACATACTTTGCTAAAAATTATTTTAAAATTAAATAAATGATTTAACCATTTAAATAAATGCATGGGTTTTACATGTACTGATTTTGGGCTCTACAGTCAAGGCATCTACCATTGTTCAAGCTCTGGGGCGAAAGAACTATTTCTTCAATCAACCGAGAGCAAAGAAGCTACATAAAATAGTTGCTCAACTGCGACTAAACTATGATCCTACCAGTCCAACTGCATACAATGACAGAGCTGTGCATGACCAACTGGACTCGGATCTTCTCTCGTTGCAGATGGAGATCAAAAGTTGGGAAATGGATCAAGAACTGATCATTCCAGCAGCCTCCCAAGATTTTTCATCAGAAGATCCAGCTGAAGAATCAGTTCAAGAGCCCTCCAAGGACACAATTGCTGAATCCTCTCAACAAGCAACTGCCCCTTCCATATCAGTTGTTCAACCATCATCATCTTCAGCACCTACCTCTTCAACTGATGATCCGAAGCTTTATTCCGAAGCTGAATTATCATTGGCCAATCTTGATGAGGTCATCAAATCAGTCATTTCTGATATTCAGTTGGAAACATCTAAATCAATTGAAGATGTTGTCTTTACTGAGGAACCAGCAGATCCACTTATTTTTACTGAAGAACCAGTAGATCTTATTATTTTTGAAGAAGCAGCCAATCAAGCTGTTATTCTGAAGAACCGGCCGAGAAAGCTATTTTTGGATAAACTAAACAGCCAGTTCAGTTAGTTGTTATGGCTGAATAGACAGTTTTTGAACCAACTGAAGAGGCTCGGCTGCACTCAGTTACAACTGAAGAAGTGCCAGCTGAAGAGCCAGTTAATCAACCGACTGAAGAGCCAGTTACTCAACAAACTGAAGAACCTTCTACTACTCTTGTTCTTCCATACGTCTTTTATCCTCCCCGGGAACATACAACTGAAAATATTTCAGAAATGGTGACGCATGAAACCGAAGCAACCGACGGCACTATGGTTGTCTTTACTCAATAGGAACGGGTGCCGATTCCATAAACTTCCAGAATCATGTCTCCTGGTATTTCAGATACTGATGCCCTGTTTGAAGCAATTCAGACTGTTCAGACCAACATCATCAGTATGATGAATTCTATTTCTGAAATAAAGTCAACTCAGCTTGCACAATCTTTGAAGCTTAACTCTAACAATGAGTTTCCACAAACAGACTACATCTCATCAATCAGACTGTGTCTTCTCTTCTTCTCCAGATGGAAGAAATCAAGAAAGACAAACTATCGACTGAATCTCATTTTCAAACTCAAGCATTAGTCGGCAGACGCTTTGATTTTCTGGAAAGCAAAGTCACCAAAAGGATTGACATGCAACAAGACATTGTTATGAATACTATGACAGATATCGCAGTGGATGTTTGAATTTTATCCAATAAAGTTGATGTGCTTCACAAAAAAAGGGAAATAGGAGAGATAGAAGAGTTAAAAGATAAGAAAGACAAAGGAAAGAAGAAGAAATGAAGATCAAATGATTACAATTGTTGGTTGAAGACTATGGATGGAAATCTTTAATTCCTGATTTTCTCTTTTTTTGTACGAATCTGTACATTAGAAGAATTATTTTATCTACAATAAGTTCGAAGATTATTTTTTAGTTCAGTTGATCATTTCATACTTTACAAGTTTTTTCAAACACCAAAAAGGGAGAAATTTTTGGAAACTTAATTTTGGTTGTTTGACAAACTAAGTGTTTAATTTATTGGACTAAACTGATCAAGAAGTTTGAAGTAACTGAACTACATAAATCAACTGAAAGTTGCCTAACTGAAGATTAATGCGCAGTTTATCGAAAGCAACTGAAACCAGCTGAACTGAACTTACGAAGTCAACTGACTGATTAGTTGGAAACTGATCAGTTGATATATACAGTTGTGAGCTTACCAGCGATTGCTTATCAGCTGATCATTCAGCTGTACACGTCATCGGTTGGAGAAAAGGACATCCAACCGAAAACAGTACAAAGCAGACTGCAACTCATAGTGGAACGCCGAATTTCAGAGCTTACAGTGTACGAATATCAGAGGAATATTGAAGTGGCAATAAACGGGCATAAAGATTCAAATTATATTTAATGTTACTGTTGAAGAGAAGCATATAAATAGGTGAGAAGAGTAGTTGATAAATAGATATCTATCGATCGATCTATCTATTCTCTTAAGCTTGCTGTTACCCTGCTGAATTTATCGCTCTTACTCAATAATCAAAAAGCTCACACTTATCAGATATATTTGTAGCATTTGAGACTATCTTTCGAGCTTATAAGAACAAACTGTTTTGTTGTTTATTTGATCTTTAACTAGGTAAGTTGTGCTAAGTTCAGTCAAAGAACTGTGAGATATTTCGTAAACTAAGAGTTTCAGTTTTGGTAGTGTTAAGTCCAAACTGAAGTGGGTCTGTACAAGGTTTGTATCGATCAAAGTTTTTTAGTACATATCCTATCCTTGTTATAGAAGGGGTGACTTAGGAGCATTTGAAGTCTCCGATCATCCATAAATATTTGTGTGTTCTTACTTCAGTTATTTATTCTCTCTTTCAGTCAGTTTATTTCCGCAACTGTTATCATTTAAACTAATTGTCATTGAGTGACGAGATTCTTTGTTTCAGTTTGTCACAAAATTGACACTTCATTCGAAAAGATTATAAAATCGTGAGTGTTTTGTGAGAACCCGGAAATTTTGATCCGAAGCAAATAATGTAAGAAATACAAACTTGAAATTTAGCTTCAACTAATCTTAACAACTTTCATTATAACTATAGACTTAAATATGAACTTAGATTTTCAGCTAACATAACTCGAGAAAGTAGCTTCAGAGCTCGGAAATTAATTCAACATGAAGCTGAGCTGCAAACAACCGCATCCATTGAAGTATTGTCATTGGAGGTGTAAAACCCCAGCTCAAGGACTCGATTCTTCAGCTCGAAGAAGCTCAACCAAGCTTGTCCTAACAAGACCAAAAAGGGAGCTAGAAGTTGAGCCAAGGAATTGGACAAATTTATTATGCAAGAAACAACCTTTGAGATAATCAAGGATGAAGCTAAGGGATGAGCTAAAGGATAAGACACATTAATGATGCAAGAAATGATCCTTTAGAAAATCAAGATGACAATTAAGGGTTCTTGAGATTTTGAACCACCATAATGATCACAATTAAGCCATTTCTTGTGCTCCAAGGGGTCGGCCAAGGGGGGTGACAAAAGGGCAAGACTCATCTATAAATATGACAGGCAATGCTAGGAGATGCACTTCACAATTTCTTCCTCAACCTCTCAAAAAGCTTCGGCTCTCCTCTCTTCACAAAAACCCTCGGCCGATTCAAGCAAGGAAAAGGAAGAAAAGTTCGTTGTTCCGGAGTTGCAATACTGCGTCAAAGTGCTGTCAAAATCATGACTCAGTCTACTCGAAGTTATAATCGAAGTGCTGCTCAATTAGAGATCACAGTTGTTGAAACAGCGTTGAAGTGCTGCCCGATTTTCAACAAGAAACTTCTTTCAAGATACTGTAAGTGGGCTTTTGTTATGTACTTCATTTCTATTTTAAACTTTGATATAAGTAACGTGACATGCATGTTGGTGTGTCTCTTTTTCGAAAATGTCAGTGTGTTCTATTTTAAAATTTCGATCGATTATGTGTTCTCTTCTGTGCTTCGAATTTCTTGGTTCCGCTGTGTCTGTATGAATAACTCTGAAATCTGAATATCTGAAAACTTCTGTCTGATACTTCTGAATTCTGTTGCAATGTTACGATTCGAATTTGAAATGGGACGAGAATTGTAGTTCTGTTCTGGCCCCCATTGGTGGGTATAAAACCATGTTCTGTTCCGGCCCCCATTGGTGGGTATAAAACCATGTTCTGTTCTGGCCCCCAATGGTGGGTATAAAACCATTTCTGTCTGGCCCCCATTGTTGGGTATAAAACCATGTTCTGGCCTCACCTCTTAGAGGACTAACATATTGGGGACAATTTGACCATGGAAATAAGATGAGTAACAGTGTGTTTTGTCTGTTCTGATATGTTCTGAATTGTTTCTGTTCTGTTCTGAATCATTTGATAAGCTCAGTCTTTTATTCGCTTCGTTTCTGTTGTGTCAAGTCAAGAATATTGGGTTTTGAAAGTATGTTATGAAAGTATGTTAAAAGAAATTTTTAAAGAATTAAGTTCTATATGTATCTTTGGAATCGATCGACCCCCACTTGCTGAGTGTTTCCCAAAACACTCACCCCTTACAAATTTCAGATAAAACTGAAGAGCAAATAAATAAGGAGGAGCAGGAAGCTTTCTGAGGTTGGTGAACGATGATCAAGATCAAGAACCACTTTATCCCTTTTGTTTAGTTTTCCGCATTTCGCAACTCGGATGTATTTATTTCATTGTCATTGTAAGACAATACTTTATTTATGAAAAAGACTGGTTTAATTTGATACGAGGCTTTATTTTTTTCAATATAATTGTTAAACAATGTCGGATGTCACCGACGCTTCGGATACGGGACGTGACATTTAAGTGGTATCAGAGCCGCCAGGTTCATAATCCTGCTGGGATTTTGATAGAAAAAAATTTGGCGAAGTCAAATTTTGGCAAAAGCCTAGTGCATCTCAATTTGAGTCCAACTTTCATCTGTTCTTGAAATCTAACTTTCATCTGATTCTTAAATTTCGAATAGACTTCAAAAATCTATCCCTTCATTTGCTTCGCAATTCTTAGTATCAAAATTTTTCCACGACCACTTTGTTTCTATTATTTGTGCCTTTCTATCCTTTATACGATTCTGATGCTTTTCCTTCGATTATATCCTAGGAAATGGCTGCTCCACGTACCCGTGCTCAGGCTACCCTTCGCATGCGCCACCTCACGATTGACAATCAGACTAGAGAAATTGCGACCTTGAAGGCGCAACTGGCTAGAGAAAAGTTGGAGAAACAGGAGATTATTGAGAGTAGACTCATACTGGAGACCGATGTACAACGATTGACTCATCATCTGGATTTGGCAGAGAGCCAGCTGCTGCAGATACCGACCGATTCTTCTCGCATCATGCGCTTAGTTGCACTTAACAGGGATTTGTTGGATAGAGTGGAGATAGAGCGAGGACGTGCTGCTCAGGCCCGTCAGCGCCAGGAGGAGTACAACGCCAGACAGGATCGGTACATTTCGAAGCTCCATGGCACCATGGACAGACTTCAAGATCAGAATAATTACCTGCATTTGGTGATAGAGAACATGGAGGAAGAGGAGGTAGCACCGATAGAGGTGGCTGAAGATGACAGCGCCAGTGACAGCGATGGCAGAGAGATGTTCGATTAGATTAGCAGTATAATATCTGGGCAGTAGTTAAATTTGTGACTAAGAAAATACTTTGTGTACCAAATTATTTTGAAACTTTCTATTATCCTTCTATTGCATATTTAAAAAATTTGATAAGTATCTTATGTATAAAATTGTTTTTTATAGGAAAACAACATGGATCTTCAACGCATTATAAATGAACTTCAAAATCAACTTCAGGAAAAGGAGTTAGAAATTAAAACACTGAAAGAAAAAAATGAGAAACTCGAAAGAGATAATTTCCAGTTAGACGGGAATAATGTATGCATGACGGAGGATCTTCGTGAGGCCAGAGAAGAAGAGAAGAAACTACGTGAGGACGTAAGACGTTATGCCGCTTATCATCTAGAGTCGGAACGTCGACACGAAATCACCAAGCAAGAGTTAAACAAAGCTCATGATAGGATTTTTACCCTCAAAATCCGGGACGATAGCCTTATCAAAACACAGCGCTGTCTGGAGGAACAGATCGCAGATCAAGAAATCAATGAGAAAGTAAGCCAATCAACAATACAGGAGCTACAAGATCAAGTAAACAACCTTGATCATCACAACACACAACTGCAGAATTACATTGAGCACCTGCCAAATGAAGTGATCAACATGGAAGAACTCGTAGAGCAACTAGAATGAAACCCGATGGAAGAAGAAATTAACGAGGCAGTAGGCAATGGAGAGGTTATAGACGAGTAGAAAGAGGACTCTAGACTAGACATTGATTGTATTAAGAATTATTTGATTTACCATTTGTTTCGAAACTTTTTGCTTGTATGAATTTCAAAAATTTAATGAAATTATTATACTTTGCAGCAAACAAATTAATAAAATACATGTTTATAGGATATGGCAGGCAGACCACCCCGAAACAACCGTAACCCTCGTGGCGCCAACCAAAATGAAAATCCACCACCACCTCAGAGAGTAAACCTCAGCCAAGAAGATATGATGGCAATAGCCACTACCGTAGCTGCGACGTTGCAAGGATTCGTGAACCCATTGGCTAACGCCATCCAACCACCTCAAGAACCACAACCGCGTGGAATTAAATACCATTATGAATCTCTAAGAAGGAATCGAGTTCCAACTTTCGATGGAAACCCAGACTCGAAAATCAGTCACAACTGGCTCAAGAACGTCGAAACACAATTGCATTTACTGGAGATACCTGAAGAACTGAGAGTGGAGGTTGTGACACCGTTTTTGGAAGACCGGGCTAGGAAATGGTGGGAAACTGTGTCGCCATCTTTGACAGAAGTGGAAGAGATCACATGGCAGATTTTTAAAAGAGAATTTTTGAAACAATACTATCCAGCTGAATTTAGACTACAGAAGTTGGGTGAATTTGAAAGCTTCAAACAGGCTCCAGACATGTCAGTAATGGAGTACACTTCACGATTCAACGATCTGGGAACTTATGTCCCAACGATCATGTCGGATGAAACGTTAAAAATGCATCGTTTCAAGAAGGGACTCAACAGTCGAATTCAGTCAGCATTGGCAGTATTTAAGCCAAACAACTTTGCGGATTTGATGGGCGCTGCAATGAGCGCAGAAACTGATATCAAGCGACGCGAGGAAGAAAACAAGAAAAAAAGGCCGATGAACAATCAATCTACTCAGAATGGTCCCAAGTTTAAGAAACAAAATTATTCAGGTGGGTCTTTCAAAGGAAGTTCTGGCAGTGCTGGTAACACCGAAGGAAAGTGGTGTGATACATGTCAACGGAAACATGTTGGAGAATGTTACCGGAAGACAGGCGCTTGTTTTAAGTGCGGAAAGGTGGGTCATAGAATTAAAGATTGTCCAGACAACAAGGACAAAGGGACGGGGCCCAGTAAACATCATGAAAACAAGACTAATGCTCGGGTGTACGCAATAACCCAAGAAGAAGCTGATAACACCAACGAAGTGGTGGCAGGTACTATTTTACTCAATGAAATGCGTGCATATGCCTTGTTTGATTGTGGTGCTACGCACTCGTTTGTGTCTAGAAGGTTTGCTAAAAAGTTTAAACTTAAACATGATACTCTTAGTGAACCCTTAAGAGTGGCAACACCGACGAGTAAAGTAATTGAATCGCACAAAGTGTATCGAAACTCTAAAATTTGTATCAGCAATCAAACTTTCAAAGCGGAATTGATTCAACTCAATATGGTTGAGTTTGACATCATTCTTGGAATGGACTGGTTGGCTAAAAACCATGCCATGGTAGACTGTCAAAGGAAAGATATTAGACTTCAGACTTCGAACAAAGAGGAAGTCATATACCACGGGTAATCCAAAGAACGGAAATCTCTACTATCTGCCTCTCAAGCCTGGAAGGCCATAAAAGGAGGTGAAGATATTTATCTAGCAATGATCAATGAGATCAAGGAAGAAGAAGGCCCAAAGTTAGAAGATATTCCAATTGTTCAAGAATTTCCAGATGTTTTCCCTGAGGAATTACCGAGGAAGATACCCGATAGGGAAGTAGAATTTGAAATCAATTTGGTCCCTGGTGCTGCACCAATCTCAAAGGCACCATACCGAATGGCTCCAGCAGAATTAATGGACTTAAAGGAGCAACTCCAGGAATTATTAGACAAGAAGCAGATTCGCTCAAGTGTATCCCCGTGGGGAGCTCCAGTGCTATTCGTAAAGAAAAAGGATGGGAGCATGAAGCTATGTATTGATTACCGGGAGTTGAACAAGATAAACATAAAGAATAAATACCCACTCCCGAGAATAGATGATCTTTTCGATCAGCTAAATAGAGCCAAAGTTTTCTCAAAGCTTGATTTAAGATCAGGATATCATCAGTTAAAGGTCAAAGCAGAAGATATCCCTAAAACTGCTTTTAGAACAAGATATGGACATTACGAATTCATAGTAATGCCCTTTGATCTGACAAATGCTCCTGCAGCATTCATGGACCTGATGAATCGAGTGTTCAAACCGTACCTCGACAGGTTTGTGGTTGTTTTTATAGATGATATCTTGGTATACTCACCAAGTGAAGAAGAACATAGAGAACATCCATGTCTCACTCTGCAAACACTACGTGAGAAAGAACTCTATGCCAAATTCAAGAAGTCTGAATTTTGGTTAAAGAGTGTGGCATTCTTAGGCCATATAATTTCCGAACTTGGAGTGTCAGTAGACCCAAAGAAAGTAGAGGCAATCAAGGATTGGCCACAGCCAAAGACAGTGACTGAAGTAAGAAGTTTTCTTGGTTTAGCTGGCTATTATAGAAAATTCGTGGAAGGATTTTCGTCAGTTGCCATTCCTCTTACCAAACTTACACAGAAGAACTCAAAGTTCATTTGGAATGAAGCATGTGAGAAGAGTTTTGAAACCTTGAAAACAAAACTCGCAACTACACCGGTATTAATCCTCCCTGAAGATGGCTAGGACTTCACAGTATATAGTGACGCTTCAAAAGGAGGATTAGGGTGTGTACTTATACAAGAGGGTCAGGTAATTGCTTATGCCTCACGACAATTGAAACCGTATGAGCAGAATTACCCCACTCATGACCTTGAGTTAGCTGCAGTAGTGTTTGCACTTAAAATCTAGAGGCACTATCTTTATGGAGTAAAATGTGAAGTATTTACTGATCTCCAGAGCCTCAACTACATTTTCACTCAAAAAGAGTTAAATATGAGGCAAAGGAGATGGATGGAACTTCTAAAGGATTATGATTTGGTAATCAATTATCATCCAGGAAAGGCGAATAAGGTGGCTGATGCATTGAGTCGAAGAAATTTTGGGAAAGTAAGCTTATCTTCACTATCAGCGCGACCAGGACTACGGGAAACCATCAAATTAAATCAGAGTCAAGACACCTCCATCCTTAAAATTAAAGAACAAATCCAAGAAGGAAAACTTCCAGAGTTTCAAATTGACGAAAACGGTATTCTTTGGATGAAAAGACGGTTGTATGTGCCCGATATCGATGGAATTCGAGAAGAAGTAATGACCGAAGTACATAAATCAAGATTTTCGATACATCCAGGAAGCACCAAAATGTACCGATACTTGAATAACAATTACTGGTGGAATGGAATGAAGAAAGACGTGGCTGTCTTTGTTTCCAAATGCCTAACCTGTGAACAAGTCAAGGCAGAACATCAAAGACCTGGAGGACTTTTACAACCATTGGAAATACCGGAGTGGAAGTGGGATAACATCTCCATGGATTTCGTTGTAGGGCTACCAAGATCCCGGCAGGGTCACGATGGTATCTGGGTAATCGTTGACAGATTGACCAAGTCTGCACATTTCTTACCAGTGCGGATGACTTATAACCTGGATAAGCTCGCTACCTTGTATATGAACAACATAGTGAAACTACACGGAGTTCGGACAAGTATACTGTCTGACAGAGATCCAAGGTTTGCATCAAGATTTTGGAAGAGTTTCCAAAAGGCTATGGGAACCAAGATTACTCTCAGCACGGCCTATCATCCCAGACTGATGGCCAAACCGAAAGGACAATTCAGACCCTCGAGGATATGCTGAGGGCATGTATGCTGGATTTTTCTGGAAATTGGAGTGAACAGTTACCCCTGATCGAATTCGCCTACAACAACAGCTATCACAGTAGCATCGAGATGGCGCCGTATGAAGCTTTGTATGGAAGGAAGTGTAGGTCGCCCCTATGTTGGGACGAGGTCAGAGAAAAGACTGTTACTGGACCAGAACTTGTTCAAATGACCATTGACAAGGTCGCTATAATCAAAGAAAGACTCAAGGCAGCCCAGGATAGACAGAAGAGCTGGGCAGATTTGAAGAGGAGACCGTTGGAATTAGAAGTTGGTGAAAAAGCATACGTCAAAGTCTCTCCTATGAAAGGAGTAGTTTGGTTCAGTAAGTCCGGAAAGTTGAACCCAAGATATGTGGGACCGTTCGAAATACTGGAGAAGGGGGGAACCTTAGCCTACCGTCTAGCTTTACCGCCTGATATGTCCAGGATACATAATGTCTTCCACATCTCACAGCTGAGGAAGTATGTCCCAGACCCGGGTCATGTACTCAAAGTTGCACCACTGATGATCGAGGGAAACCTCAACGAAGAACTCAAATACGAAGAAGTCCCTACCCTAATAGTGGACTCAAAAGACCAAGTATTGAGAAACCGGACAATACCTTATGTCAAAGTACAGTGGTCAAATCACACTGAAAGGGAGGCAACTTGGGAACTTGAAGAGAAAATGCGATCACAATACCCTCACCTATTCGAATGATCAAGCTAATGCAAGTTTCGAGGACGAAACTTTCAATAAGGAGGGAGGGATGTGAGAACCCGGAAATTTTGATCCGAAGCAAATAATGTAAGAAATACAAACTTGAAATTTAGCTTCAACTAATCTTAACAACTTTCATTCTAACTATAGACTTAAATATGAACTTAGATTTTCAGCTAACATAACTCGAGAGAGTAGCTTCAGAGCTCGGAAATTAATTCAACATGAAGCTGAGCTGCAAATAACCGCATCCATTGAAGTATTGTCACTGGAGGTGTAAAACCCCAGCTCAAGGACTCGATTCTTCAGCTCAAAGAAGCTCAACCAAGCTTGTCCTAACAAGACCAAAAAGGGAGCTAGAAGTTGAGCCAAGGAATTGGACAAACTTATTATGCAAGAAACAACCTTTTAGATAACCAAGGATGAAGCTAAGGGATGAGCTAAAGGATAAGACACATTAATGATGCAAGAAATGACCCTTTAGAAAATCAAGATGACAATTAAGGGTGCTTGAGATTTTGAACCACCATAATGATCACAATTAAGCCATTTCTTGTGCTCCAAGGGGTCTGCCAAGGGGGGAGACAAAAGGGCAAGACTCATCTATAAATATGACATGCAATGCTCGGAGATACACTTCACAATTTCTTCCTCAACCTCTCAAAAAGTTTCGGCTCTCCCCTCTTCACAAAAACCCTCGGCCGATTCAAGCAAGGAATAGGAAGAAAAGTTCGTGCACTCCGGAGTTGTAATACTGCATCAAAGTGCTGTCAAAATCACGACTCAGTCTACTCGAAGTTATGATCGAAGTGCTGCTCAATTAGAGATCACAGTTGTTGAAATAGTGTCGAAGTGCTGCCCGATTTTCAACAAGAAACTTCTTTCAAGATACTGTAAGTGAGCTTTTGTTATGTACTTCATTTCTATTTTAAACTTTGATATAAATAACGTGACATGCATGTTGGTGTGTCTCTTTTTCTAAAATGTCAGTATGTTCTATTTTAAAATTTCGATCGATTATGTGTTCTCTTCTGTGCTTCGAATTTCTTGGTTCCGCTGTGTCTGTATGAATAACTCTGAAATCTGAATATCTGAAAACTTCTATCTGATACTTCTGAATTCTGTTGCACTGTTACGATTTGAATTTGAAATGGGACTAGAATTGTAGTTCTGTTCCGGCCCCCATTGGTGGGTATAAAACCATGTTCTGTTCCGGCCCCTATTGGTGGGTATAAAACCATGTTCTGTTCTGGCCCCCAATGGTGGGTATAAAACCATTTCTGTCTAGCCCCCATTGGTGGGTATAAAACCATGTTCTGGCCTCACCCCTTAGAGGACTAACATATTGGGGACAATTTGACCATGGAAATGAGATGAGTAACAGTGTGTTTTGTCTGTTCTGATATGATCTGAATTGTTTCTGTTCTGTTCTGAATCATTTGATAAGCTCCGTCTTTTATTCGCTTCGTTTCTGTTGTGTCAAGTCAAGAATATTGGGTTTTAAAAGTATGTTATGAAAGTATGTTAAAAGAAATTTTTAAATAATTAAGTTCTATATGTATCTTTGGAATCGATCGACCCCCACTTGCTGAGTGTTTCCCAAAACACTCACCCCTTACAAATTTCAGATAAAACTAAAGAGCAAATAAATAAGGAGGAGCAGGAAACTTTCTGGGGTTGGTGAACGATGATCAAGATCAAGAACCACTTTATCCCTTTTGTTTAGTTTTCCGCATTTCGCAACTCGGATGTATTTATTTCATTGTCATTGTAAGACAATACTTTATTTATGAAAAAGACTGGTTTAATTTGATACGAGGCTTTATTTTTTTCAATATAATTGTTAAACAATGTCGGATTTCACCGACGCTTCGGATACGGGACGTGACATTTAAGTGGTATCAGAGCCGCCAGGTTCATAATCCTCCTGGGATTTTGATAGACAAAAATTTGGCGAAGTCAAATTTTGGCAAAAGCCTAGTGCATCTCAATTTGAGTCCAACTTTCATCTGTTTCTGAAATCTAACTTTCATCTGATTCTTAAATTTCGAATAGACTTCAGAAATCTATCCCTTCATTCGCTTCGCAATTCTTGGTATCAAAATTTTTCCACGACCACTTTGTTTCTATTATTTTTGTCTTTCTATCTTTTATACGATTCTGATGCTTTGCCTTCGATTATATCCTAGGAAATGGCTGCTCCACGTACCCGTGCTCAGGCTATCCTTCGCATGCGCCACCTCACGATTGACAATCAGACTAGAGAAATTGCGACCTTGAAGGCGCAACTGGCTAGAGAAAAGTTGGAGAAACAGGAGATTATTGAGAGTAGACTCATACTGGAGACCGATGTACAACGATTGACTCATCATCTGGATTTGGCAGAGAGCCAGCTGCTGCAGATATCGACCGATTCTGCTCGCATCATGCGCTTAGTTGCACTTAATAGGGATTTGTTGGATAGAGTGGAGATAGAGCGAGGACGTGCTGCTCAGGCCCGTCAACGCCAGGAGGAGTACAACGCCAGACAGGATCGGTACATTTCGAAGCTCCATGGCACCATGGACAGACTTCAAGATCAGAATAATTACCTGCATTTGGTGATAGAGAACATGGAGGAAGAGGAGGTAGCACCGATGGAGGTGGCTGAAGATGACAGCGCCAGTGACAGCGATGGCAGAGAGATGTTCGATTAGATTAGCAGTATAATATCTGGGCAGTAGTTAAATTTGTGACTAAGAAAATACTTTGTGTACCAAATTATTTTGAAACTTTCTATTATCCTTCTATTGCATATTTAAAAAATTTGATGAGTATCTTATGTATAAAATTGTTTTTTATAGGAAAACAACATGGATCTTCAACGCATTATAAATGAACTTCAAAATCAACTTCAGGAAAAGGAGTTAGAAATTAAAACACTGAAAGAAAAAAATGAGAAACTAGAAAGAGATAATTTCCAGTTAGACGGGAATAATGTATGCATGACGGAGGATCTTCGGGAAAGACACTAGGAATGCCAGAAACATCTTCGGGAAAGACACTAGGAAAGTCTTCGGGAATATCAATCTCCTCCAACTTCTGACTCATAGGAGCATGTGCGGTAGTGACACATGCTAGAAAAGCTTGTCATCCACGTCTCATAATCTTCCTCGCATATCGACAAGAGATAATGTGCGGCATTTTCTTGTTCCTCGCCACCTCAAAGACAAAAGATTTACCATTAGGCTGTCGAATAGACATTGATCGCTGACGAAAATCAATCGAAGCTCCATTCGTTGATAACCAATCCATGCCCAGTATGATATCAAATTCAGGCATATAAATCATATAAAGAATATAAACTTACGAGTTTGAGGCTTGAAGAATGAGCTTCCCGGCACTGATGGTGGCACAACCCTTTACAGAATTTTCGCTCTGATATCAACTGAAACGTCCATTACTCGTTTTGCTTATAAAGTGCTAGAAATTTTTTTTTAAACCTCACTTAGCATTCGGCCGAACCATACAAGAATATATAAAATATTTTTGACACCATTTTAAAAATAAATCAATCAACTAATATTTGAAAATCAAAGAAAAATAGTTTAAAGCATAAAATCATCCAACGTTTTACCAAACCTAAAAAGGAATATTTGAAAAGTATAACCCATACTATAAACCTCTTAAAAACCACTCAAAGTATAAATAATAAGTCGTATAATATCTTTAACATAAATCATAAACGGAAATGCGGAAAACTAGAAGCGCTGGTCCTTGGGTTATGTGCACTTTCAATCCAGTCAGATCATCCATCAAGACCTCCACTACCCTTAACATCAAACTCACCTGCATCGATCGCACCTAGTGAGTCTAAAGACTCAACACACCATAATTTTGTTAACAACATAATACGTATACAGAACACATGCGACAGTGAAAATACTTGTACTTAAAATAACAATTTCATGAAGATGCATAAACTTTAAACATTCACATTTTCATAAACATTTTCATATCGACATATTCATATTCATATTCATTTTCGTTGAATTCAGATCGTTAATTGTGACTTCGTTTTCGTATTCGTATTGGGGCGATGGATCCATCTACATGTAACCACAGTACTGGGCGGCGTGGACATCGGTGACACTCTCACCCGTCAACTGAGCCTTGGCCTTCGTATTAACATATCATCATATCACGTATTCATATTAGTCATAATTACTTTACTTCCTTCAACATTTCGTATTTTCATCACTTTATAAAAGCATGCATATAAATATAGTTTTTCTTTTAAACCAAGAATGCAACATATCTTTTAAAAGTCCAATAAACAATAAAAATCCATAAATATTTAAACTAAACTTATCAACATATAAACAGCATTCAGAGCACTGCCATGACATTTACTATTTTTCAGGTGTAAAATTACCGTTTTACCCCTAGATGTAAAATTTCACGTTTTTGACATTTTTTTATTTGATTGCCTCTAAAATATCTCAAATAATTATTTAAGCTTAAATTAAATTTATCACAATTATATTTAGCTTAAATTCTAGACTTTTCATTTATTCCATGATTAATCATTTTAATGCGTTTTAATCTTGATTTAATTCCAACTTTAATATAAAATTCATAAATAATAAACTTAGACTTTGTATATTATTTTAGCCTTCCTGAACCATAACTCAACCCCCGTGAGCCATGTTTTGAATTAAAACAAGGGAAGAAAAGCCTAATCCCTCTAACCAAGCCGCCTTCGAGCCACTTCGATTTTTCATTCAAAAATGATTAAACATGATTAAACAAATACTATGGTGTGATGGATGATTAAAGGGAAGAATATGGTGTGCCTTTGCGTTTTTAATGCATGATTATGCGAGAACAAGGAGTGTTGGTAATTTGATGGGTGAGGGAGTTGTGATTAAGCTTGTTATGGGGTGGGGTTTTTGGTTTAAATAATAATTAAAAACACTAACAAAAGTTTAGGCTCATTAGGAAAGTAAATTTGGCCCAATAAGTCCATTAGATTAAAAATTGTTTTGTTTAATAAAGTTTGTGAATTTATTAGCCGGGTTGCCAAAACGTTCGTATTTTTTTTGAAAAACCAACACCGATAAAAATTTCATCCCGGCATATAAAATCACCTCAAAACTCTTTAATTTCAAAAATGAGAAAAAATATCAACCATACTTTAAATAATTAAAAATAATTATTTAATAAAAATATTTTTTATTTTTTACCCCTCGGTCTCCGTTCCTCGATCACAACTCGAATAACCCTTAAAAATACACTTTGATGCATATAAGTAGAAAAATACTAAAACATCATATAAACATATCACATAATCCATTTAGCCATTAAAATCAATTAATCAACTATTTTCTATATTCTCTAGATTCGCATGCAGTTGGTTTACGTATTCTTAATTTTGAACCATACAATATATTTTCCTCACATCACGTTTTGAGTTAGGAGGGGACATGAATATTTTATACACTATGTTTTGTCATGTTGGTGGTTGTGAGGATTTTTGCTTGTTTCATATTTGTATTATTTTAAATCGTAAGTCGTGGTTTGACGATTTGTCTATTTTTAAACTGCACTATTTTATCTGTCATTGGATTACATCTATTTTTGAAAGGTCATATTTTCAGCAGTGTTGCATGCATGCATGATTTTCAAATTTTCGAGAAATGAGCTTGTAAAAAAATAAAAAATTTGGTAGCATTTTAAACTGTAGACGTCTCATTTATAACAAGTCAAACGAAAATTTATTAGTGCAGTAATTCAAAATGAGATAACATGTATCAGTAGTAAGGTATCATTATGAAAATATTCTGTCAAGTGACATCAACTGCATGTTCTAGATTCTGAAGTGAATAACGTAGGCTAAATAGGTGGCTCCCACCAATATTCGGTGTAAAAATTTTCCTCTCGTACTCAAGTGAGATCCATATAATCGATCATTTAGGAGTCAAAGTGAACTCACATTTCTGGTTCGAAGTCACAATGTCTAGAAGAAACATATACCAGATTTTAAATATGTTGTTCATTGGATTCACTTCCGGACCGAATCCGCATTGTCCAGTGGACTAGAAATTCGGAACATAGACCGCTGTCCAGACTTAATTCATCCACTCATTCATTTAATCAGTAATAGCCTATCGGTAACCAGTCAAAAACAAAAAAATCCATAAATTCAAATATACAGTACAATAAGGCCAATAATTTGTGACATGCACAAAATGATACAATATACGAATAAATCATTTGTTTATAAACTACACCGTAAATTCCAGACCGAATTCCGAAATCTATTATTAAAGAAATCGATGGGAAAAACCTCTCGGTAAAAACCATACAGTAGAAATCCTCACATCGGTATCTTACTTTTCGTCTTGATTTCAATCCCTAAGTGAAGATAATTTCATATAAATATAATTTGATTTATTTTGCATTGGTTAAGACCAGTAGTAGGTGTTGGAATCTTTAAAAATCATTATTGTACAAAACTTGTACAAGTAGTTTTGAATAAAGATTTACAAATTCATAACAATTAAAATACAATTCCAAAAATCATCAAACTTTGCTGAAATTCCTAGAAAGAGTGCATAATATTTTGAAAGTCGGAAACCAAAAAATGGAGGCGTCGTGTGAGATTCACGCACCGATGCGGCGGTGCATGTGGTTACTTCAACAGCCAAGCGTGTAAACTAGGAAACATTTTGGACGACGCGTGTAAACTAGGAAACAATACTTCTTGCGACTTTTGGGATGATTGATAAGCCCAAATCTTATAGAAATTTTAGGGATTTTATTTTATAATATTTTTTCTTATCTGTAATTATTATCTCTAATTATGTGTTTATCTGAATTAATTTTATAATATTTGTAGATTTGAATAAAAGAGAACAAAAAGCCTAATTTGGGTGATAAGATGATTTTATCAAACTTCAAAAGAAACAAAATACCAAAAGAAAGGAAATAAAATATTTTTATATTTTATTATCTTTAGAATATTGAAGTTTTGGAAGAAAATCTATGTAGATCTTGATAAATAAATCTCTACAATCTTATCTATAATTTTTGAAATTGACATGGGCTTCAAGGAGTTGGAGGATTAAGTCCATGAAGAAATATAGAAGGCATAGTACGTGAGCAGCAAGAGAGAAGGCGCAAAAAAGAGAGAAAAAAAAGCATCGCAGAAGGGGTGAAGAAGGAGATAAGAACAGAGAGAAGAAGGCAGAGACATAAGGAGAAGGGCAGAAGAGAGAGGCAGAGTAGAGAAGAGAGAGAAAGGAAAGGAAAAGGCATAGTATAGTCACGTAAAGAAAGAAGAAGAGCAGAAGCGAAAGCAGATGAAGGAATCCTTTAATAAATAAAATTGTGGATTTCACCGTGATTTTCAAGAATTAAATAATTAAATGAATTCCAACATGTGTCAACATAATAGAGTTTGGTACCGTTGTTTGTCTTAGTTCTTTATTTGATTTTTAATCCCTCCTTGATCTTTGAATCCATCATTTTTAATTGCAATTATTTTATTTAATAGTTTATATTAATAATCCATATATAATCTTTTATTTATTTTGTCTAGCTTTAGTTAAGTGATAAAAATTCTAGTAATTAAATATTAATCTATGTGGTATCGATACTTGGTCTCATCATCCATTTACTATAACTTGACCTAGTCCGCTTGCTAGATTTATTCCTAACCGAAATCGTCGGTCAAGTTTTTCGCGCTGTTGCTGGAGTCTAATTTATTTTATATTATAATAAATTGTTTGTTTGAGACTTGATGATTTTTTTTCTATTTTTTCTAATTTATTTATTTATTTTTATTTTATTGTGAGGTACTTCTAGATGGATCATCAGCAAGTATTCACGAATTTTGCCCAACAATACTTGGAACCATTCTATGCCGCTTGTGGAAGATTCAATGATTTGGCAACCAAATATCGGTACCATGATTTGTCAAACTACACTCTTCTTCAAATTTTCTATATTGGTTTGGATGAGACAACAAGAGGTTGGGTAAACTATGGAGCTTTGGCTACTGGTAGTCACTTTTTAATACAGATTACAATAGTGCGATGCACTTATTAGATGATATCGCATATTTCGACTACCACTGACATTGTGATCCTTCACTACAGGGTTGGAGTCACCAATATCCTCCACAATTTTCCCCCAATTTTGTAAACCAACCATTTGAGCAACAAGAAGAGCGTAGTGCACGTTTAGATGAAATCATGGCCCAGTGGGAGAAGATGGTCAATGATTCAGCAGAGATAAATAAGAAATATTTGGAAATTCACATCAATTCTTTGTGTTTCATAGATGAACAGATTGAGCTTCTAATGCAACCACTTCCTCAAATCGTCCAAGAGAATGAAGCGATTTTTGCCGATCAATTAATGACCAATTAGGTATGGGTGAATGATGACAACTCAAACAATCAAGGTTTGGAGAGTGATTCAAATCATGTAGAAAATTCACCTGAATATGATCTTCCACAAGTATTTGAGTTGGAGGAAGAATAATTCTTCGAAGAATCTCTATGCGAAGATGAGGCAGAAGTGAAGTTATAGGATGTAGAAAAACACAAGTCGAAGGAATTGAACTCATATATGGTCTTAACATATATTCCACCAGCAGATTCTTCATTTCCATCAATGCAAACTCAAGAATATTACATCCTGTAAGGTCCAAAATTAAGACGATGTAATCCAACTGCATGCAAATCTAGGGAATATGAAAAATGGTTAATTAAATAATTTTAATTTCTAAATTGAATAGGTGACATTTTTATGTGATGTTTTTGTATTTTTTCTACTCACATGCATTAAATTGTATTTTTTAGGGGTTATTCGAGTTGCAATCGAGGAACAGAGACCGAGGGGCTGAAAAATAGAAAATGTTTTTATTAAATAGTTGTTTTTAATTATTTAAAATATGATTGATGCTTTTTCTTATTTTTGAAAATAAGGAGTTTTGAGGTGATTTTATACACCGACACGTAATTTTTATCGGTGTTGGATTTTCAACAAAAATACGAACGTTTTGACAATCCGGCTATTAATTTCACAAACTTTATTAAACAAAATATTTCAGTAAAGCACTATTGGGCTTAATGGGCCTAATTAACATAGTTAATGGGCTTAAGCTATCATTAGTGTTTTATTTAGTATTTAAAACACAAATTTCACCCCATAATCCCACAAACCCCACGCCCCCTTCCCCAACAAACACAAAATTCTCCCCCAACAATTATACATGGCACACACAGAAAAATTCAAGAGGAAGCATCGGTTTTTTGTCAAGGTTTTCAAGCCACCGTTACCTCGTCGTCGTTTTTCAACTCGTCATGAAAATTTGTGTGTTTAAAAAGTAAAGGCACGCCATAGTCTTCTTTTAACCCATTTATCACACCATATTATTTAATTGTTTATGAATTTGCATGAAAACAAGTCACACAACCTTTTATTTTCGTAACCATGCATATACATGTTCTAAACTGTTGCTTTTTTGTTTCAAAATATGTTTTAATGTGTTAGAAGGGGCTGCCATAATTAGGACATGATCTAGGATGGTTTTACACGAAATATAGAGTCCTAGACACACACCAAATACGCTGCACAACTTGAAAAAAAAAAGCTAGAACCGATCGGGTGCTTGTTTATCCTAGGGGCTCGATTTATGGGATTGTTTGGCTTGGCTTGGGTTCGGCTGGGACCCGGGCTTAGCTAGGGTCCATTAGGGGTCAGGGGAAGAGTCCTAGCCATGCTAGGACTCGAGTCAAGAGGGCTGGGGACGAGAAGGAGTGTGCTGCGCGTTTGGGTGCAACAGCACGTAAGAGTTCAGGGGCTCGGACAGGGGGCTTCAGGCTGGGCTAGGGTGAGTCCTTAGGGTCCTAGGTGGGTGCACAAGAGGCTGGTTCAAGGGCTATCTCGTTGGTTAAGTTGCTAGCTAGGTTCGAAGAGTCCTAGCGCACGTAGGAGTCTCGGCCGCAGCTGCTGCTGGTGTAGGGGCTTCGGTTGGGACTTGGGTTCGAGTTCTAGGGGTTCTAGGGGTCAATGAGGGTTCCTAGAGGGGCTGGCCAGCGGTTGGCTCGTGATGGCTCGAGCACGGTTCGATAAAAAATTCAAGTTGGCTCGGAGGGTGGGCTAGGTGTTCGAACTAGGGTTTTCTTCTTGGAAAATAATTCGAAACATGGTTCATGGGGGTCGAGTCGTGGTTCACGAGGGCTAAAATAATATCAAAAGTCTAAATTTTTAATTTGGAATTTTTATATTAAAGTTTGAATTAATTCGAGATTAAAGCGAATAAAAAATGAATAATTAAGGATTAATTGAAAAGTCATCGATTTAAGCTAAATAAAATATGAGAAAATTAATGTAAGCTTAAATAATTATTTTGGACATGTTAGAGTCAATGAAATTAAGAAAAAGTCAAAAAACGTGAAATTTTACGTCTAGAGGTAAAACGGAAATTTTACACCCGAAAATTAGTAAAACGTCATGACAGTGTCCTGAATGCTGTTTTATATGATAATATGATTATTTTAAATGTTTATGAATTTTTATATTTTTAAATGTTTATGGATTTTATGGTTTAATATGGACATTTAAAAGGTATGTTGCATGATTGGTTTAAAAGAAAAACAATATTATATGCATGTTTTCATCAAGTGATGGAAATAAGAAATGTTGAAGGATGTAAAAGGATTGTGACTAATACGATGATATGTTGGAGATATCATGAAGATGAAGGTCCCAGTGAGAGCCCGACGATCGTGTTTCCATTTATACGAATACGATGATATGTTAATACATTAACCAAGGCTCAGTTGACGGGTGAGAGTGTCGCTGATGTTCCCGTCGCCTAGTACTGTGGTTATATGTAGATGGATCAATCACCCAATACGAATACTAGTCACAATCAAAAATCTGAATTCAACGAAAACGAATATGAATGTGAATATGTTTATGATGAATATAAATATGAATATGTTGATATGAAAATGTTTATGTTTAAAGTTATGCATCTTTATGGAAATGTTATTTTAAGTACAAGTAATTTTCACTTTTGTATGTGATCTGAATACTTATTATGTTGTTATCAAGATTATGTTGTGTTGAGTCTTTTGACTCATTAGATGTGATTGAGGCATGTGATTATGATAATAAAGTTAATGGAGGTTTTGATAGTTGACCTGACTGGACTGAAAGTGCATATAACCCGAGGACCAGCGTTTTTATTTTTCCGCACTTTTGATTTACGTTTAGCATTTGTTGTCACTTTGATTGTTGCACTCCCAAGAGCATGTTGTCCACAAGTAGTATAATTCGGTGAGTCCGATATCGTATCCACAGGGAAGCTAAGGTAATTACAAGTCCACTACAATGTTTTTTTGTCTTGTTTTTGTTTTTGTTTCTTTTTAATTTTAATTGTTTGAATCTTTAATGGGTAAATTTTAATTGTACAAATTTTAATTTAAGTAGTTGAGATTAAAGGATCCACTCTTGGTATTTTAATAAAGTTACATTAACAAACAATATTGAAATCCACTTAATAAAATGGTTCCAATAAATTAAATAATCATGTTTATATTATGTTATAAATTATTATCTTATAAGTATATAATATATACCAAAACTTATAAATGTGGTCAAGTATTTATTGTGCTATATATATTTGTAAACACTAAATCAAGGTTGCCACGTTAAATGGTTGGTAAAACCAAACAAACATTTAAATGGTACCAATAAATTAATACTATGATATATTCATATATAATAAATCAAGGAATCCTAGTTAAATGGCTGGTAAAACCAAACTAACATTTAAATGGTTCCAAGAATTTAATCTAACATATAGCAACAATAAATCAAAACTCTCACTTATAAGTAAGCTATAAAAATGCTTAAAGAAATAAATATAACATAAACAATAAATAATGATTAAATAATATAAAACATAGATTCTTACCTTTTAATAACCTTATTATCATGCCAAGAGTTTCACCTTATCATCTCAACTTTAGGAAGTTAGCTATTCATTATTCAAAGTGTAAAACTTTGAATATGAAATTAACATGCTAATTGTATTTAAATGAAGAAATAAAGGAAAAATATAGAGAGAAATATTATGAACTCAAAGGTTTGTTCATAGAATGAGGGATATCTCAATACATTACAATGCACCCCTATTTATAGCCAAATTTGGGGAGACAACCACAAATAAAATATTATTTTTTTACACATAAGTCTTCATTGGTGTTCCAAGATATTATATTATATTACACATCACTTTTGAAAATCTTCTTCTCCGAATTTGCTTCTTCACATAAAAAGAAACATGTGGATAATTGAGTTGTCTAGTTGTGGTATTTTTTTCAAACCATTTGACCAAGTAATTTGAGAGATATGGTCAAAATACTAGAGCATGGTAAAACTGCCACTCCTTTGGTAACTTTATTTGTTGCTTAATTTGATCCCAATTGTGAGAGGATTTTTATCTCATGCTTGTCAACAATATTGTAGATATTATAATCAACTTTCTACAGGTCCAAGAATCATCTTAATCCCATTTGCAACGCCAAGTTTATTCTTGTTTTATCGAACCTGTAAAAAATAGTAAAAACTTGTAATTACACAACAACTTATATTTTATACAATTTATTATAAAACATATAATATTTAAACATTTAATAAAACAAAAACTATATATTTATATTATAAAACATTTAATTAATGTACAATTTTTATGTTTATCACACCTCCCAACCAGCTTATTGCTAGTCCCTAGCAATTTAAGCGTTAATAGCAATACAAAACATATTGATTAATTTAAATAGAAATGTAATCAAAACTATCTAAGTGTTTAAATTAAATTTGAAAACTGTCAAAGTTATATCAAGATCATCATAATTATAATTTATGAAATAATTTGAGATGATCAATTCAAAGCTTATTTCAGGTAGTTAAATGTACACGGCCTTCAGAAATTCCTAGTAAGAGTCTCAACTCCATATCCTCACAGGTTAATAAATGTTTCAATTTATGGCAACGATTTCTCTCATGGAGTTGGAATACAGATAAATGCTCAGAAAAATGGTTTACAGAATGCAGACAGACAAACGAGCCAAACTAATCAAAAGATAGAAAATCCATTGATTCAAAATCTAGTTGTTCTTATTATATATTTTTTCCTGATCTTTTTTTTTTTTTTTCATAACATCATGGAATCAGACTAAGTTTATGCTTCTTGACCACATATTTATTTAATTTGTACAATAAATTTCTCTCTTTTTTTTTTTTTTTTTATGAGAGATATATGGGTCGTAGCATATAACTTAAAAATTACATAGATCTTCAATATCTTTCTTTTTGTATTTTTCTTCTTTTTTTTTCAGGAAATATCATTTTTTTTTCAAAATAAGAACTCAAGATCTAAACAATAGATAGTCTCTCTCATGATCAATAAAGGCTCGAAAGCTGTTTTCTCAGTCCTCTCCACTCACTCACAAAATATGTGTGAGTTTAAAATTTTAGGCACTCTTATAAGGTATATCTTGGGCCATATACTTTAATACCTGATTTTATCACAATGGTTAATCACTCAAAAAGATTTCATAAATCATATTTTTATATTGATCAGAATATTAAAATTGACTTTTTTTTTCAAATAAAAATTTAAACATTCTTAAATAGATTAATGCATGTTCTAATTTAAATCTTTCAAACATGTAATGTATGACATTTTTGCAAAAATTACTAAGATACAAACAATAAACATGATTTTATTTTAAAATAATATATATATTTTAATTTTTTTTAAAAATTTTTTTTAATTTTTTTTTATAAGTTTGTTCTCCCCCCAATCAGAATATGACATTGTCCCTAATGTCAAAATAACTATTAATAAAGAGTACATAATGAAAGAGATATCACCTGGAATTTTATTGAAGATAACAAACTGAAACAAACGCAAACCAATCCACGACTTTTGAATCAATGATCCAACTTCCTTTTCTTATTGCTTGATTGCGACCAATTGATCTTTGTTATCATCGGATCAGGCTTATGAACAAAAGCTTCCAAATCATCAATTAATTGGTCGGCAGTCGAAGCACAGATGAGCATCCGTCGTGAATTTTCTGAAATGAAATTCTGTTCCACAGCTTTATCAAGAAATGTCAACAAACTGTCATAATAATTATTGATATTCAACAAGCCCACAGGTTTATTATGGATATTAAGTTGTGCCCAAGAAACAGTGTGAAAAATTTCTTCTAATGTACCAAAACCACCTGGTAGTGCGATAAAAGCATCAGAATTTTCAATCATTTTTGTGATTCTTTCATACATAGAAGAAACTTTTAATTCCTCACCAATCGTAACACCTGTAATATTTCCTTCAGCTAAAGCTGTAGGAATAATACCCAAAACCTGACTACCTCCAAGATGAGCAGATGTTGAAACAGATCCCATTAACCCAATATTACCTCCCCCATATACCAAGTGAATTTTTCTCTCAGCCAATATCTTTCCAAGATTATTCGCTGCTTCTACAAACACTTCATTTTTTCCAGGACTCGACCCACAAAATACACAAATATTTTTCAATGATTGTGCAGAGGTTCCAGCCATGTTTTTTTACTTTTTTTTTTTTTTTTCTGCGAAAATAGAGAGAAAGATGAGAGATTTTATAGGGGTAATATGTTATCAGGACAAAACTATGGGTCACAGTTGTAAACAGAATAAACAGTAAAAACAATAATGACACACATGCATGTAAACAGTAGTGTGATTGTGGCTCACAATTTTCCTCTGGTTTTACGTCCAGAAACGGCTTCAACGCCTTCTATGAGTCGAGGATATGCTTCCCATCCAATTTTCTTATAAATTGGCAAACAGGGTCTTTTTTAGTCGGATTCCCAAGACTATGACGCTCATCTTGGAATTGTTTCCATAAACGGAGAAGTTCAATATGCACATGTCCACTAGAATGCGTCTCAAGAGTCAATAAGATGTTATCTAAAGACTCCTTACTCAGCCCATTCTTAATGAAACCAATTTTATCTTCTCTGTTATTGGAAACACATCCCAAAGATCTGCATCGTTTGTCACAAGTCCATCTTGCACTCTTATGACAAACCCCTAAACTTTTGGCCCTTCGTTTTTTCGCATAAGTGCTTTTTCCTAATCCAGGCAAATACCGAATGAGCAATGATTGTGGAACTTCTCCTCCTAATCGGACCTTAGCTTCTATTACAAGACGAATATCTTCTGGAATTCCTTTTTGCATTAGCAATATCAATCTTTCACACCTTCCTGCATAAATTTTTCTTAGAACATTTTCAGAAACAGAGGGAAAATATTTACAAATTTTTGAGTGAATTTCATCCATTTTGAAAAGAAAAGAAATGATTTTTTTTTATTTTTGTATCAGCAATTATGAGAAACTGATTGAACCGACTATGAGAGTCACGGAGTACCATTATCCGCCATTTAACTGGGAAAATAAAATGATTAAGGAAACCTGAAATAAAAACAAACAAAATTAAATGCAATAAAAAAAATCAAGGATCAGAAAGGGAAATAAACTCTTCTTGAAAGATTTCATTTTCCAAAAATGGTTTAAGCCTTTGTCCATTCACTTTAAAAACATCACCATTTTTAGGATTTTCAATATCCACAGCTCCATAAGTATACACATGCTTTACAACATATGGGCCTGTCCATCTTGATCGTAATTTTCTTGGGAATATGTGAAGTCGAGAATTATAAAGCAAAACTTTTTTACCAATCTCAAAAGTTTTCTAAGAATTGTTTTATCATGAAATGATTTGATTTTGCTTTATAAATCCTTGAATTCTCATACGCGTCATTTCTAAGTTCATCAAGTTCATTAAGTTGCAATTTACGCAATTTGTTGGCATCATCCATGCTTGAATTTAAAGTTTTGATCGCCCAATAAGCTTTATGTTCCAATTCCACAGGCAAATGACAATGTTTTCCATAAACCAACCTATAGGGAGACATATTCAATGATGTTTTAAAAGCTGTTCGATATGCCCAAAGTGCATCATTAAGTCGCAGAGACCAATCTTTTCTATTTGAGTTAACAGTTTTTTCCAAAATTTGCTTTATCTCCCTATTAGCTAATTCAACTTGTCCATTTGTTTGAGGATGATAAGGAGTAGTTACTTTGTGAGTAATACCATATTTTTTCATTAATGAAGCAAATGGTTTATTAACAAAGTGAGTTCCCCCATCACTTATCATGGCTCGAGGAATTCCAAATCTACTAAAAATATTTTCTTTTAAAAATTTGATGACGATTTTATGATCATTTGTTCGACATGGAATTGCCTCTATCCATTTGGAAACATAATCAACTGCAACTAAAATATACAAGTATCCAAACGACGGTGGAAAAGGTCCCATAAAATCTATTCCCCAACAATCAAAGATTTCAATTTCAATAATAGGATTCAAAGGCATCATGTTTCTTTTTGAAATCGCACCCAATTTTTGACAATTTTCACAGATCTTGCAGATTTCGTGGGTGTCTTTAAACAAAGTGGGCCAATAAAATCCACACTGCAAGATTTTTGCAGCTGTTTTCTTTGAAGAAAAATGTCCTCCGCATGCTTCTGAATGACAAAATTTAATGACACTACTTACCTCATTGTCGGGTATGCAACGTCGAAAAATTTGATCCGGACAATACTTGAACAGATACGGATCATCCCAATAAAAGTTTTTTACCTCATTCAAAAATTTTCTTTTATCTTGAGAACTCCATTGCGGTGGCATTTTTCCTGTCACAAGAAAATTTACTATGTTAGCAAACCAAGGTGTAGTAGTAACTGAAAATAGATGTTCATCAGGAAAATTATCGTTAATTGGTGTCATTTCACAAGATGATCCTGTTACTAGTCTCGATAAATGATCGGCTACGACATTCTCGGTTCCTTTTTTATCTTTGATCACAATGTCAAATTCTTGGAGCAACAAAATCCATCGTATCAGTCGTGGCTTTGCATCCTGTTTGGTCAACAAATATCTAATAGCAGAATGATCAGTAAACACGATAGTTGTTGATCCAATCAAATAAGAACGAAATTTATCTAATGCAAATATTACAGCAAGTAGTTCTTTTTCAGTTGTGGAGTAATTCATTTGAGCATTGTTTAAAGTTCTACTTGCATAATATATCACATAAGGCTTACCGTTTCTTCTTTGACCCAATACTGCACCGACTGCATAATCACTCGCATCGCACATGATTTCAAATGGTAAAGACCAATCAGGAGGTTGCATGATAGGAGCTGATGTTAAATGTCGAATGATTTTATCAAAAGCATTTTGACATTCTTGAGTCCACTCAAATGCACTGTCTTTTGTTAAGAGGTTACAAATGGGTTTAGAGATTAAACTAAAGTCCTTTATAAACCTCCTATAAAATCCAGCATGTCCCAAAAATGAGCGAATTTCTTTAATGGTTTTTGGAGGGGGTAAATTGGCAATGACATCAACTTTTGCTTTATCAACTTCAATTCCATGAGATGACACGACATGTCCCAAAACAATTCCAGAAGTAATCATGTAATGACATTTTTCCCAATTTAAAATAAGACCTTTTTCCTCGCATCTTTTTAAAACTTTTTCCAAATTTTCAAGACAATTATCAAATGTATTCCCAAAGACAGTTAAATCATCCATGAAAATTTCCAAACAATTTTCAACCATGTCGCAAAAAATGCTTAGCATACATCTTTGAAATGTTGCTGGGGCATTGCATAATCCAAATGGCATCCTTCTAAATGCAAATGTTCCAAAAGGACATGTGAATGTAGTTTTATCTTGATCTTCGAGTGCAATGGGAATTTGATAATAACCTGAATATCCATCAAGAAAACAGTAGTATGGATGACCTGCTACTCTTTCTAAAATTTGATCCAAAAATGGTAATGGAAAATGATCTTTTCTAGTGGCGTCATTTAATTTTCTATAATCAATACACATCCGCCAACTAGATGGGACTCGACTTGTTAACAATTCACCTTTTTCATTTTTTATCACTGTGATGCCAGATTTTTTCGGAACTACTTGTGTTGGGCTTACCCACTTACTATCAGAAATAGGGTAGATAATCCCAACATCAAGTAGTTTGAGAACTTCAGTTTTCACAACATCTTTCATGTGTGGATTTAATCTCCTTTGTGGTTGTTGAGATGTTTTTGCATTTTCTTCTAAGTGAATTTTGTGAGTGCAAATTAGTGGATTAATGCCCTTGAGATCTTTTAGTGTCCAACCAATTGCATTTTTATGTCTTTTAAGCATATCAACTAATTTACCTTCTTCATCACTTGCTAGTTTGGAAGAAATTACCACCGGATATGTTTCATCTTCTCCAAGAAATGCATACTTCAATTCTTCTGGCAAGGGTTTTAACTCCAATATGGGTGGTTCGTCTTTGTTCTCATATTTTGCATCAAATTCTTTCTCTGATCCTGGTAACGAGTGATACCTGATAAAATCATCAAGATCAATTTCAATATTTTCTTTAACAGTTTCAATTGAACAAATATCTAATTGATCACGAGTACTCCCTTCTTGAATGTTTTCTTCCACAAGAGTTTCAATAAGATTTTCATCTTCACTTTCATCTCCTTTGTCATGTGGTTGCTTACAAAGATTAAACACATTAAGCTCCAAGGTCATGTTACCAAATGACAACTTCATTATTCCATTCCTGCAATTTATAAGAGCATTAGAAGTTGCTAAAAATGGACGACCTAAAATTACAGGAATTGCATTACAAGCTTCGATAGGTTGTGTATCTAAAACTATGAAATCGACAGGATATACAAAGTTATCAACTTGGACCAACACGTCTTCTACCATACCTCTTGGCACTTTAACAGATCTATCAGCAAGTAAAAGTGTTACCGAAGTAGGTTTTAACTCGCCTAGATTGAGTTCTTGATAAACTGAATATGGAAGTAAATTCACACTAGCTCCAAGGTCAAGCAAGGCTTTTTTAATCTTTCGTTCTCCAATAATACAAGAAATAGTAGGACAACCAGGGTCTTTGTATTTCAAAGCATTATTATTTTGAATGATTGCACTTACTTGTTCGGCTAAAAATGCTTTCTTTTTCACATTCAATTTTCTTTTCACAGTGCACAAGTCTTTCAAAAATTTGGCATATGATGGTACCTGTTTTATTGCATCTAATAAAGGAATATTAACTTTTACTTGTTTAAAAATATCATATATATCAGAATTCAAATTTGATTTTTTTGTATTTTTCAATGCATGAGGGAATGGTGGTGACACTGTCTGTTGAACCTCCTCTTCGCAAGTTATGGGTTCCACTTCCTTACCCTTTGGAGTTGATTTATCATCATCTTCACAAGGTTCAAGAATGGATTTTTCCACAACCTTACCACTTCGAAGGGTAATAACAGATTTTACCTGATCCATCGGTTGAGTTCCAGAAGTTCCAGTTTGTGAATGATGATCCTTGGGATTAGGCAGAGGTTGTGAAGGAAATTTACCTTTTTCATGAACATTAAGTGCAGATGCAAATTTAGCAAGAGTATCTTTCAAATCTGTCATGGTTTGAGCAGTTTGAGTATTGATAGACTCTTGCTTTGCAATGAAAGAATTCAATATATCTTCCAAATTCCTTTTAGGTGGAGGAACATAAGGTGCATAATTTTGAAAATTTTGTTGATTTTGGAAATGTGGTTGTGAAAATTGTGCAGCATTATCATTCCTCCAACTAAAATTTGGATGATTTCGCCAACCTGGATTGTAACTTTGAGAAAATGGTTCAAAATTTGGCCTTTTGAGATTGTTTAAAACATTGGCTTGTTCATGGAGACATTCTTTAAAAGAAGGCAAAGTGGGACAATCTTTTGTAGAATGATCACTTGTATCACAGATGTGACATGCAATTTCTTGAACAGATTTTAATTGACCATTCTTTTTCAATTCAAGTGCCTCAACTTTTCTTGCCAAAGAGGTAAATCTAGCTTGAAGATCATGTTCATCTTTGAGAGTGTACATACCTCCACCAGATGTAGGAGATTGAATCTTGTTTGATGGTTCGATTGTACCTATAGTGTCCCAATTTTGAGCATTTTCAGCTAATGAATCGAGATACTCAATTGCCTCATTTGGATCTTTATCTTCAAATGTTCCATTACACATAAATTCAACCATTTGCCTATCTTTAGGTGTTAAGCCTTCATAAAATTGAGAAACAACTCTCCAAATTTCAAAACCATGATGTGGACAAAGATTAAGCAATTCTTTATATCTATCCCAACACTGATAAAAAGTTTCTCCTTGTTTTTGAGTGAAAGTGATGATTTGCCTTTTGAAAGAATTTGTTCTATGAGATGGAAAAAACTTTTTCAAAAATTGTTGTTGCAATTCATCCCAAGTTCGAATGGATCCCGATCTAAGATTTTGTAGCCAAGTTTTAGCTTTATCTTTTAAAGAAAAAGGAAAAAGCTTAAGTCGAATGGTGTTCATGCTACAATTTAGATCATTATATGTGTTGCACACTTCTTCAAATTCTCGTAAATGCATGTATGGATTTTCAGAATCTAAGCCATGAAAGTTGGGTAAAAGTTGGATAATACCAGGCTTAAAATTGAAATGAGATGCATCAGGGGGAAAAACTAGACATGAAGGTGCACTAGTACGTGTAGGATTCATGTGATCTCTAAGTGTTCTTCGCCTATCATGATCATGTTGAGATTGAATTTCATCTTCATTTTCCTGGATGGGTTCTTCCGCCATGTTTTGTAAAAATAAAGGGTTATTTCGAATGAGTCGACCACTAAGTGTACGTGACCAAATAATGCTCATGCAAATGCAAAAGAAAAAGAAGAAAAACACACAAAAACAATAAAAAATTCAAAGAAAGAAAATTAAATAGACTTGAAATTAAATTATACTTCCCCGGCAACGGCGCCAAAAACTTGTTGTGACTTTGATTGTTGCACTCCCAATAGCAGGTTGTCCGCAAGTAGTATAATTCGGTGAGTCCGATATCGTATCCACAGGGAAGCTACGGTAATTACAAGTCCACTACAATGTCTTTTTGTTTTTGTTTTTGTTTTTGTTTTTCTTTTAATTGTTTGAATCTTTAATTGGTAATTTTTAATTGTTCAAATTTTAATTTAAGTAGTTGAGATTAGAGGATCCACTCTTGATATTTTAATAAAGTTAACATTAATGAACATTATTGAAATCCACTTAATAAAATGGTTCCAATATATTAAATAATCATATTTATATTATGTTATATACTATTTTCTTATAAGTATAAAATATATATCAAAACTTATAAATGTTGTCAAGTATTTATTGTGCTATATATATTTGTAAACACTAAATCAAGGTTCCCACTTTAAATGGTTGGTAAAACCAAACTAACATTTAAATGGTACCAAGAAATTAATAATATGATATATTGATATATAATAAATCAAGGCATCCACTTTAAATGGTTGGTAAAACCAAACAAACATTTAAATGGTACCAAGAATTTAGTGTAACATATAGCAACAATAAATCAAAACTCCCACTTATAAGTAGGGTATAAAAATGCTTAAAGAAATAAATATAACATAAACAATAAATAATGATTAAATAATATAAAACATAGATTCTTACATTTTAATAACCTTATTATCATGGCAAGAGTTTCATCTTATCATCTCAACTCTAGGAAGTTAGCTATTCATTATTAAAAGTGTAAAACTTTGAATATGAAATTAACATGCTAATTGTATTTAAATGAAGAAATAAAGGAAAAATATAGAGAGAAATATTATGAACTCAAAGGTTTGTTCATAGAATGAGGGATATCTCAATACATTACAATGCACCCCTATTTATAGCCAAATTTGGGGAGACAACCACAAATAAAATATTATTTTTTTACACATAAGTCTTCATTGGTGTTCCAAGATATTATATTATATTACACATCACTTTTGAAAATCTTCTTCTCCGAATTTGCTTCTTCACATAAAAAGAAACATGTGGATAATTGAGTTGTCTAGTTGTGGTATTTTTTTCAAACCATTTGACCAAGTAATTTGAGAGATATGGTCAAAATACTAGAGCATGGTAAAACTGCCACTCCTTTGGTAACTTTATTTGTTGCTTAATTTGATCCCAATTGTGAGAGGATTTTTATCTCATGCTTGTCAACAATATTGTAGATATTATAATCAACTTTCTACAGGTCCAAGAATCATCTTAATCCCATTTGCAACGCCAAGTTTATTCTTGTTTTATCGAACCTTTAAAAAATAGTAAAAACTTGTAATTACACAACAACTTATATTTTATACAATTTATTATAAAACATATAATATTTAAACATTTAATAAAACAAAAACTATATAATTATATTATAAAACATTTAATTAATGTACAATTTTTATGTTTATCAGTATTTATGTTAAAGATTTTTCGACTTTTTATTTATGTTTTTGAAAGGTTTTTGAGAGGTGATAGTATGGGCTATACTTTTCAAATTATTGCTTTCAGGTTTGGTTTTATGTTTAAACTATTTCCTTTGATTTTTCAAATATTAGTTGGTTGTTTTATTTTAAAAATGATGTCAAAAAATATTTTATATATTAGTACAAGGTTCGGCCGAATGTGTTTGTAAGCTTTTTTTTTTAAAAAAAAATTCTAGTACTTTTTAAGCAAAATGAGTAGTGGACGTTTCAGTTGGTATCAGAGCAATGATTTTGTAAAGGGTTGTGCCACCATCAGTGACGGGAAGCTCAATCGTCAAGCCTCAATTTGTAAGTTTACATGCTTTATATGACTTATATGTTGTTACCTGCATGATTAAATGAAAAATATGTTTATGTCACATGTTTAATAAGATATAAGGAAATATATGATTCATATGTTTAAAATTGCTAAAATGAAAAAGTATATGTTGCGTTATTAGGAAACTTAGATTTAAATGCATGTTGGTTACTTTAGAATTTGAAAAACATTCAAATATAATGCCTCCTAGACGTGCACCTATAGATAGACAGACAGAGACCACTGAGGATCATAATGTTAATGCACCCCCACCTCCTAATGTGGATATTTCTACACGTGCATTAGAGGGGATGACTCGTTTCTTCGAGCAGCAGTTACAGCAGGCACCTAGGCCACAACATGATGTGTATGATCAGTTCCGGAGACTAAGGCCGAAGGAATTTTCTGACACCACCGATCTCTTTGCTTCTTACCGAGGTATACTTTCGTTATCTGAGTATGGGGGACGCTGACCGTGTGAGGTGTGCCACTTACCTGTTTAGGATGATGGTTCTTTATGGTGGGAAAAGGCCAAGCATGGTATCAATCTTCCAACACTTACTTGGGCTCGATTCAAGGAGATATTCTACGAGAAATATTTTACTACTAATGTTAGAGGGCGATTGTAGTGGGAATTTATGACTCTCCGTCAGGGAGACACTTCTGCTGCTAAATTTGTGAAGAAATTTGATAGGGGTTGTCACTTTGTACCCCTTATTGAGAGGGATGATGCGGAGAAGCTTAGACACTTCATGGATGGTCTACGACCTACCATACAAAATAACGCGATGATAATGCGTCCTTTGGATTATGCTACTGCTACTAATTATGCATTTCAATTTGAGCAATCTTTGAAGGACATCGAGTTTGATATTCAGCGCAAGAGATAGTAGCACCAAAACAATAATCAGCCAAACAAGAAGCCATATATGGGTCCTCCTAGGCCTCAAGGGCCTCAAAAGCCCCAAGGTCAAGTCACGAAGAAAGGACCGCAAAAGCCGCCACAACCTGCAGAACCAAAACCTGCAGAGGGACTACCATGTAAGAAGTGCAATCGCCTGCATTATGGACAGTGCGTGTGGGGTACTACCAAGTGCTACATATGCAAGGAGGAAGGGCACAAAGCTGCTGATTTCCCGAAGAAGAATGCACCTACTATGGGACGAGCATATGTTATGAATGTAGAGGAAGTAGAAGAGGAGCCAGACACGACTCTTATCACGGGTAACCTAGTCAGTTAACATTTTCATATTGCCTTTATTGCATGAAATGTTAAATTGGTTATTTGAATTGAATTGGGAACTGATTAACCTAGAAGAAATTAGGTTGCATGCTCTATCTTAGTTGGAATTAAGATATGATTTTAGAAACCATATAATTTGCATTAATTTTGTGCCTTAATTTATTCAAAGGATGAAATAATTCCAAATAAAAAGTTTTAGGGCCAAATATTTATAGAAAAATCATACCTAATGGTTTGAATAGGGGTTCGAAATTTTCGAGGGTCTAAAGTGCAATTTCCGAAAGTTAAGGGACCTAATTGAGATTTTCGAAAATTTAAAGGGCTTATTGAAAAAATCCGAAAATTTTAGGGACTTAAATCCAATTACCGAATTCTTAAGGATCAAAATGTAATTTCCGAAAATATAAGTATCAAATTGAAAATATTCGGAAATTTTGGGACTAAAATGTAAATTTCAAAAAATTGAAGGGCTTAAATGCAATGTTTCAAGAAATGCTTAAGTTCAACGCGTAATCTCTACATAATTTTGGGAAATTAACGATAGAAATTTCTTAAGCTTCAATACGAAAAGATTTAAAAGACATTTTCGCCGCATGGAGGATTATCATTCAAGGTGTAGCAACCTAAGCATTGTTAGATTCGGGAGCTACACGTTCTTTCATATCGGAAACCTTCATCAAATGACTGAATATTATTCCTGAAGTTATGGGTTTGGGTTTCAAAGTTTCTATTCCTTCCGGTGATCAAATGCTCACGTCTAAAATTATCAAGAATTTGGAGCTTCGTTTATTCAAAGATGTGGTTCGGGCAGATCTTATTGTGGTCCTTATGCTCGAATTTGATATCATACTTGGTATGGATTGGTTATCAGCGAATGGAGCTTCGATTGATTTTCGTCAGAGATCATTGTCTATTCGACCGCCTAGTGGTAAATCTTTTGTATTCGAGGCGACGAGAAACAAGAAAATGCCGCACATTATCTCTTGTCTATGTCCGAGGAAGCTTATTAGACGTGGACGAAAAGCCTTTCTAGCATGTGTCACTACCGCACATGCACCTATCAGTCAGAAGTTGGAAGATTATTATTCAAGGTGTAGCAACCCATGCACTGCTAGATTCAGGAGCTACACATTGTTTCATATCTGAAACCTTCATCAAGCGACTGAATATTATTCCAGATGATATGAGATTGGGTTTCAAAGTTTTTATTCCTTTCGGTGATCAAATGCTTACGTCTAATATTGTCAAGAATTTGGAGCTTCATTTATTCAAAGATGTGGTTCGGGTAGATCTTATTGTACTTCCTATGCCTGAATTTGTTATCATTTTGGGCATGGATTGGTTATCAGCGAATGGAGCTTCGATTGATTTTCGTCACCGTTCAGTGTCTATCCGACCGCCTAATGGTAAATCTTTTGTCTTTGAGGCGGCGAGGAACAAGCAAATGCTGCACATTATCTCTTGTCTATGTGAGATGAAGCTTATGAGACGTGGATGCCAAGGTTTTCTAGCATATGTCAAATCGCACATGCTCCTATCAGTCACAAGTTGGAGGAGGTTGATATTGTCAGAGACATTCCTAGTGTCTTTCCCGAAGAAGTTTATGGCATTCCACCCAACCGCGAGGTGGAATTTTCTATTGAGTTGATACCTGGCACTGTTCCTATATCTAAAGCACCTTATCGTCTAGCACCTGCTGAAATGAAAGAATTAAATGATCAAATCTAAGAATTGCTAGACAAGGGTTTTGTTCGTCCTAGTTATTCTCCATGGGACGCACCGATATTATTTGTGAAAAAGAAAGATGGTAGTATGCGCCTCTGTATCGATTATCGAGAGATGAATAGAGTCACTATCAAGAATAAGTATCCTCTACCAAGAATCGAAGATTTATTTGATCAGTTGCAAGGAGAATCGATATTCTCGAAGATTGATCTTCGTTCTGGATACCATCAGTTGAAAGTGAAAGAGTCTGGTGTTCACAAGACAGCGTATTGTACTAGATATGGGCACTACGAGTTTATGGTCATGCCATTTGGGGTGAGTAATGTGCCAACAATCTTCATGGATCTCATGAATCGGGTATTTCAGCAGTATCTGGTTCAATTCGTCATAGTTTTCATTGATGATGTATTGATCTATTCCAAGAGCAAAGATGAGCATAGTCGTCATTTGAAGACAGTACTGCAAATACTGCAAGATAGGAAGTTGTATGCAAAATTCAGCAAGCGTGAGTTTTGGCTTGATAGAGTGGCTTTCTTAGGCCACATCATTTCTAGTGATGGCGTTGAAGTTGATCCAAGTAAAGTTGAGGCAATGAGAGAGTGGCTAGTGCCGAAGAGAGTCACCGAGATTCGAAGTTTCTTATGTCTAGCTGGCTATTATCGCAAGTTTATTCGGGGATTCTCATCTATAGCAGTACACATGACCGCCTTGACAAAGAAGAATGCGAAGTTTGTATGGGAATCCGAGTGTCAAGACAGTTTTGACAAGTTGAAGCAAGCCTTAATATCAGCGCCAATGTTAGCTATGCCATCGGGGCAAGAGGAGTATGTTCTCTATATCGACGCTTCTAAACTTGGTTTGGGTGCAGTTCTGATGCAAAGTGTCCCAGTTATAGCCTATGCGTTGAGATAATTGAAAATTCACGAGAAAAACTACCCTACTCATGATCTAGATCTTGCAGCGGTAGTTTTTGCATTGAAGATTTGGAGACACTACTTATATGAGGAGAAGTGCAAGATATTCACCGATAATAAAAGCTTGAAGTACTTCTTCACCCTAAAAGAGTTGAATATGCGACAACGAAGATGACTAGAGTTAGTGAAGGACTACTATGATTGTGACATTAGCTACCATCTGGGAAAAGCTAATGTTGTGGCAGATGCATTGAGTCGAAAAACAGCATATGACCCCATATGAGTCGGTAAACAAGTCAAGGTGCAATGCTAGAATATAGAGTCTCAATGTTGTCCAGTGTCATAAGGACTAATGATGTACAACCATAAACTAGGACGTTTCCACTCGATAAATGAGAACCACTTGGAAAAGTCCTTTATGGAGGGTTGTTCAGTGCACTCTACCAAGAACACCTATCAGCATGCTCGGACATCACAATGTCACCTACCAATGAAACATGGTACTCACATCGCAGATACTAGTCTCAAACTCAAGCGGCCTATATCCTTCTTAGCGGCGACTGAATCAACTAGGAACTGTTTAGAAGATACAGTATTCCAAATATGAGTTTCATGATACTCATGATATGAGCATCTCATATTCTTTCTACTATTTGTATATTCAAGGACTTTATCTATGCAACTAGCATGGGTATATAGATAAAGATGTGCCAAAACAATAATTTCAAATATTATTAAAATAAAGATTGTTTACACATAGAGTTTTATTGTGAACACTCGGCCAACACTTGGCTCGACGGGCACCTACTTTAACAGTCTGGAGGCATATGCTAAAACTCGACCATGCTGCATCAATACTGCGCCTAAACTGAGCTTAGAATCATCGGTATTTAACACAAAATTGCCTTGCCCTGATGGCATTGCTAAAAATGGCGTTGCGATAAGAGCTTGCTTCAAAGTATCGAAACTCTTCTGACATTCTTCACTTCATACAAATTTAGCATTTTTCTTAGTCAATGGAGTGAGTGGCACTTCAATAAAGTAAAACCCCTGCCAAGCCTAGGAAACTACAGATCTCTGACGTGTTATTCGGCTCAACACATTCTTTCACTGCCGTTACTTTAGTTAGATCCACATCAATGCCACTGCTAGATATGATATGTCCCAAAAATGCTACATTCTCCAACCATAATTCACACTTACTGATTTTTGCAAAAAACTTATGACTATGTAAGACTTGCAAAACTATACCCAAATGCTGACTGTGTTCCTCATGGCTCTTCGAGTATATAATAATGTCGTCAATGAATACTATGAAGAACTGATCTAGGTAGGGCTGAAATACTCGATTTATTAGGTCCATAAAAATCGTTAGAGCATTCGTCAGTCCAAATGGCATCACTAAGAATTCGTATTGCCCATATCGAGTTCTGAAGCCTGTCTTTTGAACATCTGCATCCTTTACCTTCAGTTGATGATACCCAGAACGTAGATCTATCTTAGAGAACACTGTAGCTCCCTACAACTGATCGAATAAATCCTCGATCCTTCGTAATTGGTATTTGTTCTTGATCGTTACCTTGTTCAATTATCGGTAATCGATACACAACCTCATACTTCCATATTTCTTCTTTACGAAGAACACTAGTGCACCCCATGGTGAGAAAATAGGGCGGATGAATTCTTTGTCTGGGAGTTCCTGAATTTGATTTTTGAGCTCAAACATATCTGCTGGAGCCAAACGGTACGATGTCTTAGAGATTGACACAGTGTCTGGCACAACGTCAATGGTGAACTCCACCTCTCTCTATGGTGGAAGGCCTGTGACATCGTCTGTGAAAACTCCAATAAATTTCTGACAACTGGTACGTCAGATATTTACGGGGTGGGTGCGTCAGGTGTTGAAATAATACTGGCCAAAAATGCTTGACACCTCTTATGTATAAGTTTCCGTGCTTGCATTCAAGAGATCATGCGAGGGAAGCTTATCCACCTGTCTGGCTCAAAAAAAGTTGCTCCATGCCCAACGTTCTTACTGTTGGATCTCAGTTTTCTCGCGCCCAAAACGCAGCGGAAGTTTTAAAAATTTTATTTTTGACGTTCAAAATATTCTTTGGACACTCGTATGATTTTAATAAATAAACATACATAGGATGTTTAATAAAATACCTTTATTGAATAATTTCACTTGGTTCCAACTACACCGGTATTAGCGGACGTAGCTCTTGTTGTAAATCCCTACGAACGTTCTTCGATCTCCGAATCAGGTCCACGACCAGATTATTTGTTCCTCTTCTAATTTGTACTAGAAAATTAGAAGATGTTTTGCGTCGAGATAGAACACGAAAAATCGACTCAATACCCAAGCCGAAATTTTCTTTTTCAAAGAAAAGTGTTTCGAGAGCCTTTTTGAATTAGAAAGAGCCGAAAGTATCAAATCTTGCAAAAGTCATTGAAACCTTCGAATGATTGCTATTTAATTAGAAAAATATTCTATTATTTCTTTAATCCATCATTTACAAAATTAATCTAATTAATTAAGTAAACCATAGATTCCAAAATCCATGCCCTTTTATTTTCCACCGAAAAAATATCCATGCATTATAAAAAATCATTATTATCTTTTCTAATCTTTTCTTTACTTAATTAATCTCATTAATTAAGTTAAATAAAGATTCTAAAAATGCATGCCAATCTCAATTTTATTTTTGGTTTGTGTGCAAGTTACTAAAATTATGGTATCATGAATATTTCCATATTAAATAAATCAATACCATATTTTATAAAAACTTAATGGGCTATATTTTAACTCAATTAAAATATAATTAATTATTAAAGCTCATTTGAACTTTAATAAATTTTCATGATGGGCTTATACTCTTACAAGCCCATGATTCATGCTCCCATTACATTAATCTTATCATAATCCCGATCGACAATCCAACATCATCGATGCGACAATTTCAACTTATTGTTATTATGATGCACACTTTAACTTCGAGATTATCAATGCCTAAATAAGGCATGTGTACTCCTTTTGACTGTTTTAACAGTCATGCTCTCAAAATTTTTTATAAGCTTTTATAAACTTTATTTATAAACTTATCGATTGAACATATCAAACTTATTTCTTATAAATTCAACTCAATTAATTTATTATCTCAACATTTTCTATAAATTCAACTCCTTGAATTTATTATCTCAACGGGAACAAGTAAACCAGTGCTTGTGTGACCCTCAATGGTTAAGGGATACAGCTAGCCGTGGGTTCACAACTCTTTGTGATTCAGGACAATTTCTTTTATTCGGGCTTACCCTAGTTTGTCCCATTCTTTTCATCAACACCTTGATCAAGAATGTTAGTTTCTGATTGCACCCATTGGATCATGGTAAGAGCGTCTAGTAGCATCGCCCCATGATCCCCTAAGTATTACTGATAGTGCCAGCAAGAACCAATCGATTATGATTAGCGTACAGTTTGGTCCCTTCATCTCATATATCTCGATCGAATCTGCAACCATTGGTTCATCGAAGGTTGCATATCAATTCAATAACTATGTAATAACTATAATAGTGGCATCACATGTACTGTTGGAGAACTCCTTCTCAAACGTACATCTCATACTCTGGCCAGAGATTCCACGCACTATAATTTCATCAGATCACATAGGATATCCACACCCGCAGGTGAGCGGTGAATCCCCGACTACACTGCACTGGCTCCTACATGTGTTGCAACTGTACCCATCCTCGCCACCTGATAACTCTCCTGGAGCTGGTAAACGAGTCAAAGCACAGCCCTAGCATATAGAGTCTCAGTGTTGTCCCGGGTCGTAAGGACTAATGGTGTACAATCATAACCACAGACTTATCCTCTCGATGAATGATAATGTAGAGGTCCGTGTTTCGTACTTGAAAATTTGCGGAATAAAAAAAAATTTCTCTTCAATTAAATAAAAAGCCTCATTCATAAAATAAACTGATAAAAATGGTTCAACGTTTAAAGTAGTAGCGGAAGTAAATATTTGTTTAAAGTAACAACAACAAAAAAATTTCAACAAAATAAAAGCTGAGTTTGGAATAAAAATAATAAGTGCTTAAAATGAGGTCCTCGGGTTCCTACTACTACCGACCCACGATGGCTCACTGGTCCCCGCCCTCGGTCCCGACCTCATCAGCACCTACAACAATCAAGTCTAGTGAGTCTAAAGACTCAGCATGCATATATCGTAAATAACAAGTACATATATCATAAAATTTCATGCCATGTAAAGATATCATGTCGTAAAATGTAACGTGGAAATATCGTGTCATAAAGCGCATCATGAAAATCATATCATGAATAATTATAAATACGTGCATAACTGAACTGAAAATCGTAAGTGAAATGTTTGCTCCGTAGAGCCCTGTCATGAAATAGCATGTAATAATTTTCTGTTGAAATTATATTCTACGCAAGTGGCCCATGAACTGAACTGAATCGCCTGATCAGACTAAAAAACAGTATATTGGGCGGTAGAAATCATCACAGCCCTTGGACTGGATAACCATACCAATAAATGAACATGAACCGGTTAATGACCACCGGGTGAGGTAATAATCCCATGATAAGCTGCAATCCCATGATAGTGAGGTGGCCACAAGCAATATCGCATAAATCTAAAAAATGAATATTTTATATTTTTATGCACGTAATATAATTAAATAACATAATTAAACATCTTGTATTTATTTACCAAATGAATTGGATCGTTCCCAGACTCGCTGCACCCTAGTTCTAACATGAAAAATATGCAAATGATTTAACTTGACCAAAACTTCGTAATTGAACCCAAAACGGGACAATTACGCTCAACGACTTAGTATTTAACCATGAGTCCGTGTCAACCTGAACCAACACCAAACCATCATTTAGTCATGATTAAATTACACCTAAAATGATGAAATAATGCTCTTAAAGTTGTACAAGTCGAAATTTTGGTGAATGGAGGCCAAAACATGAAACGCTCTTTCGAGAGTAACTTTAGCACATTGCACCATAAATTCTCGTACGACCTCTAAACTTAAGCAAATCACAAACGGCCAAAAACATGACCTTCCTAACTAAATAAGGTACTGTCTAGTACAAGGCCATAGGCTAAAAGCCAACCAAGAATTCGAAACACACTTCTGAACCGCAGGTACAGTTGCTGTCAAAAAAAAAATACAGCAGCTGTTGGTGCGTTTCCTTGCGTCGTTTTTTTCGGGACTATTGGCCATTGGGGCTTGAACCACCGACCAGAGTCTCTTACCAACGTCGCAAGGTGTTGCTTGATTCATGGCTAAGGGCCCTAGGCCAACCACAATCCAAGCAACGCCCGACACTACTCACAAGCTCCACCTGAGAACGCATCTCACACACGTGGGGTGTCTTGTTCGTTCTTGCTGTCGTGTGTCATTCCAGTGGCCATATGATTGACCATGGCATGATCTAGACACCATGAGGTATTGTGTGAACCATGACTAAGGGCTAGAAGCCAATCAAGATCCACCCAATCCCCATATAATCGAAACCCACTCATGCAGAAAATAAAAAGGATCGAAGGGACACTTGTCTTGTTTTGTTTTGAAAACCGATGGGACCATGAACCAAGCCATGAAATGGCATCTTGGTCACGTCCTAGACATGATAAGGAAGGGTTAAAACCATTGTTACAGGCCCGAAATCCAACCAAGATTCGAACCTCACCTTAAACAACCAAAACTGAAATTTCGAGACTCAAACTCGCAACTATGGAGAGTTGCTGTCAAGCCTTTATTCCTGAGTGCATGGGGCTGAAACCAACGACCCAACATGCTCCTAACCCACCCTAGTACGTGCCTAGATGCAGCCTTGAGCACCTGGAACCGATCCAAACCCTGAAACAACAAAGGCAATCCAACCCGTGAAGCACAAGTGAGAGCCGAAAAATCTACACTACGTTTTTCGAAAATGTCTTGACAAAATTTCCGTTTTGCTTCATGATTTATGCACATATGATGTTTTAAATAATAATATGACTTGATTGAAGAGAAAAGAATGGCATAAACATGCCTTAAATTTTTCGTTTGAAAAGAAAACAAACTAGACGACGAGACGGCGCGGCGGAGACGGAGTTGCTTTGCTTATTTCTTGTTGCAAGTTCTCGATTCCTAGCTGCTGAAAGGGGACGATTTGCTGCTGATATTTCTTCAGAATTTCAAAGGTAGGGAGGGAGAAAGAGTGATATGGAATGAAGGGAAGGTTGCAAAATAAATGGGTCAAGAATGCACTAGATGGAAGGATTACCAATGATGATATGGAATGATTCCAAGAAATGATTTTCTCCCTTTATTATGTGGTTCGAAAATGAGGGAATAGATTGGCTAATATTTTGGTTTAATTAAGTGCATGAAATTGCGTAATTATTAATTACTGAGGATTAAAAACGAGAGAATTATCAAGCCAAGAATTGATTAAGGAATGATATCAAATGGAGAGTTGCCAAAACAATCAAGATTTGTTTCTAAGGAAGGGGGCCAAAAATTTGGATACTAAAATAGGAAGAAATTTTGCTTAATTAATAATTTTTGTTGATTAAAAGTGTAGGAATTATCTACGAAGAAATGATAAGGTAAGGAAATAAAAATGGAGAGTTGACAACTTAATTAAATCTTCTAATGGGGTGGCCGAAATCTATGATTAAAATGAGGTAAAATATTGCTTAAATCTTGTATTTTAAATATTTCAAGTTTTATCTACTCATTAGGTATTTTAGTGAATTAAATCAATTAGTTTAGGATGGTAATTATCTTGCATGCATGGCTAATTCTTTTAAATTAAATTACTAACATGTTAAGTTACAATTTATTAAATAAAATAAACCTAGGTTAACTTATCTCAATTGGTCACATATTTTATTTTAGGCTTTTAATTAAATTATTGGACATAAAAAAATTTATTTACTACTTATCTCTAATTAATTAATTAAATTCTTAAACTTTCTTTTACATTAAAATAAATTATTCTTTGACTTAAATTAAATTTAGGAATATTTTCTTATCATTAAATTTTATCTTAAAACTCCAACTCCGGTCCGGCCTCGCTTATTTAACTAAAAAGATAAAACTAAACTTATGCGATTAAAATGAATAATCATGGCCAAACAACTTTTAAATGCCTTAAATAATAAAGAAATCATTTTTAATTTAAATTACTAGAAATTATGCATGGCTTATACGTAGTCTGATTTAACGGGTTCTACAGATAACCACTTTGAAAGTCCGAGGGAGGGTTGTTCGGTATAATCATCATATGACTACCCATCTGCATGTTTGGACATCTCTATGTCCTTAACAAGAAACATAGTACATAACATCACAGATGCTAGTCTTGAGTTCAAGCGACCTTTATCCACGTTTTAGACGGCTGAATCGACTAGGAACGAATTTAGAATATGCAGTGTTTAGAAATGAGTTTCAACATCGAATTACGATTCATTTGTATTAAAGCATAATCAAGGACTTTATTTGTGCTAATCGCATGGGTATACAGATAAAGTGAAACTAAACCATTAAAAGTTAAATTTTATTAAAATAAAGATTGTTTATTACACTTGAGTCAATAAATTCCCTAGCCAACCGTTGGCTTGCAGGGCATCTACTCTAACACTTACCAACACTGGCCTTTTCTGAAAATAAATTAGAACTCTATTCTTCATCAACCAGCCCATCCCCAAGATAACATCAAATTCTAGCATTGGCAACACAATCAGGTCGGCGTAAACTAGGTGGCCATGTAGTTCAAGATCGATATCTTTGACCACGCTAGTAGCTGATAACTCATCCCATGATGGGACTATCACGGAGTAGTTCACCTCAAGTCCAATGGACTTGACATCCAAATAATTAGCGAACGTCTCTGAGATAAAAGAGTGAGTAGTCCCGGAATCTAAAAAGGCCTTCGTGGCTACTCTCTTTATCAAGATATTTTCTGAGAGACGTTAAAACAACACATAAACTTATACCCCAAAATACTAATCTTAACTTCATGCATAGTTGGAAATTTCTATCCAAAGTCTCCAAAATACAAAAACAACATGCTATTAATCCCAAGTAAAACTCGAAGTATGAATGGCAAAAATAATAATACAGGGTTGAATTAAATAGGTTACCAGTCAATAGAGTCATGTCTGGGTTCACTTCATTGACATACATGGCGAACACTCTTCCCTGGGTTAGATGCCTCCATTGTGGGCAGTCTTTCTGCATGTGATCACTGGCTTCACACTTGAAGCATTTGCCTAAGCCCCAAAAACACTGCTCCATATGATGACAGTTGCATTTCGGACACACTGGGTACTCACCAAGCTTCTTGGGAGCTTTCTTTTGCGAATTAGGACCTTTGTCTTTCGGCGGTCCTTGAAACGGCCTCTTTCCCTGTTTCCCCTGAAATGGCTTCTTAAACTGCTGCAGCTAAGAATGGTGCTGCTGGGGCGTCTAATAGGGCCTCTTGCCCTGCCTATCATTCCCAATATCTTTCTGGTCTTGTTCTGCAGCCAAGGCTCTCGAAACGGAAATAGAATAAGTGGTAGGACCGGCAACTTTAACATCACGGCGCAAGATCGGCCGTGAACCATCAATGAAATGCCTCAACTTCTCACGGGCATCATTCGCAATTAGAGGTACGAAGTGACACCCCCTTTCAAACTTCTTTAAAAACTCTACTACACTGTTGTCCCTCTGTCACAAAGTCATAAACTCCCTGGTCAGGCGGGAGCGTACTTCCTCAGTAAAGTACTTAGAGTAAAACACCTCCTTGAAACCATCCCAAGTAAGGGTCTGCAAATTAACTGACACAGATGCGCTCTCCCACCACAGTCTGGCATCCCCTGTCAATAAAAAACGGCATATCTGACTCTGTCTGCATCTTGCAGCTCCATAAAATTGAATATCACCTCGATGAACTTAATCCATCCCTCTGCTATCATCAGGTCAGTAGTCCACGAGAACTCCTTTGGATCCATCTTACTGAATCTCTCATACACCGCTTCTGGCCTTGGCCTCGCTCCCGTATCTACTCCAGCATTGTTCCCCGCAAATGGTATGAAGAACTGGGTCATCCCTGCAAGCATCTGTGCCTGAATATCTCGCGGTGAATCAACATGCAAGGACATAATATCGATATCATAAGATGAACGTAAATCGAACTTAAACATGTACATGCTGAAATCATGATCTTGATGATTACTACATGAAAGAATTTTAAAAATATAAAACTTACAGACTTGAGCCGTGACTTCGTGAGCTTCACGCAACCGGCAAAGGCATAACCCTTTACAAGAACACCGCTCTGATACCAACTGTGACGAAGTGTAACTTTAAACTACTTAAAATTTTGCGGAAAATAATTTTTTTTTCTTCTTAATAAAAGCAAACCCTTGCCTTCGGAATTTAAATAAAATGATCGACTAAATACTTGAAAATAATCCAATTATAAAATATTTCCATGGCATAAAAAAATAACATTCATCACTAATGTAAAAGCATTATCCAAAACCAGCATTTGAAAATACTTGTTTGCCAGCAAAATCTTGAATAAATAAAAATCTTAGTAAAAGTTTAACATGCATAAAATCCTTTCATAAACTGGATGGTCCTTGCGTTTGCACTGCATACAGTCCGACCCAACTCACTGGTCCCCGCCTCCCGCCTCCTCATACTCATCCTCACCTGCATCGATCAAGTCTAGTGAGTCTAAAGACTCAACATGTATAAACTGAGAATAGCAAGTAATACATAATAAAACTATTTTAAAGTAGCACATACATACTTAAACTCTGAACATACCTACATAAGCATAGATGTGCCACCAATTCATAAACATTTTTATAAACGTGCTTGCATCATACATACTTAAACATGCATCTTCATCATCATTTTGTGTAGAGATATGTTTCAAAGCAAGTGACCCATAACATATTGCTCCTGATCAGACTAAACCACAGTACTGGGCTAGCAGGATCATCACATCCTTTTGACCGAATGTCCACTCCCACATACATAAGATCTCCGGTCATGCTTTACCTGGTGGATTGGTCCCTGGTCATGCTTTACCGCTTGCCAAAATTGATCAAAACCCGGTCATGCTTTACCGGGGTGGAGAGGTACCCCGACACGTTCTCCGGCTTTCAAACTCGTTCATAATTGGTCATAATACGAATCGCATACCTCAAAAACATAGAACATTCTCTTTTTGGACGTCGAACATACTTATATAGAGTTGAGGGCTTCGTTGGATCTCGCTTGGGCGACTGCTGCACATACTAAAACATTTTTTTTTCAGAATTCCTGGCGCTCGGGCGGTAATATCTTACCGCTAAAGCGCGCCCGTCCAGAAGGCTTGGTACTCGGGCGGTAAAATCTTATCGCTCGAGCGCCGCCCAGTTCCAACGAAGCCTGCAACCAAAATCCTCAAGAAACAAAAGAATATATTTTATAACAATTTAAGCAGTCACACAAGAAAAATCATAACTCAGTCTTCTATTGTTCGAAAATTACGAATTTACTATCAAATCGAAGATATCAAAAAGCACTACATTTTATAGGTTGAAAGTTTTTCCAAAAATCCGATCAAAAGTTCGCAGGATTCGAAATGAAAGCAAATTTGGTTTTTGAGATCTAAAATTTGTTCCAAAATTGTTTCAAACATAATTGCTCAAACTTTGGACAACATAAACATATTTTTACACACAATAACCATCCAAATATTAACTATGACAAGATCGATGCAGAAAATAAAAGAATATACATGCATTTGCGTTATAATGCACGAAGATAACGAATACCGATGCGGTGGATTACGGGATATGATCGAGAGATGCTTGCTGCACGTTTTCTTGCTAGAAAATGAATGTAAATCTTCAGGAAATTGCAAGGAGAAGGTGGCTGCTGAAAGAAAAGCTCAGGAACCCTAGCTATTCCTCTCTAACTCAACATGTGTGTTGTGTGTGCGCGATTAGGGAGATAATTAGGGGGTTAATTTGTTTAATAAAAATACTAATAACCAATTAACATGCTAAATAAAACACTAATCTAACTATTTATTCCCACTCAAAGATTTAATAAAATAACTAAATACTAAATTTTCAAGATTAAAATTCCCAAATTTAAATTAGTATTTTTGAAAATCTTAAAATCACATAATAAATTAAATTAGGATTTAAAATGTTTAAAATTTCATAAATCATTTAAAATATCAATTTTCTTGACTTGAAATAAAATATCACATAAATAAAAAATCGTCTAAATCGTCACCAGTCTCTTTTTCTGATCCTGTATCGAATATTCGTCTGAAACATAAAACTCAAGAAAACGTTTTAACGTGCATCAAATAAACATGTAATAATTTTAAATAATGCAAATAATAAATCATGCATCGTTAAAAATAATTTTAAAATTAAATAAATAATTTAAAATTTTAATAAATGCATGGGTTTACGTGTACTGATTTTGGGCTCTACAATATTAATATGTAAGAAAATTATTTATATGCANTTATATATATATATATATATATATATATATATTTTAATTAATCAGTATTATTTTAGAATCATATTTTATTTATTTAATATTCAATATAAATTTATTTAAATTTTTATGTTGTGGATAAATTTCATTTTATTTAATTAATTTATTGTTATTTTGTTTATTCGAATCTTTTAATTAAATTTTGACCAAAGACCATAAAATTTTGAGTTGTTACACCAATCGAGCCTGCCCAAAGGCATAGATCTACGTAATGTTTACAGCCTATATACCAAGAATGTGAGGTTTTTTTTTAAATTTTTTATATATACACCGTCGTGTTGTCGCATAATAAATTAACATTTTATCTATTTGATTGGAATGTCGTCGGTTTGTATCCACCGAGTTTTACATACTGCTCATCACATTCTAAACATACTGTTGCAACATATGGTTCTTAACGTAGATCTCTTCAACAATACTTAGTACAACCATGTATCGTTTCCTACCTCAGCGTGTAAAATAAAGAAATTTAATTTTGAAAATAATACACGAAGGGACAATAAGTCTTGGTTCTTTTATTTAAACATATATCATATTATTACATAGTAGCCTCCTGCAGATGAGAGAAAACTTATTTAGGTACTTATCGTAGCTGGAATTAAAATACACATAAATTGAAAATATTGCAAATTTTATTTCGAAAGAAAAATGAAGAGGTTGAATAATGCTTTTATTTTACTTCTGTCTTGATATATATAGAATTCTTGGTATATTTCAAATTCGGACTTCAGACTTGTAAATTTGATTTCCAATTGTGGCTGACGTCTTTTAGTTGGTGTACCACTAGTTATTAGTATATCATGTTATGTGGTTGAGTGGTCCATCCCCCGCCAATGGAGTAGTTGGATCACATGTCTTCTTTACCTTTGTCGAAGAATCTTTTGTTTTTTATGATCCCCGAGGAAATGTTGACTCGTATGGTCCCTCACCAGTTAGACTTGTCTCCACATTATGTTTTCAATTCTGGCTCTTTTTGGTTCGGTCATTCTAGGCAGATTCTTGCTGACCATCTTCTCTCATCAACCATGTTGCAGAATTTCCGATGAGTTTCTTTACTCCTCGGCAGTTTGCTGTTTCACAGAAAATTTATTTTCAATTATATCTTTTTCAAAACTTGTAGTTTTTCCTATCATAGTATTTAACAGAAAAGATTCATTTACAAAATTTTGATAAAACATAAATGAAAATTGTCACGCCCCATGTCCGAAGCGTAGGTGACATCCGACATTGTTTAACAATTACTTGAAAACAATTAAGCCTCGTATCGAAATGCCAAATAGCCAGTCTTTTTCATAAATAAAACATTGTATTTACATTGACAATAGAATAAAAATACATAAGAGTTGCAAATGCGGAAACTAAACAAAAGGAAAATAAAGTCTTCATTTCTTGAGTCTTGCTCATCGATTACCATCCCAGAAAGCTTCTTGTTCCTCCTCATTCAGTTGCTCTTCATTTTTATCTTAAATTTATAAGGGGTGAGTGTTTTGGGAAACACTCAGCAAGTGGGGGTCGATCGATTCCAATGATACATATAGAACTGAGTTTTCTTAAAACATTTTTTTAACAAACTTTCAAAACTTATTACCTTTAACTCATCATAACAGAAACGAATCGAATATGAGACATAGGTTATCAGATGATTCAGAGCAGTTCAGAAGAAATCAGATCATTTCAAAACAATTGAAAAATAGACACAACACTGTTACTCATCTCATTTACATGGTCAAATTTTTCCCAATATGTTAGTCCTCTAAGGGGTGAGGCCAGAACACATCTTTATACCCACCGATGGGGCCAGACAGAACATGGTTTTATACACAACAATGGGGGCCAGACAAAATTACAATTCTCGTCCCATTTCAAATCAATTTGTAACAGTGCAACACAGAATTCAGACTTTTATCGAACAAAACTTATCAGAAATTCAGACGGATACAGCGGAATCAAAGAATTTCGAAGAACAGATAGAGCATATCATCGATCGAAATTTTAAAAGAAAGGACAGATATTTTCGAAAATAAGGACATGCAAATGCATGTCATGATATATGTATATTCAAAGTTCAAAATACAATAAATTACGTAACAAAAACCCACTTACCGTGTTTTAGAGATATGCTTCGAAAATGCAGATCTTTGGACGAAATTTCCTTCTGAAAATCGGACAGCACTTCGACGTATTTGTTGAGGAAATGACGCCTTAATTTTTGCAGCACTTAGACGTAGAACTTTAGCACTCGGACTGCACAAGTTTCTTTCCTTGCCTTTGCCGATTTTTAGGACAGTTTGTGGAGGGGTGAGGGCCGAAATTTTTAAGTGTTTTTTTTTGAATGTTTTTATTTCAACCTTGATGTCCTATTTATAGATGGTCTTTTTCCCCTTGGACTCCCTCTTGGCCGAATTCTTGGGCTTCAAGAATGAATTAATTGTGGTCAAGCTCCATATCGAGCACCAAGGGTCATTTCCTGCACCATAAATGTGTCCTAGCCTCTTAGCTCCTCTCTTAGTTCCTTCATTGGTTTTCTCAATGGTCATTTATTGCATACTAAGTTTGTCAAAACACTTAGCTCTTCCCTTAGCTCCTTCATTGGTTATATCAATGGTCACTTCTTGCATAATAAGTTTGTCCAATTCCTTAGCTCTTCCCTTAGCTCCTTCATTGGTTATCTCAATGGTCACTTCTTGCATAATAAGTTTGTCCAATTCTTTGGCTCTTCTTTTAGCTCCATTTTTGGTCTTGTTAGGACAAGCTTGGTTGAGCTTCTTTGAACTGAAAGATCAAGTCCTTGAGTTGGGGTTTTACTCCTCCAGTGACGACTCTTCGATGGATGCGGTTACTTGCAGCTTGGCTTCCCGTTGAACTAATCCCCAAGCTTTGGAGCTACGTCCTCGAGCCGTGTTAGATGATTTGCTGCGGAAATTCTGGGTTCTTACATCCCACCCTCCTTATTGAAAGTTTCGTTCTCTAAACTTGGATCAGCTCGAGCTTTTGAATAGGTGAGGATATTGTATGCGCATCTTCTCTTCGAGTTCCGAGGTTGCTTCTCGTTCCATATGATTTGACCACTGTACTTTGACATATGGTATTGTCCGGTGTCTCTACACTTGATCTTTTGTGTCCACTATCTGAATAGGGATCTCTTCATATTTAAGTTCTTCATTAAGAGGTCCTTCAATCATCAGCGGTGCAACTTTGAGAATGTGACTTGGGTCGGGGACGTATTTCCCCAGTTGTCAGATGTGGAAAACTTTATGTATTTTGGACATATCAGGTGGTAAAGCCAGTCGGTAGGCTAGAGTTCCCACTTTCTCCAGTATCTTGAACGGTCCTACATGCCTAGGATTTAACTTTCCAGATTTACTGAACCGAACCACTCCCTTCATAGGAGAGACCTTTGTTAGAGTAGGTGCACGTCGAGCCAAGTGTTGGCCGAGTGTTCACAATTAAACTCTATGTATAAACAGTCTTTATTTTAATAATATTTGAAATTATTATTTTGGCACTTCTTTATCTGTATACTCATGCTAGTTGCATAGATAAAGTTCTTGAATATACGAATAGTAGAAAAAATATGAGATGCTCATATGATGAGTATCATGAAATTCATATTTGCAATACTGTATATTCTAAACAGTTTCTAGTCGATTCAGCCGGCGCTAAGAAGGATATAGGCCGCTCGAGTTTGAGACTACTATCTGCGATGTGAGTACCATGTTTCATTGGTAGGGGACATTGTGATGTCCGGACATGCAGATAGGTGCTCCTGGTAGAGTGCACTGAACAACCCTCCATAAAGGACTTTCCAAGTGGTTCTCACTTGTCGAGTGGAAACGTCCTAGTTTATGGTTGTACACCATTAGTCCTTATGACCCGGGACAACATTGAGACTCTATGTGCTAGCATTACAATTTGACTTGTTTACCGACTCATATGGGGTCATCAGGTGGCAAGGTTGGGTGTTTTGTCGAAACATATAGGAGTCGATGCATTGTAGTCGGGGATTCACCGCTTACCTTCGGGTATGGATATCCTATGTGTATGTAGTATGAAATCTCTGATCAGAGTATGGTGGTAATTATGAAAGGGGTTTCATAGATTTCACCATCGATGCAACTACGACATGAAACATAGTATCGATTCATTGACAACTCTCGATATACCAATGGTAGTCGAATCGGTCGGGATATATGAGTTAAAGGGACCGTACTGTACGCTAACCATAATAGAATGGTTCTTGCAGGCACTATCATTTGGTACCTAGGGAATCATGTAAGCAATGCTGCTAGGCATTTAAGATGATTGGTTGGGTACTATCAGACTTGAGTTCTGACGTTCTTATTATCAAGGAGTTGATAAGTAAGAATGGAGCAATTGGGGTATGCTCAAATAAGGACATGTTTAGTCCGAATCACATGAAGAGGTGAACCCACGGCTAGTTGTATCAATGAACCATTGAGGGCCACACAAGTACTAGCTTTCTAGATCACGTTGAGAAGTAAAATAGTTCAATGTGTTGAACGACTTATAAAGGAGTTTATAAGCGTAAATAAAATTAGAAGTATGACTTCTATAAGGGGAATGTGACTTTTAATTTGTGGAAGTGTTCCTAAATTAAAAGTTGGCCAAATAAATAATGTATTTGAAAATTGTGATTTTCATAAACATTATTATGGACTGAATTAAATTAATTCAAGTGTTGAATTAATTAAACACTAGTGGGCCTAGTAGAGTCTAAATAATTAAATTAATTCAAGTGTTGAATTAATTAAATAATATTGGGTCTTGTAGAAACCAATAGGAAATAATTATTCAACTAGTGGGTTTGACTAAAATCAAGTAAAATTTAAATGGTCTCAAATGGGTTTGAGATATTTAAATAAAAGTCCATGGACTTTGTAATTGTTACAAGCCCAAATAATTTGCATACTTGGGAGGTGAAAGGTTGGAGATAACTTTTTCAATAAACAAGACATGGCATGCACATGCTACTTTTCACTTTTTCATACACGAAGAAAATTTCATCCTTCTCTCCTCCCCACCCCTTTGTCCGAAATCTTCTCCTCAATATTCTCTCAATTTTATTCTTTAATTGTTGAGGAAAGAAAAGTCTTCTCAAAAGAAAAATCCTCTAACTTTTGTAGTGCGAAATTAGAGGGGATCTACCTAGTTGGTGGTGGGCTTAATATTTGAGCAAAGAGTGCTCAAAGAAAGCTTGTAGATTGTGTCAACCATTCAAGAGCTTAGTTGTATATCAACTAAGTTGGAGCCATAACATCAATCGTTGTGATTGATAGGTAAAAATTCTAAACACCCTATGTATGACATTTGTGTGTTTTCATATTTGCTAAACATTATAGTGTTGAGGGTGCTCGGTTTTTCATTGTTCTTGTTGAAACAAATTTTTGAAACTTCCGTTGCGCAACCGGCACCTTAATCGATCCCCTTTCAAGTGGTATCAGAGCTAAGGATACTATTTTGTGTAGCATATACATAATATTATATTAAGTTCGATTTCTAACCGTATGAGATGATTTTTTGCAACAAAAAACAAGGCTATGTGAAGGGGATTTCGGGCAGCTTGTTGCTGCCCATTTCGGGCAGCTCGAGCTGCCCGTGGGGCGGCCCATTTCGGGCAGCAAGGGCATCCCTCATTAAAAATTAAAAATTAAAAATTTTTTTGGCCGGAATCCGGCGACGGCGATGACGACTAGGGTTTCCAAAAGTGTTTTTTTAATATCAAAGTGTCATGGGCCTTGAAGTTGTTGGGCCATTAGATGGCTAACATAATTTGTGAAATTTAAATGGGCTAAAATATTTTTGGTGAAAAATGATTTTTTGGGCCCTTAAGTTTAAATTTTCAAAAGATGCAAATATTTTCTCATGAAATAAATAATTGAAGTTGGACTTTAATTATTTATAGTAAATTGTGATTTACAAGAAATTCGGTTATAAATAAATAAATTAGAAAGTAGACAAAGGTGTTTGTATACTTTGTTAATTTAGTTTATAATCGTGGCGGTTAGTGATTGGATCAAGATATATAATATTAGATCAATTGATTATTGCGATAATGAATTGATAGTGTATGATATGTGATATTATGCATGAAGGATGATCAAAAGCCCAAGCCCAATTTGCTAAGTGTATGCTAGAATGTTTTGTGTTGAATTATTGTAATAATTATCAATTTAGAAAGAGGGCTTGGTTTATGGCCCGTTCCCTCCCCATGAGATGTATCCCTATTTGCCATAGATATTTATTTGTAAATATTAGTATAGAAGAAGATCAAGATTGAAAGATGGTGGTCTTGATGATTATGAAGATCGAAGACATGTAAATATTGGAAGCTAATGTAATAGTTGCATTTGCATCCCATGCATTTCCCTATGATTTGACCTAGGCCCGTGTTTAGCTCCCATGGGCCATTAGTTTTGGGGAGATTAATCATCCTTGTTTTGTTTACTGTTTATAATATATGCATGATATTTATAAATAATGAGTATGTGCGTTATTATTATGATAATAACAATGTTGCATGAATCCTGCAATCATACGATCAAACATGGCGAGCTTTTAAAATAAAATTAATGATGATACCTTTCAAAATTAAAAAAACCCTCATTTTGAATAAGATTCAAAATTAATATCAAGCTCGAAAAGGAGAATTATAAAGTTGTTTATAATTTCCATATCTTCCATCGACAATGAGTGCATGATGAACACTACCCATGTTCCGGGCTCGGCTCATATTATTGGGGGGGCCTTGGACACCGGAAAGCTGTGACATCCATTGACATTGTGATGTGAACTACGTGGAACTCCCATGATTTTGGCTCATATTATTGAGGGAACTCATGGCGACCGTCCATTAAGGTTCAACATCGATAGGTAAGGCTTGACACGTAAAGATGAACGACATCATATTATTGGGTCCTAATCAAACGTGAGACAAATGTTTACGTAGAGGGTTGCATGGTGATGCAATTAGAAACTACCTTTTAGGAATTATGATTGGCTGATATTATTCGGGATCATAATTCGCTAATTGGACCTTACGTACCTATTGAGGAAAGAAGTTTCCCGTTTTCACTAGAGGGTAGTAAAAAATGTCAAAACAGTGGGAGTAAATATTTATAAAGTAAAAGTCCATACTTTATATCTTACCAAATATTTTAAAATAGTCAATAACATTTATCTGTTTTACTTTTCAGTACAAATTTGACAATGTCTTTGATTCGCAATCCGTTGTCTGCTATACCCGACAAACATATTTTAACCGGACCTAATTACCTCAATTGGCTAAGGAATCTAAAAATCGTCTTGAATTCGGAAAGGATCGCATATACACTGAGTGAGTCGTCCCCTGTTGAGGCCCCGATTGACTGCACTCCTGAGGAATTGCAGCCTTAAAAGGAATGGTGTGACCATGACTTGAAAGCCATGTGTTATATGCAGGCTTCTATGAATGATGAGCTGCAGTGGCGTTTTGAGGATGCAAAGAGTGCTGCTGACATTCATTTGCATCTCAAGGAGCTCTTTGGAGAGCAAACATGTCCTCTTAGGCATGCTACCGTCAAGGAGCTGATCACTTTGCGCATGCGGGATGGGGCCTCAGTCCATGAGCATGGCCTAAAGGTGATTGGGCTCTTGGACAAGCTCATTGGCATGGATCTGATGTTGCCATCGGAGTTCACCATCGACGTGTTGCTCTTATCGCTGCCTAGCTCATTTGATCCTTTTGTGGTGAATTTCAATTTGAACAAGATGGAACCGACCCATGAGGAGTTGGTGAATATGCTTGTTACCTTTGAGTCCACGATCAAGAAAGAAAAGTCGGTTCTTTATGTGGGCTCTTCATCTGGTACGAAGACTGGTCCACTTGGGTAGGGAAAGAAGTGTTCTTTCCAACATCCCAAGAAGAACGTGCCCTTGAAGAGGCAAGCTCCGAGTCCCGCTGTGGCAGCCATACCAGTGAAGGCTGACAAGACTGCTGATATTTGTCATCACTACAAGAAGTCTGGACATTAAAGGCGTAACTGCATAGAATATCTTGCCCATAAGGGTTCTTGAAACGGTATGTTCAATATCGAAGTAAATATTTCAATTAACTCTACTTCTTGGGTATTAGATACCGGCTGTGGCTCACATCTCAGTAATGAGTTGCATGTGATGGGAAGAAGTAGGAGACTAAGGGAATGTGAGACCTTCTTGAGGCTGGGCATTGGAGCAAGAGTTGCTGCCAAGGCTGTTGGAGATGTTTACTTGATTTTGAACAATGATTTTAAGTTAGTTTTAAGAGATTTTTTGTTTGTATCCGATTTGGTGAAAAACATTATTTCCATTTCTATGCTTCATAAAGATGGATATTCTTGTTTATTTAGCAAAGGTGTTTGCAACATTTACAAGAATGAATGTTTGATTGGTACTGGAGAACTTGAAAACGATATCTACAACTTAAAATTGAAAGATATCCCACTAAACAATGTCCAAGCAATAACAACAACAAACAAGCGATTACAAGATACTCTAAATTCGGCACAATTATGGCATGCTCGATTAGGACATATTTCCCTAAGAAGGATGAACAAGTTAGTGGGAGTGGGCATATTTGATATGTCTGATATTAATGTTCTCACGACTTGTCTAAATGGAAAGATGACCAAAATTCCCTTTAAGGGCCATCTGGAGCGAGCCAAAGGGTTATTGGATTTGATCCATACCGATATGTGCGGTCCGCTTAGCATCACCATTAAGCATGGACATGCCTACTTCATCACCTTTACCGATGACGTTTCGAGGTATGGGTATGTGTATTTGATGAAATACAAGTATGAAGCTTTTGAAAGGTTCAAAGAATTCAGAAGTGAAGTAGAGAAACAGTCGGGATGAAGCATCAAGACACTTCGATCGGATCGAGGTGGTGAGTGCCGAGTTCCAAGAGTATCTTATGGAGAATGGGAATCTCTCGCAGTGGACTCCGCCCGCTACACCGCAGTTGAATGGTGTTTTGGAGCGTCGTAACCAGAATTTTGTGAGAACCCGGGATTTTACGAGCCAAGTAAGTAATACTAACTTGAAGTTTAACTCAAACTAAGCTCTAAAATTTTTATTCCAACTAGATAACTTGAATATTAACTTAGATTTCAGCTAACTTAACTCGAAGAAATAGCTTCAATGCTCGGAGATTAACCCAACGGGAGGTCAAGCTAGAAGTAATTGCATCCATTGAATACTGTCACGGGAGGAATAAAACCCCAGCTCAAGGACTCGATCCTTCAGCTCGAAGCAGCTCAACCAATCTTGTCCTAACAAGAACAAAAAGGAGCTACAAGATGAGCCAAGGAATTGGACAAACTTATTATGCAAGAAGCAACGTTTGAGATAACCAAGGATGAAGCTAAGGGATGAGCTAAAGGTTAAGACACATTAATGATGCAAGAAATGACCCTTTAGAAAATCAAGATGATATTAAAGAGCACATGAAATTTTGAACCTCATTCATGACTAACCTTGGAAGTTTGGACCACAATTATGGTTAGTCTTGAACTTGAAGAATGCATGGAGAATTGAAACACAATAATGACTAATCTTGGAGGCCAAGATTTCGGCCAAGGCTAGTGGAAAGGACTAGGATTCCTCTATAATTAGCACTTCAATTCTCATGCCAAATACACTCCAAAAATCCCTCAAAAACCTACAAAGTTTCGGCCGCTCCCCTAAAGAAACACTCTCGGCCAAAAGCAAGGAAAAGGAAGAAAGGAAGGTTTGTGCAGTCCAGTGTGGAAATCCTACGTTGAAGTGCTGTTTGATTAAAGACTTTATTTGCTAAGGTCACGTCGAAGTGCTGCCCGATTTTCAACAAGAAACTTCCTTCAAGATACGGTATGTGGGCTTTTGGTTAAGTATTTGTTTCTATTTTAAACTTTGATATAAATAACGTGACATGCATGTTGGTGTGTCCTTTTTTCGAAAATGTCAGTGTGTTCTATTTTAAATTTCGATCGATTATGTGTTTTTTTCTAAGTTTCGAAATTCTTGGTTCCGCTGTGTCTGTATGAATAACTCTGAAAGCTGAATAGCTAAAAAATTCTGTCTGTTACTTCTGAAATCTGTTGCACTGTTACGATTTGAATTTGAAATGGGACGAGAATTGTAGTTCTGTTCTGGCCCCCATTGGTGGATATAAAACCATTTTCTGTCTGGCCCCCATTGGTGGGTATAAAACAATGTTCTGTTCTGGCCCCCATTGGTGGGTATAAAACCATGTTCTGGCCTCACCCCTTAGAGGACTAACATATTGGGGACAATTTGACCATGGAAATGAGATGAGTAACAGTGTTCTGTCCGATCTGTTCTATTCTGTTCTGTTCTGAATTGAGTTGATCTGTTTCTGAATTACTATGAATCATCTGATAAATTCTGTCATTTATTCGATTCGCTTCTGTCATGATAAGTTAAGAACATTAAGTTTTGAAAGCCTATTAAAAGGACGCTTTAAGAAAAAACTAAGTCCTATTTGTATCTTTGGAATCGATCGACCCCCACTTGCTGAGTGTTTTCCCAAAACAACACTCACCCATTACAAATTTCAGATAAAAATGAAGAGTAAGTGAACGAGGAAGAACAAGAAGCGTTTTAGGGATGGTGATTGGATTTTCAAGATCAGGAAATCGAGATATTGTACTCTTTTCTTTTGTTTAGTTTCTGCAAACTCTGATGTAAAAGTTTATTCCTTTGTCGTTGTAAGACAATACTCTATTTATGAAAAAGACTGGTTTGATTTGATACGAGGCTTTATTGTTTTCAATATAATTGTTAAACAATGCCGGATGTCACCGACGCTTCGGAATCGTGCGTGACAAATTTGATGGACATGGTTCGGTCTATGATGGGGTTCACGGAGTTGCAGTGTAACGCCCCAGATTCGACGACTGTCCTCCCTGTACCAAGACGAGTCTTTCCAGCGTGCTCATTTCCTCACTCACACGCACCCTAGGAAACTTCCCAGGAGATCACCCATCCCAGAATTGCCCCAAATCAAGCACGCTTAATTTTGGAGTTATTATGTGATGAGCTACCGAAAAGAAGATGCACCTTCGTGGTATGAGTAGTACATATCAAATCTTTTAAGCCCTCTTCAAATGTACAGTCCATTACATTGAACAGTCTCGGAATCCCTCTCTTTCCGGTGTAAAATCGGTTCATTCATGTTTCCTCCGCCTATAAACCTGCCAGGAGCCGCTCATTCTCCGTGCAACCTCATGGCACCGGCGATCACCCCCGCCCTCTTCGGCCCCGGGCCTCACATGCCGCCGTCCTTTTGGGGATATGCACTTGAGACAGCGGCACTGTTGTTGAACTGTAGAACCCGTTAAATCAGACTACTTATAAGCCATGCATAATTACTATTATTTAAATTAAAATGATTTTTATGCATGAGGATTTAAATTCATTCTTTTAAAGTTGTTGAGTTATTTTACGCAGTAGTTTAGTTATTATCTTTTCGGTTAAATAAGTGAGGCCGGACCGGAGTTGGAGTATTGAGATATAATTTTAAGGTTAAAAAAATATTACTAAATTTAATTTAAGTCAAAGAATAATTTATTTTAAGGTAAAAGAAGGTTTAAGGATTTATTTAATTAATTAGAGATAAGTAGTAAATAAATTCTTTTATGTCCCATAATTAATTAAAAGCCTAAATTTAAAATGTGTGACCAATTGAGATAAATTAATCTAGGCTTATTTTATTTAATAAATTGTAACTTAACTTGTTAGTAATTTATTTTAAAGATTTAGCCATGCGTGCCAGATAATGCATATCCCAAATTAATTTACTATTTCACTAAAATACATCATTAAGTGTTTAAAACTTTAAGGAGATAAAATTCAATAATTTAGCAATATTTCAACCCCATTTATCTAGCAATTTTCGGCCCCCATTTAAAAGATTTGACATTTGTTTAACAACTCAACATTTTATTTCTGTCCTTATTCTTTTCTTGGTAGATAATTCTCTTCTTTTTTAATCACCGATAATTAAAGAATTAAGCAATATTCTCTCCATTTATCTAGCAAGAATTCGGCCATCTCACCCTTCAAATCAAATCATATCACACCTTATTCCTTATCTAACAAACACTAGGATAGAAGGATTTGATTTGCCATTTAAACTCTCCATTTAATTAGTAAACTCCATTCATTTCCTAGCCTTCATTCTCCCTCCATGCTCACCAAAAATTTCAGAGTAATAAAATCGTGTGAGGCTAGAAGAAAAATAAGAGAGAAAAACAAGAAAGTGAAGCAACTCCGTCTCCGCCGCGCCGCGTCGTTGTATTGATTTGTTTTTCATTTCAAACAAATCCAAGGCATGTATATATGGTTTCTTTGCTCTTCAATCAAGTTATATAAATAATTTAAAACATTACATATACATGAATCATGCAGCAAAATCGATTTTTTGGACAGCAACTTTCGAAAAACATGTACAGATTTTTCGGCCTTCCTCTTGTGCCTTCACGGGTTGCATGGTTTTTGTGATTGCAGGGGTTGGCTCACGTCCAGGCTTACCAGGCTGCATCTAGGAAGGTTATAGGGTGTGTTAGGAAGGGATTTTCCCATTGGTTAACGTCTCTTTTTCCCCCAGCAACTCGAAAGCACATCAACTCGTCCATAGTGCATTTTGTGTCTCGGGTTGCATGATTTATAGTCTAAGGCAAGTGTTCTGATCTTGGCTGCCCTAGGGGCTGTATCCATGGTTAGAACCTCTCCTTTACATTTCTAGGACGTGACCAAGATGCCCTTTCATGGCTTGGTTCATGTCCTCATCGATTTTTAAAAGAAACAAAGAACAGCGCCCCTCGGTTTTAAAATTCTGGTTTTGTTGAGTGTGTTGAGTTTCGGTTTTGGGGTGTTAGGTGGGTTGTGGTTGGCTTCTAGCCCTTAGCCATGACTCATACAACACCTTAGCATGTCTATCATGGACCATGGTTAACCTCATAACCATTGGACACTTCATTTGACAGCAAAACAAGCAAGACACCCCACGCGAGTGAGGCGTGTTCTCGGTTGGAGCTCGTGAGTGGTTTCGGGTGTTGCTTAGATCGTGGTTGGCCTAGGGCCCATAGCCATGGTTCAAACCATACCTTAGGGTGTTGGTAAGAGGCTCTGGTAGGTGGTTCAAGCCCCACTAGCCAATAGCCTCACAAACAAAGCACAGATGCACGACCGATGCTGCTGTATTTTGTTGGACAGCAGGTTGGCTTCGATTCAGAGGTGTCGTTCGAGTTCTTGGACTAGACAATACCTTATTGAGTTAGGAAGGTCATGTTTTTGGCCGTTTGTGATTTGGTTAAGTTTGGAGGTCGTACGAGAATTTACGGTGCTATGTGACAAAGTGACTCTCGAAAGAGCGTTTCATGATTTTGGCCTCCATGCACAATTTTCGTGTATTACAGCCCTATGGTCATGTTTTCCAATATTTTAAGAGTATTTTAATCATGGCTAAACGTTGTTTTGATGTTGGTTCGTGGTACGAAGCCATGATTGAATACTGAGTTCGTTGGGCGTAATCGTTCCGTTTTTGGGTTCCATTACGAGGTTTTGGTCAAGTTAAGTTTGGTTGCATGTTCTCATGTTAGGATTAGGATGCAGCAAGCCTGGGAACGATCCAACTCAATTGATAAAATAAAACAGGATATTTAATTATATTACGTGCATAAAATATAAAAGTTTATTTTTGAGATATATGCCATATTGCTTGTGGCCACATCACGTTAATGGGATTGCAGCTTATAGGATTATTACTTCACCCGGTGACCTAAGACCGGTTCATGTTCATGTATGGGTACGGATATCCAATCCAAGGGCTGTGATGATCTCTACTGCCCAGTATACTGTGGTTTAGTCTGATAAGACGATTCATATTATGTTATGTTACGTTACGTTATGGGCCATTCGCTTAGAACATATTCTCAACAGAATATTATGATATGCTATTTTAAGACAGGGCTCTATCGAGCAAACATTTTACGTACGATTTTTAGTTATGCACGTATTTATAAGTAATCATGACATGATTTCCATGTTTACGTTACGACACGATATTTTTAAGTTGCAGGCGATTTTATTATATATTTACTTGTTATTTCACGATATATGCATGCTGAGTCTTTAGACTCACTAGACTTTATTTTTGTAGGTACTGATGAGGTGGGGGCCGAGGGCGGGGACCAGTCAGCTAGCTTGGGTTGGCAGTAGTAGGAACCCGAGGACCTCATGCTCCAGTTTATTTATCATTTTTATACAATCTCATTTTTTTCACGATGAATTATTTTAAGTTGTTGTTTTGAAACAGATATTTACTTCCGCTGCTATTTTGAACATTAAACCTTTTTATAAAGTTTATTTTATGAATGAGGCATGTTATTTACTTTTAATAAGAAAAATTTTAATTATTCCACAAATTTTCAAGTACGAAATACGGACCTCTACAGGTGGTATCAGAGCCTATGTTCTTGTAAAGGGTTGTACTACTACTGACCTCGAGAAGCTCATGAAGTCACTTCTTCGGTCTGTAAGTGTTACGTTTACGCATTTCGTTTAAAGCATGAATTATTTTAACAGCACGTTTTCATGAAATATTTTATGTCCAGATTTTTTGTATTATGCAGTATTTATTTAAATTTAAAGAAGTAATGTAATTATGCATGATGGTTACGTATAGGTTATATGTATGGAACGGTATGCCTCCTAGACGTATTCTTGAGCGCGCGAGAGATGATGAGCCTCGCCAGGAGGACGGTATGAACTGTAGGCAGGAGAGAGATTAACCTCCACCCTCTCCACCGGACATGAATGCCCAGATGCTAGCTGAGATGACTCAGTTCTTCGCACAGTTTGTGGGAAACAAAGCTGTGGCAGCCAGGCCAACAGGGCCCGAGGCTACCTATGAGCGGTTCATGAAGATACGACCGAAGGAGTTCTTAGGGACGACAGATCCCATGATCGCTGAGGGCTGGATTAAGTCCCTTGAGGTTATCTTCGAGTTCATGGAGCTTGGGGATGCAGACAGAGTTTGTTGTGCGACCTATCTGTTGGAAGGAGACGCACGCCTATGGTGGGAAGGAGCATCTGTAGCTTTGAACGTGGCTACTCTGAGCTGGACGCGCTTCACGGAGGTATTCTACTGCAAATATTTTATCAACGAGGTGCACACCAGGTTGACCAGGGAGTTCATGACCCTGAGGCAAGGAGATATGACTGTTACGGAGTTCATCCGTAAATTCGAGAGGGGTTGCAATTAGGGATGTAAACGATCCAAACCAAACCAAACAGTATCAGGCTTGAGTTTGGTTTGTTTAAGACTGTTCGAGCTCGAGCTCGATTAGAGCTTCTATTATCAGGCTCGAGCTCGGTTTGTATTCAAATTACTAAGCTTGAGAAAAGCTCGAGCTCGGCTCGTTAAAAGCTCGTTTAGCATGTTAATCAAGCCAGGCTCGAGCTTGATTCATTAATAGCTTGTTTAGCATGTTTAACAAGCCTGGCTTGAGCTCGTCTCGTTCTCGAGCTCGATAAGCATAGAACTGAGCTCGAGTTTGAGTTTGAATCGAGCTTGTTAAAAATTAAATATATCTACAAACTAATTTTAAATCAGATATAAAAATGTAAATTCATTCATAAATAATCAAAACGACACAAATAAGAGCTAAAAAAAACATAAATCAGTATATTATTGAACATTCCAAAATCATACATCTAGAATATTCATTATATACTGATATCACCAAAATCATCTAGAATATTCATTAAATATAGTAGATCGAAGACAGCACATCATTATGAAATGAATTTGACATAATTAACTTAAATTATTGATTAATGTCAAATGGCATATCAATTTAGCATGTAAAATTTTTAATTAACCTTCACAAACTAATAGTAAAGTTACTCAACTTGTATATGACTTTGTTATGTAAATTTTTAGGGAAAAAGAATAAGTTGATATATTTCTGTTAATTTAATTTATTTATTGTATTTTAAAGAACATTTTAGTATAATGATATGCAAATAAGATTAAAAATATAATTGTGACTAAATGGTGTGAAATCATCATTTTTTCAAACATGTCCTATATTCAATTCCTTCCATTGACATTAGTACCAATATTTTTATTTGTCAACTCAACAAATGAGCCAAGCTCAAGCTTACGAGCCACCTAAACGACTCGAGCTCCAGCTTACGAGCCACCTAAACGAGCCGAGCTCGAGCTCGAGCTCGCGAGCCTATTATCGAACATGTTTGCGAGCTCACGAGCCGAATATCCTTAGGCTTGAGCTTGATTTGATTAAATTTTCGAGCTCAAAATCGAGCTTGGGCTTGGTTTGATATGATTAACAAGCAAACGCAAACGAGCTTTTTATCGAGCCGAGCTTCAAATAGCTCGCGAACGGTTTGGTTCATTTACATCCCTAGTTGCAATTTTGTACCCCTGATCGCGAATGATACTGGAGCCAAGTTGATGCATTTTATGGAAGGTCTACGGCCGATCTTGCGCCGTAATGTTAGGGTGGCTGGCCCTACTACTTATGAGGTCGCTATCTCCAGAGCGCTAGCAGCAGAGCAGGATCAGCATGATATTGAGAGGGATCGCCAGGGCAAGCGACCAGTCCAGATGCCGCACCGCCCTCCTCCTCAGCAGCAGCATCAGAATAAGAGGCCTTTCCACGGCCCACCCAGGAACAGAGGGCAGCAGCAGCAGCAGGGACGGCAGTCCGGAGGGCCGTTGAGCACCCAGTCTGTGCAAAGTGCTCGCGTACCAATCTCAAAGGCACCGTACCGATTAGCACCGACAGAGATGGCAGAACTGAATAAGCAGATTCAGGAACTTCTTGACAAGGAGTTCATTCGCCCAAGTTTTTCTCCATGGGGAGCGCCAGTTTTGTTTGTGAAGAAGAAGGATGGTTCGATGAGGCTCTGTATTGACTACCGGGAGTTGAACAGGGTTATAGGGAAGAACAAGTACCCACTTCCGCTGATTGAGGATTTATTTAATCAGTTACAGGTATCTTAAAGCTTTAAGTTTGTATTTGAATTTCGATGTTTTTGGGAGTCGGGGTTAAGATTTTGAACTTAGAATTGCGATAGGGTGCATGCTCTAATCAGGGTCATTTTCGGGAATTAGGTTAGAAGAACTTTGGGCGTCGTCTGTCTATAAGTTTAGTTCTTGTAATTATTGGGTTTGACTTGATGTTCCAACCTTTCAGGGAGAATTTTTATAACTGGTTCAGCTACGAAAGCCTTGATAGATTTAGGGGCTACTCATTCGTTCATTTCAGAGGTTTTTGTGAACTTCCTCAAGGTCAAGACCATTGGGCTAGATATAGCCTACTCAGTAGTATTGCCATCCGGAGAGGAGATGACAGCTACTAATGTGATCCGAGACATAGACCTCGAGCTTCATGGCTATCTTGTTTATGCGGATCTTATTGTGTTTCCGATGCCAGAGTTTGACATCATTATGGGTATGGACTGGCTACTAAGGAACAGAGTTTTGATTGACTTCCAGCGGATATCTGTTCTAGTCCGACCGCCTGGGATGGCGCAGTTCTTATTCGAACCAAACAGGTACTTTCCTTTACCACGCATTATACCTTGTGTCCAGGCTAGGAAGCTCATGGACAGAGGGTTTCGTGCATTTTTAGTGACTTTTGTATCCGTTCCCGAGATACCCAGTCAGTCAACCTCCGATGTTCCAATTGTTAGGTATTTTCTAGACGTGTTTCCTGATGACGTCTCTGGTATGCCACCCGAGCGAGAGGTGGAGTTTTCTATTGAGCTTATGCCAGGTACAGTACCAATATCAAAGGCACCGTACCGATTAGCACCGACAGAGATGGCAGAACTGAATAAGCAGATTCAGGAACTTCTTGACAAGGAGTTCATTCGCCCAAGTTTTTCTCCATGGGGAGAGCCTGTTTTGTTTGTGAAGAAGAAGGATGGTTCGATGAGGCTCTGTATTGACTACCGGGAGTTGAACAGGGTTATAGGGAAGAACAAGTACCCACTTCCGCTGATTGAGGATTTATTTAATCAGTTACAGGTATCTTAAAGCTTTAAGTTTGTATTTGAATTTCGATGTTTTTGGGAGTCGGGGTTAAGATTTTGAACTTAGAATTGCGATAGGGTGCATGCTCTAATCAGGGTCATTTTCGGGAATTAGGTTAGAAGAACTTTGGGCGTCGTCTGTCTATAAGTTTAGTTCTTGTAATTATTGGGTTTGACTTGATGTTCCAACCTTTCAGGGAGAATTTTTATAACTGGTTCAGCTACGAAAACCTTGATAGATTTAGGGGCTACTCATTCGTTCATTTCAGAGGTTTTTGTGAACTTCCTCAAGGTCAAGACCATTGGGCTAGATATAGCCTACTCAGTAGTATTGCCATCCGGAGAGGAGATGACAGCTACTAATGTGATCCGAGACATAGACCTCGAGCTTCATGGCAATCTTGTTTATGAGGATCTTATTGTGTTTCCGATGCCAGAGTTTGACATCATTATGGGTATGGACTGGCTACTAAGGAACAGAGTTTTGATTGAGTTCCAGCGGATATCTGTTCTAGTCCGACCGCCTGGGATGGCGCAGTTCTTATTCGAACCAGACAGGTACTTTCCTTTACCACGCATTATACCTTGTGTCCAGGCTAGGAAGCTCATGGATAGAGGGTTTCGGGCATTTTTAGCGACTTTTGTATCCGTTCCCGAGACACCCAGTCAGTCAACCTCCGATGTTCCAATTGTTAGGTATTTTCTAGACGTGTTTCCTGATGACGTCTCTGGTATGCCACCCGAGCGAGAGGTGGAGTTTTCTATTGAGCTTATGCCAAGTAGAGTACCAATCTCAAAGGCACCGTACCGATTAGCACCGACAGAGATGGCAAAACTGAATAAGCAGATTCAGGAACTTCTTGACAAAGAGTTCATTCGCCCAAGTTTTTCCCCATGGGGAGCGCCAGTTTTGTTTGTGAAGAAGAAGGATGGTTCGATGAGGCTCTGTATTGACTACCGGGAGTTGAACAGGGTTATAGGGAAGAACAAGTACCCACTTCCGTTGATTGAGGATTTATTTAATCAGTTGCAGGGAGCTTCAGTATTCTCAAAGATTGATCTGCGTTCCGGTTATCACCAGTTGAGGGTGAAAGAAGCCAATGTTCTCAAGACTGCTTTCAGGACTCGTTACGGCCCCTTCGAGTTCCTTATGCCGTTCGGTTTGACAAATGCGCCAGCGATCTTCATCGATCTCATGAATCGCGTATTTCAGCCATATCTTGACAAGTTCGTGATAGTATTCATAGACGACATTTTCGTCTACTCAAAGAATCACGAGGAGCACAGCAGACATCTGACCACAGTTTTGCAGACCCTACAGAAGCATAAGTTATTCGCGAAGTTCAGCAAATGCGAATTCTGGTTAGAGAAAGTGGCGTTCTTAGGCCACATCGTTTCTAGCAGCGATATTGAGGTAGACCCAGCGAAAGTTGCAGCAGTCAGGGATTGGGTTGTGCCGCAGAATGCATCTGAGATCCGTAGTTTTCTTTGGTTAGCAGGATATTATCGGAAGTTTATTCAGGGATTCTCCTCTATCGCAGTTCTACTCACGTCGTTGACAAAAAAGAATGTTAAATTTGTGTTGAGCGACGAGTGTCAGAAGAACTTCGATACTTTGAAGCAAGCTCTCATCTCAGCACCACTTTTGGCCATGCCGTCAGGGCCCGACGAGTTTGTATTGTATACCGATGCTTCGAAGCTCGATCTAGGCGCAGTATTGATGCAGCATGGGAAGGTGATAGCGAGGGAAAATCTTTAATCGAACTATATCCATGCTACAATTTTGATCATTATAAGTGTTACAAACTTCCTCGAATTCTCGTAGATGTAAATATGGATTTTCAGAATCTAATTCATTAAAATTTGGTAAAAGTTGAATAATTTGAGGTTTAAAGTTGAAATTAGATGCATCAGGAAGAAAAAATAAACAAGATGGGGCACTAGTTCTAATAGGGTTTATATGGTGCCTAAGTGTTCTTAATTGATCATGCTCTTGATTATTATTATTATTATTATTATTATTATTATTATTATTATTNNTGCTACTACTTAAATTATAATTCACCCAAGTGTAGGTTGTCTGCAAGTAATATATTTCGTAAGTACGAGATCGATCCACAGAGAGGTTATTTTAAGTTTAAATTTATTAATTTATAGATTACCAAATGCAAGAACGAAGTTTACAAATTATAAATTTTGTTAAGGCTCGAGGATTTATTCTTTGTTTATGCAATATTGTTTAACTAAAAGTAAAACAAAGGAAACCACCATAAATAATGGTTCCAAGAAAATTAAATATTTAAACACACACTTAATATAATATAGTTCTCACTATAGAAAATACCGAATTCACCGATATTTTATATATGGTACCTATGATTATATATATAACTATATAAATATATAACTGCATAAAATAAATGTTAAATTAAATCATTATATTTCATTTAGAACAACCGGCAGAGCCACGCTATTGCCTAAATGAAATATATGATTTAATAAGTTAGTTGCGATAAAGTAAAATTTAGATGCGGAAAGTAAAAGTTAGTTGCGATAAAGTAAATGTTATATTCGGAAAGTAAAAGTTAGTTGCGATAAAGTAAATGTTAGATATTAGTATTAAATAATAATATTTCATTTAGAACAACCGGCAGAGCCAGGCTATCGTCTAAATAAAATATATGATATAATTATATAAATAAATAAATATATATAATATAACAATAATAATTGATGAAATATTTATTGTATCAAAATTAAAGAACAAATCAAGATAACCACTTCAATGGTATCAAGCATTTGTTGTAAATTGATAACAACAAATAATTCATTTTTATACCTACAATAATAAGAAATCAGCAAAATGAAAAGAAATAAAGAAAGAATATACAAAATATAAACAATCTTACTTCACCAAGAATTCATCCTCTTCACCTTGACATAATAGATTTAGCTTTCCATGAACTTATTTTTGATCAACACTAAAAATATCACTCATAATTTGGAAAATGAAAAATATATTGGAACTTCGAACTTTAATACACACTCACACTATATTTTACAATGAGATAGAATGATTCTCAAGCTAGCACAAGACCTCTATTTATAGGCCAAATCAGAGAAAGGGTCAAAATTTTTATTAATGCCATGTAGTTGTAATAGTAGCCTTTGTCTCTTTCAACTTCAATTCCATGTCCCTTCTTTCAATGCTTTGTTCCACGACTTTAATCACCGAATTTGGCTCTGCTTAAAACAGTAAACATGTGGGAAATTGTCTGTAGATGAATTTGGCCACTTGGTTCACCTCATTTGGTTAAATATTGAAAAAATTATGATTTTTTTTTACTATATGCTGGTCATGTTGAAAGTAAATTTGTCGTCCTTTTGATATTTTCACAATTTGATCATCTTAACCAACTTTTTAGGCAATCATGTGTTCTGCAAAGATGTATATAATTTCTCAAAAATTTCAAACATGTTTGAATCACATTTATTTGAATTTTCTATCTTGAGTTATCATTATTTTACCAACACGTAGAAAACCTGAAAATAAAACATATTTAGTAAAACATTTTAATATAAACACACAATACTAAAATAACATAATTTTATAATTTTAATGAAACTTAAATTTTAAAATATAGGTAATAACATATAATAAATTATTAATTTTAAGTTTCATCACACCCCCACACTATCTTATTACTAGTCCCTTTGTAATAAAATTTATCGGAAAATCACAACCTAGATTCTTTATTCATTTTATATTTTCAAATATACAAACATATTCATTTTAAAAACAAACTCATATACGATATATATATATATATATCTATTCATTGAATATAATAATATATAATTAGATGTGCTTTTATTATTATTTTCACATAATATATAAAGTAACAATATATATATATATATATATTT
>NC_133307.1:9935101-9937216 GCF_012295235.1 Primulina huaijiensis
GCTAATCATGTTCTTAATCGTCATTGGGACTAATTAATCAATTATAATAAACAGGGTCTAAATTTTTTTTTTAAATATAATATCAAATGCGGAACGTAATGGAATCACTCTACTATACATATCAGTATAAAAGTAAAGTACAAGTCTTGTACTATATACAATCATTTACAAACTAAGGTTCAACTACTAAATATCAAGTGTTCAACCCTATCTCAGATCAAGTCCGTAGTCTCCACTCTAATCACGATCTCTCTCTTTATCTCCTCGACCCTGAACCTGTCCCACCTGTTGTCATGCACACATACAAACACGGCAACAGCCGGATAACTCCGTTGAGAATAAATCCCAGTATAAATCAACAAAACATGCAATCATATAATTAATATAAAGCATGAAGCATATATCAGATATATATCAAAACCTGAAACATAATTACTATCAAACTATCAATCATACTCGTGACTCCACGGCTCAGACTAGACTCAATCATAGTCTAGGGATCCCGGTTTCCAGACGTTGGTATTCCTATATCGACCAACAGTAATAGAAGAAACTCCGATTCTATCCACGTTGATATAACCAATCATCCAGTGTCTTGACCTATCCGTCACAGACTGTGGCACTATCGCCAATACACTATCTTGTGACATCGTGCAATGTGCCCGTGGCGATCCCGCCACTATCAGGTACTTCTGTCACAAGATCACTCGTCTAATATTCGTGTAACACATGATCTCTATACAACAATAGGACAACCATATCAAATCAAATCAATGCAAATAATAACAAATAGTATGTGATTTAGGGAAACACAAGTATATCCTACTTGTGTCGATCTCCCAATACCACATTGACTTATACCTTTCGTTTGTAGTCTTGGTCTGCAAAAACGGAAGTTCTGAACTCAAGATTGTCTCTGTAAATCTGAAAGGACATATCGAGAAAATAATATCAACTTTCCATTCTCAATTCAATACTGAATTTGATTAATCTGAATTTAATTCAAATCATCGGCATAACGGCACAATCTCAATATCCCCGTAAATACCATATCAACAAATATTAATTACAAATCATAACCCATATCCGATATAATCTGTAATCAATCAATAATCCAAATCTGTCCGATTTCAATCGATATAATCAGAAAATCATAACAATTCCCTATTCAACTTGTTCTTCGATCTGACTTCGATTATGCAATGTTTAGTATTCCTAGAACACATAATAATGATCAAATAATAATTTCTCCAATATCATAATTTCAAATGATAAAAGAACTCAATAAAACTTACGTTTAGTTGTAGATGTTGAAAAGAGGATCACAGCACTGTGCTCGGATTCAAAATCGGATCACCGGTACTTACAAAATTAAATTTCTAGTATCAAATGAAGCTTGAGGAATTCTTTCTCGGAAACTCTCGGTTTCTTGCTGAAGATTTGAAGGAAATGAAGGAGTTTAACATTTTATATGCATGATGTGACAAGTGTCACACTCAACTTTCCATAATTGCACTTTAGTCCTTCAACTTTTCACTATTTGCAAATCGGCCCCCGCTCAATCTTTTAATTCAATTTCAATCCTAATTAATTACAAAAATCGTGGAATCTAATTTATCATTCCAAAAATTCATAAATTAAATAATCTCGGATTAAAATGATATAATCTCGGGCCTTACAACAAAATAATTAAATTTACAAAGAATAAAATCTCCTTTTTTTTTCTTTTTTATTAACGTGACTGCAAAGTTTTACAATGACTTAATTTTTTTTATCCAAACATTCTACCATAAATGTCTTTATATATAAATATTTATATAACGGATACATTCGACTACCTTTGAAACTTATCCAACTCAAACAAATCTTTTTTTTTAGAACATATTGATTGATGGATTTTTTTTAGAACACATTTATAGTACACCAATCAAATCTATAAAAAAACAATTACAATGATCAAAGAACTTTGCAGCCCGTTATTTATCTTCTATTTTTTTTATTTTTTATAGGGGAGTTATATTCTTGTAATTAATTATTTTTTAATAATCAATAGAAGTTTAATGATTGTTTTCTCATTTCTCACCACTTACTCACAAAAGATGTGTGAGTATATAT
>NC_133307.1:9937362-9939950 GCF_012295235.1 Primulina huaijiensis
TTTTTATATAAAAACAAACTAAGAGGAGAAGAAGAAGAGGAGATTTTTCATACCTTAAAGAGAAAAAAAATTAAAACATGCCGTTGAATCACAAGTTCAGCATCACATGAATTTTCTTTTCTTACTCTTGGATGTTGGCCAATTAAGTTGAGATAAGAATGGATCTGGTTCATGACTAAATCCTTGCAGTAAATCAATAAGTTCACCTTCACTTGTAGCAGAAACTAACATCCTTCGCGAAGCTAATGAAATAAATCCCTGTTCCACAACATCATCAAGAAACGATAGCAGTTTATCATAATAATTGTTAACATTTAACAAACCAATTGGCTTATTGTGGATATTTAATTGTGCCCAACAAACAGTATGAAATATTTCTTCAAAAGTACCGAAACCTTCTTGCAAAGCAATGAAAGCATCTGAATGTTCAATCATTTGAGTAATTCGTTCATACACGTTGTCCACTTTCATTTCTTCTCATGTTGTTGGTCCAGTAAGATTGGCTAAGGTAATCGGAATAATGCCTAAGACTTCACTTCCACCTGCATGCGCAGCTTTTGCAACTTTTCCCATGAGACCAACTTCACAACCATATACCAAATGAATCTTTTTTTAGCAAGTGTTATTCCAAGCTTTTCTGCTACCTCTTCATAAATTGAATCTTTTCCTGCACTAGATCCACAAAATACACAAATATTTTTGATTTTACTTACCGTGGACGTCGACATGTTGAGAAATATGTTTTATGCAATTGTTAAATCACAGCATATGAATTTATAAGCGTAACATGCCAAAAGTCAATATTTTAATAGGAAATTATATTATTAAAAGAAAATAAAAATGACATAAATTAAAACACATATATACAGCGTAGTTGTGATTGTGGCTCACATCTTCCTCTGATTTTACGTTTTGTAACGGCTTCAACGCATTCTATGAGTCGAGGATATGCTTCCCATCCAATATTCTTATAAATTGGCAAACAAAGTCTTTTAACGTCAGATTCATGAGATGAAATTGTATATATATATTTACTTATCTAAACAGATATGCGTTACTATAGTAGGATCTTTATCAGGCTGATTCCACAGTCCATATTGATATTCCTCATGTGGAAATTGCCACCATAGTTTAAGAATGTTCATTTTGCACGTACCCACTAGAATGCGTATCAAGAACCTCTAGAAAATTATCCAAAGGCTCTTTACTCAGACCATTCTTAATGAATAAAATTTTATCTTCTCTATTCATTGATGTCATTCCAACATTTTTGCATTTCCCTTTACAAGTCCACCTTGCACATTTATGACTTCCACCTATACGTTTAGCTCTTCGCTTTTTGGCATATGTGCTTTTACCAAATCCTGGCATATGTCTTATTATTATTATTTCACTTGCTTCCCCNTAAGGCTGATTCCACCGTCCATATTGATATTCCTCATGTTGAAATTGCCACCATAGTTTAAGAAGTTCATTTTGCACGTACCCACTAGAATGCGTATCAAGAACCTCTAGAAAATTATCCAAAGGCTCTTTACTCAGACCATTCTTAATGAATAAAATTTTATCTTCTCTATTAATTGATGTCATTCCAACATTTTTGCATTTCCCTTTACAAGTCCACCTTGCACATTTATGACTTCCACCTATACGTTTAGCTCTTCGCTTTTTGGCATATGTGCTTTTACCAAATCCTGGCATATGTCTTATTATTATTATTTCACTTGCTTCCCCAACCAATCGGACTTTTGCTTCAATTATCAAACGGATATCATTCGGTATGCCATATGACATCATCAACTTTAGTCGCTCACATCTAGCTTTATATATTTTTTTCAACGCATTATCAGGTAAACAAGCAAAATATTTACCAAGATTCACAATACAAGCATCCATATTATTATTATTATTATTATTATTATTATTATTATATATTTCAATTATTTTGGGAAAACTGAAAAAAACCGACTTAGATAGTCACGGAGTACCGTTATCCGCCACTTAACCGGGAAATGAACTAGAATCTGCAAAAACAAAATGAAAATATCAACCAACTATTGTACATCATATAAAGGCATAAAATCATCATTAAGAATTTTATTTTCTATAAAAGGCTTAAGTGTTTGCCCATTAACTTTAAACACGTCATTATTTTTAGGATTTTAAATATCAACAGCACTATGAGGATAAACAAATTTAACTATAAATGGTCCTGACCATCTTGATCTTAGTTTTCCTGGAAATAAATGCAAACGAGAATTATAAAGTAAAACTTTTTGTCCAATATCAAATGACTTTCTCTTAATATTTTTATTATGAAAGGCTTTAGTTTTATCTTTATAAATCTTTGAATTTTCATATGCATGATTTCTTAATTCTTCATGTTCATTTAATTGCAATTTTCTTAATTTAGATGCATCATCTAAATTAATATTAAATGCATTAATTACCCAATAAGCTTTATGTTCAAGTTCAACCGGTAAATGAGAATGCTTACCAAAAACTAACCTATATGATGACATCCCTAATGTTGTCTTAAATGTAGTTCTATATGCCTATAATGCATCAGTTAATCTTAAAGACCAATC
>NC_133307.1:9940050-9977088 GCF_012295235.1 Primulina huaijiensis
TCTTCATCGCCACGTTTGATATCCGTTTCCGCGCTCATTGCTGCGTCCATCAAATCTGCAAAATTGCTTGGCCTGAATACCGCCAAAGCCGATTGAATTCGACTGCTCAGCCATTTCTTGAACCAGTGCATTTTCAGAGTTTCATCAGACATGATAGTTGGAATATAGGTTCCCAGATCATTGAACCTTGAGGTATATTCCATCACTGTCATGTCCGGTGTCTGCTTGAAGTTTTCGAACTCTCTTAACTTTTGCAGACGAAATTCTGCTGGGTAATACTGTTTCAAAAATTCTCTCCTGAATGCTTGCCATGTGATTTTTTCTGCCTCAGCCAACGATGGTGACACAGTTTCCCACCACTTTCTTGCTCTATCTTCCAGAAACGGGGTCACGACTTCCACTCTCAATCCTTCAGGTACTTCCAGTAGGTGTAGTTGTGTCTCGACATTCTTAAGCTAGTTATGGCTGACTTCTGGATCTGGGTTGCCATCGAAAGTTGGGACTCAATTCTTCCTGAGGGACTCATAATGATATTTAATTCCACGTGGTTGTGGTTTCGGTGGTGGCTGTATGGCGTTGGCAAGGGGATTCACGATTCCTTGCAAGGTGGTGGCTACTATGGTAGCTATTTCCATCATATCTTCCCGGCTAAGATTCACCCTTGGGAGATTCTCATCCGCATTTTGATTAACTCCTCTGGTGTTTCAATTATTTCTGGGTGGTCCACCTGTCATTTCCTACAATAAATGGAGGTAAAATATCATAATCGTATAAACGATAGAAAGGCACAAATAATAGAAACAAAGTTGTCGTGGAATCTACGATACTAAGAATTTGCAGAACGATTGAAGGGATAGATTTTTTTGGAGTTGTTCGAAATTTAGGAAACAGATGAAAGTTTGACTTAGATTGGGATGCACTAGGCTTTTGCCAAAATTTGACAGATCAAAGTTGGCAATCAAAATCCCAGCGGGATTATGAACCTGGCGGTTTTGATACCACTTAAATGTCACGCCCCATGTCCAAAGCGTATGTGACATCCGGCATTGTTTAACAATTATTTGAAAACAATTAAGCCTCGTATCGAAATGCCAAATAGCCAGTCTTTTTCATAAATAATACATTGTATTTACATTAACAATAGAATAAAAATACATCAGAGTTGCAAATGCGGAAACTAAACAAAAGGAAAATAAAGTCTTGATTTCTTGAGTCTTGCTCATCGATTACAATCCCCAGAAAGCTTCTTGCTCCTCCTCATTCAGTTGCTCTTCATTTTTATCTGAAATTTGTAAGGGGTGTGTGTTTTGGGAAACACTCAGCAAGCGGGGGTCGATCAATTTTCAATGATACATATAGAACTTAGTTTTCTTAAAACATCTTTTTAACAAAACTTTCAAAAGTACTTACAACGGAATCAAAGAATTTCGAAGAACATATAGAGCATATCATTGATCGAAATTTTAAAAGAAACGACTAATTTTTTCGAAAATAAAGACATATACAGGCATGTCATGATATATATATTCAAAGTTCAAAATACAATAAATTACGTAACAAAAACCAACTTACCGTGTTTTGGAGATATGCTTCGAAAATGCAGATCTTTGGACGAAATTTTCTTCTGAAAATCGGACAGCACTTCGACGTATTTGTTGAGCAAATGACGCCTTAATTTTTGCAGCACTTCAACGTAGAACTTTAGCACTCAGACTGCACGAGCTTTCTTCCTTTCCTTGGCCAATTTTTAGGATGGTTTGTGGAGGGGTGAGGGCCGAAATTTTTAATTGTTTTTTTTTTTTTGAATGTTTTTCTTTCAACCTTGATGTCCTATTTATAGATGGCTTTTGCCTCTTGGACTCCCTCTTGGCCGAATTCTTGGGCTTCAAGAATGAATTGTGGTCAAGCTCCATCTCAAGAACCAAGGGTCATTTCCTGCACCATAAATGTTTCATAGCCTCTTAGCTCCTCCTTTAGTTCCTTCATTGGTTTTCTCAATGGTCATTTATTGCATACTAAGTTTGTCCAAACCCTTAGCTCTTCCCATAGCTCCTTCATTGGTTATCTCAATGGTCACTTCTTCCATAATAAGTTTGTCCAATTTCTTTGCTCTTCCCTTAGCTCCTTCATTGGTTATCTCAATGGTCACTTCTTGCATACTAAGTTTGTCCAATTCCTTGGCTCTTCTTTTAGCTCTCTTTTTGGTCTTGTTAGGACAAGTTTGGTTGAGCTTCTTTGAGCTGAGAGATCAAGTCCTTGAGCTGGGGTTTTACTCCTCCAGTGACGACTCTTCGATGGATGAAGTTACTTGCAGCTTGGCTTCCGGTTGAACTAATCCCCGAGCTTTGGAGCTACTTCCTCGAGCCGTGTTAGACGATTTGCTGCGGAAATTCCGGGTTCTCACAAAAATTTGACATTGTTTATCTCTGTGAGACAAACCCATAATTCCCATGCTATTCAAATGGAGATGTCTTCTTTAGCAAATGATGAGACAAAATGTGTTTCATTCAATGGTGGGTACTTGATGTGTAACGTCTATTGTTTTAAAAGTGCATAAATATATTTTTTTTTGTAAATCTCACATTTTGAAAATAAACAATTAAATAATTTCCATGCATGCAACCCTACTAAGAAAAATATCATTTAAAAATAATTGTAAACATTTGACAATTAAAAGACATACTACAATATAAAATGATCGGACTCTTCCAAGTAGGTAATCGCAAGCATGAGCAAATAAAAATATTAGTAATCTTTTGTATATCGAAATCAATATATAAAATATCAAAGTCCTCTCTTCTCTCCTAAAATCATGATGTGCGAAAAAGTGTGGTCCTCGAGTTGTGCGCACATCCAGGCCTGCCTACTCAGAGTTCGGCTCCTCCAGTCCCCTCAAAATTATGGTCACCAGCATCAAACATGCCTAGTGAGTCTAAAGACTTAACACACCTGTACCGTAATAACAAATACATATATGTAACAAGCAGCAGTGAAAATTATCGTAACCAACATACATTTCATGTCTGCGATAAAATCATATGCATAATTGTGACCTGTCAAAGCATGTTAATAATCATAGCACGTATCATCATAAAAACATATATGTGTTCATTTTTTTCTTAATTTGAATTCCGTTCGTCACTTGTGACTTTTGTATTATCATCTCATTCGATGGATCTGTCTATGTGTGACCGAGGTACCCAGCGGCGGAGGCATCAGCGATGGCATTACCCGTCCACTGAACCCCAACCTTTCGTGTCAATCGTGTTAGTCACAACCAACTCTCATCCTTCAAAACGTGTCATCATATTCACCACTTAAATAAAAGCATGCATAGACATAATTTTTTCTTCAAACCAAGCATGTAGCGTATTTACAATTTTTACATAAAAATCATATACATGATGCATAAACATTTAAAAACATGATAAAATGTGCTCAAGACGCTGCCAGGACCAAAATCTCTCCCAGGGTACAAAATGGCCATTTTGCCCCTAGATACCCAAAATTACCGTTTTACCCTTGGACCTCTAAAATTTGAGCCGAAAGCTTACCAAACTCCTTAAAACATCCCAAAATAGATTTTTAAGCATTCTTAGACTTAAACTCGAGCCCATTTTACAACTTAACCGATTTGCTTTAAAACTTAGATCGGGGTCCTGGTTTTAACCCGAATCGACTCAAGACTTAACCCAATTTTTCCCAACTCTTTACCACACCTTATAAACACTTAAAAGGCTCTAAAACCATCAAGACTAAGCCCCTAAACAATTCGGACTGGCCCTTCAAGCTGGACGTCAACTCTTCCCCAAACTCGATCCCTAGTGCGGCCTCCTCCGAATAAATGATGCTAGCCTACAGCCGATGAATCCAACTACTGACCCGCCCCTCTTGGACCACCCTAGGACCCTTTTGAACCCCTCAAACCCACGGCTGCACCCCCATGCAAGCCAGAGCTCGTACATGATCAAAACTCTCGAGAGATCCCAACCTGTGGTCTAATCTCCCCGCTCTTGATCGATCGGCTTCAAGGGTTGCACCAACAGCATTCGAGACTCTCTAAGCCACATCTTAGACCCCACATGGTCTAGTCCACGCCTTGGATCAGCCCTTGCACCACCAGCCCCGACCCCGCGCACCTTACCTTCCCCAACACCTTAGCCGCCTAGCATTCTCCTCTCGGTCCTCACTCTATTCTTTCCCTACATCGGTTCCAGCTTAATGACAGCATCACTCTCGGCCCTTACACTCTTCAGCAACACCACAAGATAGCCCCCTTGCAAACACATCAAGAAACCGTGAGTGAACAACAACAGAAACCCATTAAATCATGCATAAACCATCACCGAATCACACACACACAAAGATCGAAATTTTTTCATGTTTGTACCCAAACTTTACACATATTAACAGCGTGTATGATGTTCAAGGAAAGGAACATGCGTGCTTGTTAGAAATTTTTTCAAGACAAACGAAGAACGAGCGTCGGGAGTGAATTTCCTTGAAGAAGGTTGCTTGGCCGAAGATTTCTTGTTGAGGGTTTTCTGAAAACGAGAGAATTTGATAGGGGAAGGGGGAGGTGTTGGCTGAGTGGAGATTAATTTAGGTTTAGGGTGTGTTAAACTAATATTTAAATAGTTAATTAGTAGATAATGGGCCCTAAGTTGTGATATAAAAGTTTAAAAAGGAGTTTTAAGCCCAATAAACTTAAAAGTAGGCTCATTAAGTCCAAACACAATATCGAAAAATATTTTGTGTTGGCAAGTTTTTGAAAATAAGACCCGAACCCTCAAAAATCCCTCGTTTCGATAAAATTTACATACCACTGAAAAATATGCTCTGGCGGGTAAAAATACACAAAAAAGCCCATTTCTTGAAAAATACATTTAAAACATCTTATACTAATTAATAAAAATTAATCGTGTAATAAAATAATTTTCCGGATAATTCACCGGTCTCCATTCTTCGTTCGAGCGCGAAATGCATATAGAAACCCTAATGCATTAACTTTTAAAATTTCATGAAATAAATTATATCATGGAAGAATTATGCACAAAATTCATAAAATTAATCAAACACATAAATAATTAAAAATCCTAGATTGCATGCATTCAGGTTACGTGAATTAAATTCCTGGACCATACATGATGAACTTCTGGATGTTCATTTCTAGTCTCCGAAACTTGATTAAATGAAAGACTTTGTGTGAGCCTTTCCCGGCTGGTTCTGTTGCTGCACTAAAAAAGTAGAACTCCATAATGTCTCCTCTGTACAAATAGTCGTTGTTTGCCCAGATTTCATGAACAACTTCCTGGATCCATTTTGGTTGTGCGAGATTTTTGGAAAGTTAAGTGATGTAGTATAAACTGAGTCAAGTGCCTCAGATTCATACAATGCTTTTGCCTCATTGGGATAGGAATTTGGTTTCATCCATATCTTATGATATCTTTTTTATTATATCAACTCGGATTGTGGCTGGGTTGATTACCTATTCTCTCTTCAATTCTTGAGGTGAATGGTTGACTTAAAAACTCTAGATAAGGATCCAGAGCTTCATTTTTTTTGGCCGACTCATATAAAGATGATCCTCACTTAGCGATTGTGCTAGAGGTACTTAAATCCTCTGATCTAGGTACAGAACTATGTACTCGACAACTCTTCATTTGGGAAACCAATGGCTTCTCAATAGCCTGGAAGATCGGTTTTTGCAATACAACTATAGCTGAGTTTAAGTCTGTAAACAATTTATTATTCGAGAGACAATACTCTTGAAACTTATTGTAGCCCACCCACAACTTATGCATTTAGGCAAGCTTATTGAACTCGGAAATTTCATAATGACTTCGACATTAACATTGTCTATATCTTGTTAAGAAATCTACAAGAATATTTTTATGAGATTTAATAATAACAATATCAAAAATATAATTTTGACACAAAGCCTGCCATCACAATAGTCTATCCTTCTCGAATTTAGATTCGATTCCATTTTTCAAGAAAGATTTTACCTGTTTATTATCAACCTTTCAAACGACCTTCCCTTTTGACTTTAAAATTCTACTAAATTTTTTATATATCCATTAATTCGAAAAACAAAAATTAAAAATAACTTAACATTTCCATAAATCAAAATAATTTAGCAATTTAAATCTCAAGTGCATAAAATCCCTAAAATCGTCAATTACCAAAATTCGACTTCTACCTTTAACATGATCAAAATTAACTTCAAAATAAAGCATAAAATTCTCTAATAAAATCTTTAACAAAATCCTTTAAAACTTTTAACTAACAAGCTAATGTGGAAATAAATGTCCCCCAGGAGTGTACTGCCGTACCTGATCCACTCAAGCGTCAACACCTCCCTCAATATCATCATCACCTGCAACATTCAAACCTAGTGAGTCTAATGACTCATTACGTTCTAAACAGGAGTAACTAATAATACATATAAAAGCACATGCATTAAAATTATACTTTTATTTAAATTAATTTTAAGCATAAATAAATCATATATCGTAAAATCATAAAATTTTAAAGCTTTCATCGTTTATCATTTTGAGTGAATTTTGATCCTTGAAAGTGACTAGCCTTTATCCTCTGGTCGACTGATCAGTCTTAGCTCACCATTGCGCATGGGGACTGGCCATAGGCACCGACGTAAAATGGAAATACGATCGTTGAGCTCTCTATGGGGCTTTGTCCCGTAAACGGGCTCTCTCTGGGTCTTTTCCCTCACGATATTCCAATAAAATTGTAAGTTCACCATTCTTTCTTAAAACGGATTCCCCACATATCCTCTATGCTCTTTGTCACAGTCAATTCATATCTTTCAAAATATTTTTCCTTTATAAAATATCAGGATTTTCCAAAAATAGCATTTTCCAGTAGAAATTGTACAGCTTTATCATAAATCATAAAATTCTATATTTTCATCCAAAAAGGTTTATCACCAATTCATAGAGCTCAAAGCTATTTAATCAAAGATTTACAACCCATATTGGGGAGAAAAACTAGTGACTATTTTGAAACTATTTTAGTAGAAACTGGTTCAATTGAAATACAACATATGGATCGAAATCGCTATTTCGGGTTTTCTAACATGATTATAAAGAAAATTATCCCAGCGGCTAATTGGGGTTTACCTCTTGGTCAAGCCAGGCAATTAAACACTTTTCAGGCAATGCCAAATATTTTTAATTATCATGATTATATCATGTCATGGGATACAACTCTTATATATGAGAATTCTTAACGTAAAAACTCTTGGTGGATAAAATTCCAATTAGATGATTTTCATCAATTTATACCTACATGGTTCAAAACTTTCTTTCTCTCATGGGGGGTAATGCCCTCTATTCTTCTTCCTAAAAATGTTAAAAACATATGGATTAAGTTCCACCAGGCTAATCCACATTTTGATGGAATGACCGTCATGATCCAATTCGCTATAAATTATAATGTTCCCTGGATTATAAGATGGAAATATGGACTTCAAGACATGACTAAAAAGAAGTTTGAAATCAATTTTGCCTTTACTATCTTAATCAGAAAAATTTTAATAAAATGATGGGGCAAAGAGGACTTTTTTGGAGAAAGAAAAGTCTATGATAGACAGGGGGTAATAGCTCTTGGACCGGCTAGAGAAACTATGAGAAAAATGAATCATGATACCCCAACTCAAACCACATTACTTAAAGAACTTTTCCAACATTTGGATAAAGATACCATTACTTCTTTGTTTTCAGAAGTATTCGGTGAAAAATCAAATTTATCTACGCAAGCATCTTCCTCCTCAAAAGGAAAAAAAAATGGAAGAAGACACAACTATGACAGAAAATGATGATCAATATCAAGATGCATAGGACCCATATGATTGGGATGATATTTTCGCCTTACTAAATGCATAAGCTAGTAGAGAATGAGCTGGAGCCAGTGAAGAATGAGTTGGATGTCACCACCGACTAAAAGTCTTTTGTAAAAAAGTTTATATTATTGTGTTTGTAACCTTATCTTTTATTGTACGTGTCATTATTGTATTTGTTTTATAGTGGGTGTACTGTTTGCTTTTTATTTTTATAAGAGGAGTGGTTGCCCTCTGTGAACCACACACCGAAAACCCCTTAGCTTCTCTCTAAATAAAAGAAGTTTGCGAGCAATCTCTTCAATTTTTACTTTCATCTTTCCGATTCCAGAATTTCAATACGTAAGTATATGTCTTACGATTACATTTATGATCCTCCCTTCGATTATATCATGCCATCTACAAATTATCTTATAATTTTAAAAAAGAAAATTAAATTAATAAAAACTCAAATTTAAGTTCTTGAAAATGGATTAAAAGATCCAGAAGTAAATCCTGTTTGTAAATAGTGGTTTGTTTATCCACATCTGGAAAGATCCAGAATTACCTTAAAGGCTTCGTTGTAGTCTCCTGTTAAACCTTAAATTAAGGTTGATTAGTATTGTAGTGTTAAGTCTTAAAGGATTCGTTGTAGTCTCCTGGTAAACCTTAAATTAAGGTTGATTAGTATTGTAGTGGTATTCAAGAAATTCTTCTATAAAGATTTTATTTTATATAAAAGATCTGTATTTCTTTATTTGATAAAGAAATTAGTAGTTATACCCAGGAGAAATCCTTAAGTCAGGTTCTGCAAATCCTGTAAGGCCAAAGAGCAAGGTAGGTGTAAATCCTTGACAGTATCTACTTAAATTCTGATCGATAAAATAATAAGATCTTTTACTAAGAATAAATCTTCAAGTAGTAATACTAAAAATAAAGAATTGATTATTTCCGAAAATTTCGTAAAGAATAATCAAAACTGGAAAATACCAGCATCTTCTAATATGAAGATTTATAGATCTAATGGATTTAATTTTAAATCTGATTATATAATGAAAACTATAGAAGAAGCGATTCCTCTAAAAGGAGGATACGACTCATTTAGTCTATTATCTCAAAATTTTGTTAATATTCACAAGCAATCTTACAAATTTAAGCATCTGGGAATGATACAAGTAGGTTTAAAACCTCTTACCATATTAGGCTTAAATACTTCAGCCTTAATCCTAGTACGAGATCAAATACATAATAAATTCGAAGATTCCTTATTAGGAATAGTAGAGTCCTCATTATGCGAAGGACCAATACATTTTAGTTGTTTCCCTAATTTTCATATTTCTCTTTCTGATCCAAATATCATGAAAGCCCTCACTCTAAATATAAATATTGAAGGTTTTGACATGATAGATGGTACAGAAAATGTTGTTCTATTATATAGAATTTGTTATAAAGTTATGAATTCAACAATATCTAATTTTAGAATCAATACTAATCAAATTAGTTCAAAAAGAAGAGAAACTACTCTGTTTATAACTGATATTACTAAAAGCAATATCATGATTCCTAGAACAATTAATTGGAGTCAAGTTACTTTGCCAGAAATCTAGAAAATGGAGAATATAGCTCCTTCTCTAAAAGAAGAATCTAGAAAACTAGAAAGTATAGTTCAAAATGTTGATGGGGATGTTGAAATAAAATTTTTATCCCAAAGACATCTACGAATTAAACTTCCTGAAGAAAGTAGAAATTCTACTTCTTCTATATCCGATTTTGAGAAAATTAGTATATCTGGTCTTCAAAAGACAAATGATAATGTTTCTCATCCTGAATACAAAGTTGATATTCCTGAATCAAGTACTTCTCAATTCCAAAGAAGTTATTCTGTTAATAATAGAAACTCTAACTCTCCAACTTTTTCTGATATGGTATATAATGTTATGGTTATTAATAATAATGATTCTATTCAGAAAAGTTTAGAAAAGATTAAAAATCTAAATAAGAAAAAATGGTTTTTAAGTTGTTTAAATTTAAAACAACAAACTTTATATTCTTCAAGATATTTAGATTGGGTTAAAGAAACTAACTCAAATTTAGATTTTTTCAAATGACTAGAAAATTTATATTTTCCAGCAAGAAATAAAATATTTCCAAATTTAACAAATGAATCTTTCATAAACACTCTTGAATCAACATATAAATTATATGTTCATGAAACTGGAGAAGAATCTTTTGATATTCATCATCCATTCACTACTTACAAATTAAAAAAGATAATAAAGAAATTTACGCTGCTCCTATAAAATCTTAATTAGGACAGAGTAATTTTGATCATATAATTCAACTGAATAATTTTACTAATCTTACTTTACATTCTTTGAGAAATCAGACTACCCGAATTGAAGAAATTTTATCGAAATCTAAACAAGGATTTTCTAGAGGTGAAAGTTCAAAAACTTTAATGATAAAACCTCCTCCTAATCTTAAAAAAGAAAATTTTCTTTTAAGTTCCAAAAAAGATGAAGATTTTATGGAAGAACTAATAGACAGATTACAAAAAATAAACATTAAAGAAAAATGTTCTATTTCTGTCATTACTAAATCTGAACAATTAGAAAATCTTTCTAGTTCGTCAGAAGATGAAATGCAGATTAACAAAATGCATAAAGTATCAATTGTAAAACTTTTTTATAAAAAAGCAACACGTACGTTCAGTTTAATGGAGAAGCCATTACTGAATGGAATATAAATGGAAAATCTGAATATCAGATTAAAACTGTTATTAAGAAAATGTTAATATACTCTTCTGCCGCAAAGAACAAAGTTAATAATGATAGGCAAATTGCTCAAGCCATTATTACTGGTTTCAGAGGGCAACTTAAAGGTTGGTGGGACTTTTATCTTTCTAAAGACGCAAAGAATAAAATTCTTGACTCCTCTATAATTGATCTTAATGGAAGAGAAGAATTTGATGTTGTTAATACACTTATTTATACCATTCTATCTAATTTTATTGAAGCTAATGAACTTCAATTAAAAAGATCTCAAGAGTAATTAATGAATTTGAGATGTCCAACATTATCTGAATTCAGATGGTATAAAGATGTTTTTATGACCAAAGTCTTAACTAGAAATGATTGCAATGCAAATTTTTGGAAAGAAAAATTTATTTTCGGACTTCCAGTTCTCTTTGCTGAAAGAGTTAAAAATAGGTTAAAATCGAAATTTCCAACAAATTCTATAGATTGGAATTCACTCACCTATGGTGATTTATCCGCAGAAATAACTGCAGAAGGATTTACTCTTTGCAATGACATCAAGTTGAAAAGACAACTTGATATGCAAAAAGAAGAAAATAGAAATATTATTGGTGACTTTTGTGAGTAAATAGGCTTTCAACCAATACAATATCCTAAAAAAGATAAGAAATAGAAAAGATTTCCTTTTAAAAGAAAGAAACATTATCTAAAAAATAAAGAGAAATCTAAAAAATATTCTAAGAAAAGGTTTAAAAAACCTATAAAAAATGATTCTACTAAAGTTCCAGTACGCTGGAACTGTGGAAAAATTGGACATAAGGATAATAAGTGTTATGTCAAGAAAAAGATTAATAATCTTAACATAAACAATGATTTAAAAGAATCAATAATAAATATTCTTCTTAATAAAGAAGAAGATTTAAAACAAAAAAATTTCTATATCTATATTATTGATAATGAATTCTCTGAATATTCTAACAGTAGTTCAAATAATGATTCTGATATATCAGAAAATAAAATTTTTGATCCAGATTGTGATTGTGATACATGGGATATAAATTTTATGGGATTAGAAATAAATGTTATATCGAATGAAGAAACTTTCATTTTAGATCTTATAGATCAAATAAAAGATCCTATAGAAAAAGAAAAGCTATAGAACATTATTTGAATATGGCAAATCATAAACCTACTAAACTTGTACAAAATACTGTACAAGAATATGAATTATATTCTTATAATAAAATACTAGAAAAGACTAAACAAAAAGAAAGAGAGCCTACTATTTCTGAATTAAAAGGAGAAATAAATCAGATAAAATCTGAGATAAAATATTTAAAAGAAAGAGTAAATACTCTTAGTATTAATAGCAAATACAAAAACACAAAATGACATTCATAGGGTGTTTTAGAAATGTATCTATCAATCTCAAAGATTGATGTAATGGCTCCAACTAAGTTGTAAACAACTTAGCTCTTGAAGGTAGACAATCTACAAGCTTCCTTCTTTCCTTCAAAATTAGGCCCACCACCAACTAGTTAGAACCTTTCTTATTTTGCACTAGAAAAATAAGAAGATTTTTCAAGGAGAAGTGATTTCTTTCCTACACTATTAAAGAAGAAAATTGAGAGAAAAATGAGGGAGAAAGCCTCTCAAAATTTCGGCCATCTCAAGTGTGTAGTGAAGGAGGATTAGTTGTCTCTTGGTTGTGGGAAAAACTATAACTACTTTTAGCATCCCAAGCCTTGGAGATTGAAAAAATTGTCTCCCCACCTTTCACCTCCCCATGCACATTATTTTTATTTGGGCATGTAACAATTACAAAGCCCATGGACTTTTATTTAAATGTCTCAAACACATTTGAGACCATTTAACATTTACTTGATTTTACTCAAGCCCACTAGTTTAATAATTATTTTTAATTGGGGCCCAATGTAATTTAATTAATCCAACACTTGAATTAATTTAATTATTTGGACTCTACTAGGTCCACTAGTGTATAATTAATTCAACACTTTGAATTGTTTATGAAAATCACAATTTTCAAATACATTACTTGTTTGGCCAACTTTTAATTTAGAAACACTTCATCAAATTATAAGTTACATTCTCTCATAGAAGTCATACTTCTATTTTTCCTTACCCTTATAAACTCCTTTATAAGCCGTTCAACACATTGAACTATTTTACTTCTCAACGGGATCTAGAAAGCTAGTACTTGTGTGGCCCTCAATGGTTCATTGATACAACTAGCTGTGGGTTCACATCTCCATGTGATTCGGACTAAACATGTCCTTATTTGAGCATACCCCAATTGCTCCATTCTTACTTATCAACTCCTTGATAACAAGAACGTCAGAACTCAAGTCTGATAGTACCCAACCAATCATGTTAAACGCCTAGCAGCATCGCTTACATGATTCCCTAGGTACCAAATGATAGTGCCTGCAAGAACCATTCAATTATGGTTAGCGTACAGTACGGTCCCTTCATCTCATATATCCCGACCGATTCGACAACCATTGGTATATCGAGAGTTGTCAATGAATCGATACTATGTGTCATGTCGTAGTTGCATCGATGGTGTAATCTATGAAACCCCTTTCATAATTACCACCATACTCTGATCAGAGATTTCAAACTACATATACATGAAAAACACATAGGATATCCATACCCGTAGGTAAGCGGTGAATCCCCGACTACAATGCATCGACTCCTATATGTTTCGACAGAACACCCAACCTTGCCACCTGATGACCCCATGAGAGTCGGTAAACAAGTCAAAGTGTAATTCTAGCACATAGAGTCTCAATGTTGTCCCGGGTCATAAGGACTAATGGTGTACAACCATAAACTAGGACTTTTCCACTCGATAAGTGAGAACCACTTGGAAAGTCCTTTANTAAAATAAAGATTGCTTATACATAGAGTTTCATTGTGAACACTCGGCCAATACTTGGCTCGACGGGCACCTACTCTAATAGAATCAACGGCATAATAAACGAATTGAATGCACTTGGAAAGGTGTATTCAAACAAAGAAATCGCGTTGAAGGTATTTTGAGGTCTTCCCAAGGAATGTGAAGTTAAGACAATGGCAATGAGAGAATCAAAGGAACTAAATAAGGTCGAACTAATGATCTATTTGCTGATTTGAAGTCCTATGAGTTTGAGTTGCAAACAAGAGAAGGAGAACCTTCTTAACCAGTAGCTACAACAACTCTTAGTGCTGTCAAACTGAAACCAACTGGTTCAGTTGAGAAAACTGCTGATCAGTTAAGCAATGACGCAATGTCATTATTTGTCAAAAAATTTGGAATATTCATGAGAAGAAATCAAGGCTCCTTTCAAAGACAATATCAGAGAGAAATAACACCAAAGAAGAACCAAATGCTTGCTACAACTGTGGTAAAACTTGACACTTTATTGTTGACTGTCCTAAGTCAAAGAAGGACAGTCGATGCTCAGCTGAAAAGGGAAAAAAATCATTTGAGCACAAGAGAAGAGCTAAGGATGATAAAAAAATCATTCAAAAAGAAACATGAAGTGCTTCTAGCTGAGGAAAGCAAGTCCAAATGGACAAAAACCGACAACGATGAATCAGAATCTGAGAGCTTAAGTAGCTCCAGTGATGATGAGGAAGTCTAGTGTCTGATGGCTGATGACACAGAACTAGAATCAACAAGTGAACAAGTATTTGATTTTAGTTCAACTGATTTTACACGTGATGAACTTATTTCTACATTACATGAAATAGTCAACGAGTATCACAAGCTTGCTATCTCTTTTGAGAAAGACAAAGGAAAGCAAACTGATCTCAATGACAATAAAACTGAAACTGATGAATCAGTTGGACTGTTAAGTCTTAAACGGGAGATTGCTGAGCTGAATGCTAAAAGAAGCGAGAATCAATCTATGATTTAGCAGTTAGTGCTTGAGAATTCAAAGCAAACTTAGCTTATTCAAGCATGAAATAAATCATCAGTTGCACTAGCTGAAATGCAAGATATGCAAAAATTAGTTACTGATGAAACTGGTTTAGGCTTTAGCAACCAAGATGAAATTTCTACCACTGATACTCAGCCAAAACTGAACATAGGCAAAAGGAAATACATTCACTTTGTCAAATCAGTTATGGTATAAGAACAACATGAGCCGATTAGACTAGTTGAGCAGTCTATTGAAAATAAGAACAAGGCTAAAAGGTATGGAATTGGTCATAGCCCTAAAACTTCAAATGTTTCACGAAGCTAGTCACCTAAAAGGTTCAGCTATAACTCTCAAATAACTATTCCAATTATCATAACTGCAAGCCAGTTCAGAAAAGATATCGGCTGTACAACCAGTTGAACAAGGCTAAAGCATATATTGCTTCATCTGCACACAACACACCAAGCACACACAAGCCGGGAAAAATCATTTGGAACACATTAACTGGAAAACCAGTTAGACTAATGTTGTCACTTTGATTGTTGCACTCCCAATAGCAGGTTGTCCACAAGTAGTATAATTCGGTGAGTCCGATATCGTATCCACAGGGAAGCTAATGTAATTACAAGTCCACTACAATGTCTTTTTGTTTTGTTTTTGTTTTTGTTACTTTTTAATTTTAATTGTTTGAATCTTTAATGGGTAAATTTTAATTGTTCAAATTTTAATTTAAGTAGTTGAGATTAAAGGATCCACTCTTGATATTTTAATAAAGTTAACATTAACGAACAATATTGAAATCCACTTAATAAAATGGTTCCAATATATTAAATAATAATATTTATATTATGTTATAAATTATTATCTTATAAGTATATAATATATACCAAAACTTATAAATGTGGTCAAGTATTTATTGTGCTATATATATTTGTAAACACTAAATCAAGGTTCCCACTTTAAATGGTTGGTAAAACCAAACAAACATTTAAATGGTACCAATAATTTAATACTATGATATATTCATATATAATAAATCAAGGAATCCAAGTTAAATGGTTGGTAAAACCAAACTAACATTTAAATGGTTCCAAGAATTTAATATTATAATATATTTATATATAATAAATCAAGGCATCCACTTTAAATGGTTGGTAATACCAAACTAACATTTAAATGGTTCCAAGAATTTAGTGTAACATATAGCAACAATAAATCAAAACTCCCACTTATAAGTAGGGTATAAAAATGCTTAAAGAAATAAATATAACATAAACAATAAATAATGATTAAATAATATAAAACATAGATTCTTACCTTTTAATAACCTTATTATCATGCCAAGAGTTTCACCTTATCATCTCAACTTTAGGAAGTTAGCTATTCATTATTCAAAGTGTAAAACTTTGAATATGAAATTAACATGCTAATTGTATTTAAATGAAGAAATAAAGGAAAAATATAGAGAGAAATATTATGAACTCAAAGGTTTGTTCATAGAATGAGGGATATCTCAATACATTACAATGCACCCCTATTTATAGCCAAATTTGGGGAGACAACCACAAATAAAATATTATTTTTTTACACATAAGTCTTCATTGGTGTTCCAAGATATTATATTATATTACACATCACTTTTGAAAATCTTCTTCTCCGAATTTGCTTCTTCACATAAAAAGAAACATGTGGATAATTGAGTTGTCTAGTTGTGGTATTTTTTTCAAACCATTTGACCAAGTAATTTGAGAGATATGGTCAAAATACTAGAGCATGGTAAAACTGCCACTCCTTTGGTAACTTTATTTGTTGCTTAATTTGATCCTAATTGTGAGAGGATTTTTATCTCATGCTTGTCAACAATATTGTAGATATTATAATCAACTTTCTACAGGTCCAAGAATCATCTTAATCCCATTTGCAACGCCAAGTTTATTCTTGTTTTATCGAACCTGTAAAAAATAGTAAAAACTTGTAATTACACAACAACTTATATTTTATACAATTTATTATAAAACATATAATATTTAAACATTTAATAAAACAAAAACTATATATTTATATTATAAAACATTTAATTAATGTACAATTTTTATGTTTATCACACCTCCCAACCAGCTTATTGCTAGTCCCTAGCAATTTAAGCGTTAATAGCAATACAAAACATATTGATTAATTTAAATAGAAATGTAATCAAAACTATCTAAGTGTTTAAATTAAATTTGAAATCTGTCAAAGTTATATCAAGATCATCATAATTATAATTTATGAAATAATTTGAGATGATCAATTCAAAGCTTATTTATGATAGTTAAATGTACACGTCTTCAGAAATTTCTAGTAAGAGTCTCAACTCCATATCCTCACAGGTTAATAAATGTTTCAATTTATGGCAACGATTTCTCTCATGGAGTCGGAATACAGATAAATGCTCAGAAAAATGGTTTACAGAATGCAGACAAACAAAAGAGCCAAACTAATCAAAAGATAGAAAATCCATTGATTCAAAATTTTGTTGTTCTTATTATATATTTTTTCCTGATATATATTTTTTTCATAACATCATGTAATCAGACTAAGTTTATGCTTCTTGACCACATATTTATTTAATTTGTACAATAAATTTCTCTCTTTCTTTCTTTTTTTTTATGAGAGATATATGAATTGTAGCATATAACTTAAAAATTACATAGATCTTCAATATCTTTCTTTTTGTATTTTTCTCCTTTTTTTTTCAGGAAATATCAAATTTTTTTTTCAAAATAAGAACTCAAGATCTAAACAATAGATAGTCTCTCTCATGATCAATAAAGGCTCGAAAGCTGTTTTCTCAGTCCTCTCCACTCACTCACAAAATATGTGTGAGTTTAAAATTTTAGGCACTCTTATAAGGTATATCTTGGGCCATATACTTTAATACCTGATTTTATCACAATGGTTAATCACTCAAAAAGATTTCATAAATCATATTTTTATATTGATCAGAATATTAAAATTGACTTTTTTTTTTCAAATAAAAATTTAAACATTCTTAAATAGATTAATGCATGTTCTAATTTAAATCTTTCAAACATGTAATGTATGACATTTTTGCAAAAATTACTAAGATACAAACAATAAACATGATTTTATTTTAAAATAATATATATATATATATAAATATTTTTTTAATTTTTTTTTATAAGTTTGTTCTCCCCCCAATCAGAATATGACATTGTCCCTAATGTCAAAATAACTATTAATAAAGAGTACATAATGAAAGAGATATCACCTGGAATTTTATTGAAGATAACAAACTGAAACAAACGCAAACCAATCCACGACTTTTGAATCAATGATCCAACTTCCTTTTCTTATTGCTTGATTGCGACCAATTGATCTTTGTTATCATCGGATCAGGCTTATGAACAAAAGCTTCCAAATTATCAATTAATTGGTCGGCAGTCGAAGCAGAGATGAGCATTCTTCGTGAATTTTCTGAAATGAAATTCTGTTCCACAGCTTTATCAAGAAATGTCAACAAACTGTCATAATAATTATTGATATTCAACAAGCCCACAGGTTTATTATGGATATTAAGTTGTGCCCAAGAAACAGTGTGAAAAATTTCTTCTAATGTACCAAAACCACCTGGTAGTGCGATAAAAGCATCAGAATTTTCAATCATTTTTGTGATTCTTTCATACATAGAAGAAACTTTTAATTCCTCACCAATCGTAACACCTGTAATATTTCCTTCAGCTAAAGCTGTAGGAATAATACCCAAAACCTGACTACCTCCAAGATGAGCAGATGTTGAAACAGATCCCATTAACCCAATATTACCTCCCCCATATACCAAGTGAATTTTTCTCTCAGCCAATATCTTTCCAAGATTATTCGCTGCTTCTACAAACACTTCATTTTTTCCAGGACTCGACCCACAAAATACACAAATATTTTTCAATGATTGTGCAGAGGTTCCAGCCATGTTTTTTTACTTTCTTCTTTTTTTTTCTGCGAAAATAGAGAGAAAGATGAGAGATTTTATAGGGGTAATATGTTATCAGGACAAAACTATGGGTCACAGTTGTAAACAGAATAAACAGTAAAAACAATAATGACACACATGCATGTAAACAGTAGTGTGATTGTGGCTCACAATTTTCCTCTGGTTTTACGTCCAGAAACGGCTTCAACGCCTTCTATGAGTCGAGGATATGCTTCCCATCCAATTTTCTTATAAATTGGCAAACAGGGTCTTTTTTAGTCGGATTCCCAAGACTATGACGCTCATCTTGGAATTGTTTCCATAAACGGAGAAGTTCAATATGCACATGTCCACTAGAATGCGTCTCAAGAGTCAATAAGATGTTATCTAAAGACTCCTTACTCAGCCCATTCTTAATGAAACCAATTTTATCTTCTCTGTTATTGGAAACACATCTCAAAGATCTGCATCGTTTGTCACAAGTCCATCTTGCACACTTATGACAAACCCCTAAACTTTTGGCCCTTCGTTTTTTCGCATAAGTGCTTTTTCCTAATCCAGGCAAATACCGAATGAGCAATGATTGTGGAACTTCTCCTCCTAATCGGACCTTAGCTTCTATTACAAGACGAATATCTTCTGGAATTCCTTTTTGCATTAGCAATCTCAATCTTTCACACCTTCCTGCATAAATTTTTCTTAGAACATTTTCAGAAACAGAGGGAAAATATTTACAAATTTTTGAGAGAATTTCATCCATTTTGAAAAGAAAAGAAATGATTTTTTTTTATTTTTGTATCAGCAATTATGGGAAACTGATTAAACCGACTATGAGAGTCACGGAGTACCGTTATCCGCCATTTAACCGGGAAAATAAAAAGATTAAGGAAACCTGAAATAAAAACAAACAAAATTAAATGCAACACAAAAAAAATCAAGGATCGGAAAGGGAAATAAACTCTTCTTGAAAAATTTCATTTTCTAAAAATGGTTTAAGCCTTTGTCCATTTACTTTAAAAACATCACCATTTTTAGGATTTTCAATATCCACAGCTCCATAAGTATACACATGCTTTACAACATATGGGCCTGTCCATCTTGATCGTAATTTTCCTGGGAATATGTGAAGTCGAGAATTATAAAGCAAAACTTTTTTACCAATCTCAAAAGATTTTCTAAGAATTGTTTTATCATGAAATGATTTGATTTTTGCTTTATAAATCCTTGAATTCTCATACGCGTCATTTCTGAGTTCATCAAGTTCATTAAGTTGCAATTTACGCAATTTGTTGGCATCATCCATGCTTGAATTTAAAGTTTTGATCGCCCAATAAGCTTTATGTTCCAATTCCACAGGCAAATGACAATGTTTTCCATAAACCAACCTATAGGGAGACATATTCAATGATGTTTTAAAAGCTGTTCGATATGCCCAAAGTGCATCATTAAGTCGCAGAGACCAATCTTTTCTATTTGAGTTAACAGTTTTTTCCAAAATTTGCTTTATCTCCCTATTAGCTAATTCAACTTGTCCATTTGTTTGAGGATGATAAGGAGTAGTTACTTTGTGAGTAATACCATATTTTTTCATTAATGAAGCAAATGGTTTATTAACAAAGTGAGTTCCCCCATCACTTATCATGGCTCGAGGAATTCCAAATCTACTAAAAATATTTTCTTTTAAAAATTTGATGACGATTTTATGATCATTTGTTCGACATGGAATTGCCTCTATCCATTTGGAAACATAATCAACTGCAACTAAAATATACAAGTATCCAAACGACGGTGGAAAAGGTCCCATAAAATCTATTCCCCAACAATCAAAGATTTCAATTTCAATAATAGGATTCAAAGGCATCATGTTTCTTTTTGAAATCGCACCCAATTTTTGACAATTTTCACAGATCTTGCAGATTTCGTGGGTGTCTTTAAACAAAGTGGGCCAATAAAATCCACACTGCAAGATTTTTGCAGCTGTTTTCTTTGAAGAAAAATGTCCTCCGCATGCTTCTGAATGACAAAATTTAATGACACTACTTACCTCATTGTCGGGTATGCAACGTCGAAAAATTTGATCCGGACAATACTTGAACAGATACGGATCATCCCAATAAAAGTTTTTTACCTCATTCAAAAATTTTCTTTTATCTTGAGAACTCCATTGCGGTGGCATTTTTCCTGTCACAAGAAAATTTACTATGTTAGCAAACCAAGGTGTAGTAGTAACTGAAAATAGATGTTCATCAGGAAAATTATCGTTAATTGGTGTCATTTCACAAGATGATCCTGTTACTAGTCTCGATAAATGATCGGCTACGACATTCTCGGTTCCTTTTTTATCTTTGATCACAATGTCAAATTCTTGGAGCAACAAAATCCATCGTATCAGTCGTGGCTTTGCATCCTGTTTGGTCAACAAATATCTAATAGCAGAATGATCAGTAAACACGATAGTTGTTGATCCAATCAAATAAGAACGAAATTTATCTAATGCAAATATTACAGCAAGTAGTTCTTTTTCAGTTGTGGAGTAATTCATTTGAGCATTGTTTAAAGTTCTACTTGCATAATATATCACATAAGGCTTACCGTTTCTTCTTTGACCCAATACTGCACCGACTGCATAATCACTCGCATCGCACATGATTTCAAATGGTAAAGACCAATCAGGAGGTTGCATGATAGGAGCTGATGTTAAATGTCGAATGATTTTATCAAAAGCATTTTGACATTCTTGAGTCCACTCAAATGCACTGTCTTTTGTTAAGAGGTTACAAATGGGTTTAGAGATTAAACTAAAGTCCTTTATAAACCTCCTATAAAATCCAGCATGTCCCAAAAATGAGCGAATTTCTTTAATGGTTTTTGGAGGGGGTAAATTGGCAATGACATCAACTTTTGCTTTATCAACTTCAATTCCATGAGATGACACGACATGTCCCAAAACAATTCCAGAAGTAATCATGTAATGACATTTTTCCCAATTTAAAATAAGACCTTTTTCCTCGCATCTTTTTAAAACTTTTTCCAAATTTTCAAGACAATTATCAAATGTATTCCCAAAGACAGTTAAATCATCCATGAAAATTTCCAAACAATTTTCAACCATGTCGCAAAAAATGCTTAGCATACATCTTTGAAATGTTGCTGGGGCATTGCATAATCCAAATGGCATCCTTCTAAATGCAAATGTTCCAAAAGGACATGTGAATGTAGTTTTATCTTGATCTTCGAGTGCAATGGGAATTTGATAATAACCTGAATATCCATCAAGAAAACAGTAGTATGGATGACCTGCTACTCTTTCTAAAATTTGATCCAAAAATGGTAATGGAAAATGATCTTTTCTAGTGGCGTCATTTAATTTTCTATAATCAATACACATCCGCCAACTAGATGGGACTCGACTTGTTAACAATTCACCTTTTTCATTTTTTATCACTGTGATGCCAGATTTTTTCGGAACTACTTGTGTTGGGCTTACCCACTTACTATCAGAAATAGGGTAGATAATCCCAACATCAAGTAGTTTGAGAACTTCAGTTTTCACAACATCTTTCATGTGTGGATTTAATCTCCTTTGTGGTTGTTGAGATGTTTTTGCATTTTCTTCTAAGTGAATTTTGTGAGTGCAAATTAGTGGATTAATGCCCTTGAGATCTTTTAGTGTCCAACCAATTGCATTTTTATGTCTTTTAAGCATATCAACTAATTTACCTTCTTCATCACTTGCTAGTTTGGAAGAAATTACCACCGGATATGTTTCATCTTCTCCAAGAAATGCATACTTCAATTCTTCTGGCAAGGGTTTTAACTCCAATATGGGTGGTTCGTCTTTGTTCTCATATTTTGCATCAAATTCTTTCTCTGATCCTGGTAACGAGTGATACCTGATAAAATCATCAAGATCAATTTCAATATTTTCTTTAACAGTTTCAATTGAACAAATATCTAATTGATCACGAGTACTCCCTTCTTGAATGTTTTCTTCCACAAGAGTTTCAATAAGATTTTCATCTTCACTTTCATCTCCTTTGTCATGTGGTTGCTTACAAAGATTAAACACATTAAGCTCCAAGGTCATGTTACCAAATGACAACTTCATTATTCCATTCCTGCAATTTATAAGAGCATTAGAAGTTGCTAAAAATGGACGACCTAAAATTACAGGAATTGCATTACAAGCTTCGATAGGTTGTGTATCTAAAACTATGAAATCGACAGGATATACAAAGTTATCAACTTGGACCAACACGTCTTCTACCATACCTCTTGGCACTTTAACAGATCTATCAGCAAGTAAAAGTGTTACCGAAGTAGGTTTTAACTCGCCTAGATTGAGTTCTTGATAAACTGAATATGGAAGTAAATTCACACTAGCTCCAAGGTCAAGCAAGGCTTTTTTAATCTTTCGTTCTCCAATAATACAAGAAATAGTAGGACAACCAGGGTCTTTGTATTTCAAAGCATTATTATTTTGAATGATTGCACTTACTTGTTCGGCTAAAAATGCTTTCTTTTTCACATTCAATTTTCTTTTCACAGTGCACAAGTCTTTCAAAAATTTGGCATATGATGGTACCTGTTTTATTGCATCTAATAAAGGAATATTAACTTTTACTTGTTTAAAAATATCATATATATCAGAATTCAAATTTGATTTTTTTGTATTTTTCAATGCATGAGGGAATGGTGGTGACACTGTCTGTTGAACCTCCTCTTCGCAAGTTATGGGTTCCACTTCCTTACCCTTTGGAGTTGATTTATCATCATCTTCACAAGGTTCAAGAATGGATTTTTCCACAACCTTACCACTTCGAAGGGTAATAACAGATTTTACCTGATCCATCGGTTGAGTTCCAGAAGTTCCAGTTTGTGAATGATGATCCTTGGGATTAGGCAGAGGTTGTGAAGGAAATTTACCTTTTTCATGAACATTAAGTGCAGATGCAAATTTAGCAAGAGTATCTTTCAAATCTGTCATGGTTTGAGCAGTTTGAGTATTGATAGACTCTTGCTTTGCAATGAAAGAATTCAATATATCTTCCAAATTCCTTTTAGGTGGAGGAACATAAGGTGCATAATTTTGAAAATTTTGTTGATTTTGGAAATGTGGTTGTGAAAATTGTGCAGCATTATCATTCCTCCAACTAAAATTTGGATGATTTCGCCAACCTGGATTGTAACTTTGAGAAAATGGTTCAAAATTTGGCCTTTTGAGATTGTTTAAAACATTGGCTTGTTCATGGAGACATTCTTTAAAAGAAGGCAAAGTGGGACAATCTTTTGTAGAATGATCACTTGTATCACAGATGTGACATGCAATTTCTTGAACAGATTTTAATTGACCATTCTTTTTCAATTCAAGTGCCTCAACTTTTCTTGCCAAAGAGGTAAATCTAGCTTGAAGATCATGTTCATCTTTGAGAGTGTACATACCTCCACCAGATGTAGGAGATTGAATCTTGTTTGATGGTTCGATTGTACCTATAGTGTCCCAATTTTGAGCATTTTCAGCTAATGAATCGAGATACTCAATTGCCTCATTTGGATCTTTATCTTCAAATGTTCCATTACACATAAATTCAACCATTTGCCTATCTTTAGGTGTTAAGCCTTCATAAAATTGAGAAACAACTCTCCAAATTTCAAAACCATGATGTGGACAAAGATTAAGCAATTCTTTATATCTATCCCAACACTGATAAAAAGTTTCTCCTTGTTTTTGAGTGAAAGTGATGATTTGCCTTTTGAAAGAATTTGTTCTATGAGATGGAAAAAACTTTTTCAAAAATTGTTGTTGCAATTCATCCCATGTTCGAATGGATCCCGATCTAAGATTTTGTAGCCAAGTTTTAGCTTTATCTTTTAAAGAAAAAGGAAAAAGCTTAAGTCGAATGGTGTTCATGCTACAATTTAGATCATTATATGTATTGCACACTTCTTCAAACTCTCGTAAATGCATGTATGGATTTTCAGAATCTAAACCATGAAAGTTGGGTAAAAGTTGGATAATACCAGGCTTAAAATTGAAATGAGATGCATCAGGGGGAAAAACTAGACATGAAGGTGCACTAGTACGTGTAGGATTCATGTGATCTCTAAGTGTTCTTCGTCTATCATGATCATGTTGAGATTGAATTTCATCTTCATTTTCTTGGATGGGTTCTTCCGCCATGTTTTGTGAAAATAAAGGGTTATTTCGAATGAGTCGACCACTAAGTGTACGTGACCAAATAATGCTCATGCAAATGCAAATGCAAAAGAATAAAAACACACAAAAGCAATAAAAATTCAAATAAAGAAAAATAAACTATAAACAAAATTAAATAGACTTGAAATTAAATTATACTTCCCCGGCAACGGCGCCAAAAACTTGTTGTCACTTTGATTGTTGCACTCCCAAGAGCAGGTTGTCCACAAGTAGTATAATTCGGTGAGTCCGATATCGTATCCACAGGGAAGCTAAGGTAATTACAAGTCCACTACAATGTCTTTTTGTTTTGTTTTTGTTTTTGTTTCTTTTTAATTTTAATTGTTTGAATCTTTAATGGGTAAATTTTAATTGTTCAAATTTTAATTTAAGTAGTTGAGATTAAAGGATCCACTCTTGGTATTTTAATAAAGTTAACATTAACGAACAATATTGAAATCCACTTAATAAAATGGTTCCAATATATTAAATAATCATATTTATATTATGTTATAAATTATTATCTTATAAGTATATAATATATACCAAAACTTATAAATGTGGTCAAGTATTTATTGTGCTATATATATTTGTAAACACTAAATCAAGGTTCCCACTTTAAATGGTTGGTAAAACCAAACAAACATTTAAATGGTACCAATAAATTAATACTATGATATATTCATATATAATAAATCAAGGAATCCAAGTTAAATGGTTGGTAAAACCAAACTAACATTTAAATGGTTCCAAGAATTTAATATTATAATATATTCATATATAATAAATCAAGGCATCCACTTTAAATGGTTGGTAATACCAAACTAACATTTAAATGGTTCCAAGAATTTAGTGTAACATATAGCAACAATAAATCAAAACTCCCACTTATAAGTAGGGTATAAAAATGCTTAAAGAAATAAATATAACATAAACAATAAATAATGATTAAATAATATAAAACATAGATTCTTACCTTTTAATAACCTTATTATCATGCCAAGAGTTTCACCTTATCATCTCAACTTTAGGAAGTTAGCTATTCATTATTCAAAGTGTAAAACTTTGAATATGAAATTAACATGCTAATTGTATTTAAATGAAGAAATAAAAGAAAAATATAGAGAGAAATATTATGAACTCAAAGGTTTGTTCATAGAATGAGGGATATCTCAATACATTACAATGCACCCCTATTTATAGCCAAATTTGGGGAGACAACCACAAATAAAATATTATTTTTTTACACATAAGTCTTCATTGGTGTTCCAAGATATTATATTATATTACACATCACTTTTGAAAATCTTCTTCTCCGAATTTGCTTCTTCACATAAAAAGAAACATGTGGATAATTGAGTTGTCTAGTTGTGGTATTTTTTTCAAACCATTTGACCAAGTAATTTGAGAGATATGGTCAAAATACTAGAGCATGGTAAAACTGCCACTCCTTTGGTAACTTTATTTGTTGCTTAATTTGATCCCAATTGTGAGAGGATTTTTATCTCATGCTTGTCAACAATATTGTAGACATTATAATCGAGTTTCTACAGGTCCAAGAATCATCTTAATCCCATTTGCAACGCCAAGTTTATTCTTGTTTTATCGAACCTGTAAAAAATAGTAAAAACTTGTAATTACACAACAACTTATATTTTATACAATTTATTATAAAACATATAATATTTAAACATTTAAAAAAACAAAAACTATATATTTATATTATAAAACATTTAATTAATGTACAATTTTTATGTTTATCAACTAATCCAAGTTTGGGTTCCTAAAGGACTAATAAGTTCAGGACCCAAATAGATATGTGTATCAAAATTATTCATTGTGTGTTATCGCAGGTGACAGGTACAAATAAAGAATCAATCTGGTATCTCGACAGTGGATGCTCGCGAAATAAGACAGGGGATGCAAAACTGCTATCCCAACTTGTAGAACCCAAAATCAGCACACGTAAAACCCATGCATTTATTTAATTTTTAAATTATTTAATTAGTTTTAAAATGATTTGAGTGATGCATGATTTATGAAATTGCAGTATTTTAAAATATTTATATTTATGTGATCCACGATATAATGTTTTCTTGAATTTCATGTTTCATGCGATTATTTGATGCGTGATCGAGGAAATTAGACCGGTGATGATTTTGGAGAGTTTAAAATGTGGTATCATATTTTAAGTTAGGATTGAGGCATTTTAAATGATTTATTTAGGTTTCATCATTTTTAAAGCCTAACTTATCTATTTGGTGATTTTTGGATTTTAAAACTTTTAAAGTTTATCAAGTGTGTATATTAATTTTAAAATGGGATTGATAGTAAGTTAATAGTGGGTTAGCATTTTAATTAGCATTTTTAATTATTATGTTAATTATGTAATTAAGCAATTTTATATCCTTAATTATATTAAAACTCACGCGCACACACTTCCGTAGACACACATTCACGATAACACACACAAACATTTCTTGGCCTCTTCATTTCATTTATTTTAGAAAAACTTAGGGTTCTAGAGCTTATACTAGCCGCCCACTTGCCATTCAAATTTTTCCAGCAATTCACGTTGATTTTATTGCAAGAAATCGAGCCACAAATTGTTCCGCTTCGATATCGTTGTTTCAAGCATTTTGAAAGATCAAGGCATGTGTATTCTATTGTTTCTGCATCGATCTCGTGATACTATATGTTGTGATGTTTATTATGCATGAAAATCCATGTATGTTGTGAAAAGTTTGAACAAAAAGGTTTGAAATGATTTTTTGATCAAAATTTTTAGATCTAAAAACGTGTCTACTGTCATTTCGATTTCTATGAAAATTTGGAAGATTTTCTGAAAAAGTTATCAACATATAAAACATAGTACTTTTTTACGTGCAAAAGAAAATGTTTATGTTTTTGAGGTATGCTAAATGTCTTGTGACCAAATATGAACGGGTTTTGAAGTAGGTGAACGTGGCCGAGGACCTCTGCACCCCGGTAAAGTATGACGGAGTTTAGATCAGGATTGGAAAGCAGTAAAGTATGACCAGGGACCAATCCACCCGGTAAAGTATGATCGGGGATCTCATGTATGTGGTAGTGGACATCCCTACCAGTCCAGTACTGTTATTTAGTCTGATCATGCACATTTATCCATGGGTCACTTTCTTTGAAACATATATTTACCCAAAATAATGAAGTTTATGCATGTTCAAGTATGTTTGATGCAAGCATGTTTATGAAAAGTTTTACGTTATGATGGCATGTCTATGTTTATGCAAGTACGTTCAAGTTTCAAGTATGTACGTTTTACTATAAAATGCATGTGTTTTTATTATGTGTTATTTGTTACTTCCAGTTTATACATGTTGAGTCTTTAGACTCACTAGACTTGATCGATACAGGTGAGGACGAGTATGATGAGACGAGGGGTGGGGACCAATGAGCCGGCTCGGTCTGCGCAGAAGGCTAAACCCGTGGACCGCCTACGATTTTAAGAATTTTATGAATGTTGTTTCAAATACTCTGATTTTCTACGAGATTGTTTACGTTGTCTAAACATTTACCTTTTTGCAAACTTTGTTTGTAATTGTTTTTATTTCAAATATTTTTAGACGAACATATTATTTTATCGTAATTTGAATGTTCATTATTTATTTAAGAAATTTTTTTTCCTGTAAATTTTAAAAATAGTTTAAAAGTACGGTATGTTACTGATGAAACTTAAAATTAATAATTTATTATATGTTAAAACCTATATTTTAAAATTTAAGTTTCATTAAAATTATAAAATTATGTTATTTTATTATTGTTTGTTTATATTTAAATGTCTTACTAAATATGTTTTATTTTCAGGTTTTCTACGTGTTGATAAAATAATGATAACTCAAGCTAGAAAATTCAAATGGAGGTGATTCAAACATGTTTGGAATTCTTGAGAAATTATTTACAACTTTGCAGAATATATGATTGCCTAAAAAGTTGGTTAAGATGATCAAATTGTGAAAATATCAAAAGGAGGACAAATTTACTTTCACCATGACCAGCATATAGTAAAAAAATCATAACTATTTCAATATTTAACCAAATGAGGTGAATCAAGTGGCCAAATTCATCTACAGACAATTCCCCACATGTTTACTGTTTTGAGCAGAGTAAAATTCGGTGATTAAAGTCGTGGAACAAAGCATTGAAAGAAGGGACATGGAATTGAAGTTGGAGGAGACAAAGACTACTATTACAACCACATGACATTAATAAAATTTTTGACCCTTTCTCTCATTTGGCCTACAAATAGAGGTCTTGTGCTAGCTTGAGAATCATTCTATCTCATTGCAAAATATAGTGTGAGTGTGTATAAAAGTTTTAAGTTCCAATATATTTTTTATTTTCTCAATTATGAGTGATGTTATTAATGTTGATAAAAAGTAAGTTCATGGAAAGCTAAATCTATTATGTCAAGGTGAAGATGATGAATTTTTGGTGAAGTAAGATTGTTTATATTTTGTATATTATTTCTTTATTTCTTTTCATTTTGCTAATTTCTTTTTATTGTAGGTATAAAAATGAATTATTTGTTGTTATCAATTTGCATCAAATTCTTGATACCATTGAAGTGTTTATCTTGATTTGTTGTTTAATTTTGATACAATAAATATTTCATCAATTATTATTGTTATATTATACATATATATATATATATATATTTATATAATTATATCATATATTTCATTTAGACGATAGCGTGGCTCTGCCGGTTGTTCTAAATGAAATATTATGATATCTAACAATCTAACATTTACTTTATCGCAACTAACTTTTACTTTCCGCATCTAACATTTACTTTATCGCAACTAACTTTTACTTTCCGCATCTAACATTTACTTTATCGCAACTAACTTTTACTTTCCGCATCTAACATTTACTTTATCGCAACTAACTTTTACTTTCCCGCAACTAACTTATTAAATCATATATTTCATTTAGGCAATAGCGTGGCTCTGCCGGTTGTTCTAAATGAAATATAATGATTTAATTTAACATTTATTTTATGCAGTTATATATTTATATAGTTATATATATAATCATAGGTACCATATATAAAATATCGGTGAATTCGGTATTTTCTATAGTGGGAACTATATTATATTAGGTGTGTGTTTGAATATTTAATTTTCTTGGAACCATTATTTATGGTGGTTTCCTTTGTTTTACTTTTAGTTAAACAATATTGCATAAACCAAGAATAAATCCTCGAGCCTTGACAAAATTTATAATTTGTAAACTTCGTTCTTGCATTTGGTAATCTATAAATTAATAAATTTAAACTTAAAATAACCTCTCTGTGGATCGATCTCGTACTTACGAAATATATTACTTGCAGACAACCTACACTTGGGTGAATTATAATTTAAGTAGTAGCAAGTTTTTGGCGCCGTTGCCGGGGAGGTATAAATTAAGTTTATATTTGTTAATTATGTTTTATTTATAAGTATTGTGTTGTTTTTTTTTTGTATGAGTATTTGGAGTCGAAAAAAAAGTGGTAGACTTATTCGAGTATCTGAAAATAATTTAAACATGGATGATAATTCAAATAATCAAGATAATGATAACAATAATAACAACAATAATAATAATAATCAAGAACATGATCAATTAAGAACACTTAGGCACCATATGAACCCTATTAGAACTAGTGCCCCATCTTGTTTAGTTTTTCCTCCTGATGCATCTAATTTCAACTTTAAACCTCAAATTATTCAACTTTTACCAAATTTTCATGGCTTAGATTCTGAAAATCCATATTTACATCTAAGAGAATTTGAGGAAGTTTGTAACACTTATAATGATCAAAATTGTAGCATGGATATAGTTCGATTAAAGCTTTTCCCTTTTTCTTTAAAAGATAAAGCTAAAACATGGCTACAAAATTTGAGATCAAGTTCAATAAGATCATGGGAAGAAATGCAACAACAATTTCTCAAAAAGTTTTTTCCTTCCCATAGAACAAACTCTTTTAAAAGACAAATTACTACTTTTTCTCAAAAACAAGGAGAAACATTTTATCAATGTTGGGATAGATATAAAGAATTACTTAATACATGCCCACATCATGGTTTTGAAACATGGAGAATAGTTTCTCACTTTTATGAAGGTCTAATACCTAAAGATAGGCAAATGATAGAATTCATGTGTAATGGAACTTTTGAAGATAAAAACCCAAATGAAGCTATGGAGTATTTGGATTCATTAGCAGAAAATGCTCAAAATTGGGATAATATAGGCACAATAGAACCACCAACAACTAAAATCAATAATTCAACAAATGGGGGTGGTATCTATAATCTTAAAGATGATATGGATATTCAAGCTAAACTTGCATCTTTAGCAAGAAAAATTGAGTCATTAGAAATGAAAAAGAGTGGTCAATTAAAAAGTATTCAAGAAATTGTTTGTCATATATGTGATACACATGATCATGCTACAAAAGATTGTCCAACATTACCTTCATTTAAAGAATGTCTCCATGAACAAGCAAATTATGTTAACAATTATAAAAAACCAATACTAGATCCTTTTTCAACATCATATAATCCTGGATGGAAAAATCATCCTAATTTTAGTTGGAGGAATGATAATAATGCACAACCCTCACAACAATATTTTCAAAATAACCAAAATCATCAAGGTTATATTCCTTATGTTACACCTCCAAGAAAAAACTTTGAAGATGTAATTCATGCATTTATCCAAAAGCAAGAATCTATCAATATTCAAAACAGTCAATCTATGACTGATTTGAAAGAAACTCTTGCAAAATTTGCATCTGCACTTAATATTCATGAAAAAGGAAAATTTCCATCTCAACCTCAACCTAATCCTAAAAATCAAAATCAAGAATTAAAAAATGAAAAAATTGATCAAATAAAATCTGTTATTACCCTTAGAAGTGGTAAAATAGTTAATGATCCATATAGTAATGAAAACAAGGATCATTTAAAATCAAAGAGTAAGGATGATAATCCTGATACTTTTGAGAATGATGATACCTTAAATTCTAAAAATAATATGTTGAATGATAAATCATCTGAAATAGTAAATGAATCAAATAAACCTCCACCATTTCCTCATGCATTAACAAATCATAAAAAACAAAAAAATGATTCTGATATCTATGAAGTTTTTAAACAAGTAAAGATAAATATTCCATTATTAGATGCTATTAAACAAGTACCTTCATATGCAAAATTTTTAAAAGACTTATGTACTGTGAAGAGAAAATTGCATGTGAAGAAGAAAGCATTCTTGGCTGAACAAGTAAGTTCTATTCTTCAAAATAATTCTAGTTTAAAATATAAAGATCCTGGTTGTCCAACAATTTCATGTATTATTGGAGAAAATAAAATTAAAAAAGCTTTGTTAGATTTGGGAGCAAGTGTGAATTTACTTCCTTATTCAGTTTATGAAAAACTTAATTTAGGAGAATTAAAACCCACTTCTGTTACTCTCTTACTGGCGGATAGGTCAATCAAAATACCTAGAGGTATTGTAGAAGATGTGTTGGTTCAAGTTGATAAATTCATATATCCTGTAGATTTTATTGTTTTGGATACACAACCAATAGAAGTACATAATGAAATTCCAGTAATATTGGGACGACCATTTCTAGCAACTTCAAATGCTTTAATTAATTGTCGAAATGGAATAATGAAATTGTCTTTTGGAAATATGACTCTAGAACTTAATGTGTTCAATTTATGTAAACAACCAAGTATTAATGAAAATGAATATGATAATGAAATTGAAACAATTGTGGAAGAAAATATACAAGAAGAAAACTTAAATCAACAATCTGAAGTTTTTTCAATAGAAAATTTTGAGTCTGAAAATAATTTTAAAGAAGATGATAATACAAAACTTGAATTAAAAGTTTTACCATTCGAATTGAAATATGTATTTCTTGGTGAAAATAAAACATTTCCTGTTGTAATTTCTTCCACTCTTCTACCAAATCAAGAAGAAGATTTAATTAAATTACTTAAAAAATATAAAAATGCAATTGGATGGACCTTGAAAGATATAAAAGGTATAAATCCTTTAATTTGCACACATAAAATTCATTTGGAAGAAAATGCTAAAACATATCAACGACCACAAAGAAAATTAAATCCACATATGAAGGAAGTTGTTAAGAATGAAGTATTAAAACCATTAGACGCTGGAATTATCTATCAAATCTTAGATAGTAAATGGGTAAGTCCAACACAAGTAGTACATAAAGAGTCAGGCATCACTGTTATAAAAAATGAAAAGGGAGAGTTATTACAAGCTAGGATTCCATCTAGTTGGCGTATGTGTATTGATTATGGAAAATTAAATGATGCAACTAGAAAAGATCATTTCCCACTACCATTTTTAGATCAAATTCTAGAAAAAGTAGCAGGAAATTCTCATTACTGTTTTCTTGATGGGTATTCGGGGTATTATCAAATACCTATATGATTAGAAGATCAAGAAAAAACTACTTTCACTTGTCCTTTCGGAACTTTTGCATTTAAAAGAATGCCATTTGGTTTATGTAATGCTCCGGCTACTTTTCAAAGATGCATGTTAAGTATTTTCAGTGATATGATTGAAGAATTTGTAGAAGTTTTTATGGATGATATAACTGTTTTTGGAAACTCATTTGAAAATTGTCTTAAAAACCTAGAAGAAGTATTAAAACGATGTGAAGAAAAAAATCTTGTTTTAAATTGGGAAAAATGTCATTATATGGTTAAATCTGGGATTGTGTTAGGTCATGTGATATCTGAAAAAGGAATTGAAGTTGATAAAGCCAAAGTTGATGTTATTGCTAATTTAACATCACCAAAAACGGTCAAAGAAGTTCGATCATTCTTGGGTCATGCAGGTTTTTATAGAAGGTTTATAAAAAATTTCAGCATAATATCTAAACCAATTTCGAATCTTTTAACAAAAGATACACAATTTGAATGGACTCAGAAATGTGAAAATGCTTTTAAAAAAATAATTAATCTTTTAATTACATCACCTATTTTACAACCTCCAGATTGGTCTTTACCATTTGAATTAATGTGTGATGCAAGTGATTATGCTATAGGAGCTGTGTTAGGACAGAGAAAAGAAGGAAAACCGTATGCAATCTATTATGCTAGTAGAACCTTAAATAGTGCCCAAATAAATTATTCAACTACTGAAAAAGAATTACTTTCAGTAGTATTTGCATTAGATAAGTTTCGATCTTATTTAATTGGTTCTACTACTATTGTGTACACTGATCATTCTGCCGTAAAATATTTATCAAATAAACAAGATGCTAAGCCAAGATTAATACGGTGGATTTTATTGTTACAAGAATTTGATATTATAATTAAAGATAAAAAAGGAAAAGAAAATGTCGTAGCCGATCATTTATCTAGAATAATGACTGAATCATCTCATAATGAAATACCAATAAATGAAAATTTTCCAGATGATCAGTTGTTTTATGCTACTATTATGCCCTGGTTTGCTAACATTGTAAATTTTATTGTGACAAATAAAATGCCTTCTCATTGGAATTCACAGGATAAGAATAAATTCTTGATAGAAGTTAAAAAATTTTATTGGGATGATCCTTACTTGTTTAAGTATTGTCCTGACCAAATTTTTCGACGATGCATACCCGACAATGAAGTAAGTAATGTTATTAAATTTTGTCATTCTGAAGCATGTGGAGGTCATTTTTCATCCAATAAAACAGCTGCAAAAATCTTACAATGTGGATTTTATTGGCCCTCTTTATTCAAAGATACGCATTTATTTTGCAAATCTTGTGAAAACTGTCAGAAGATGGGATCAATTTCAAAACGAAACATGATGCCTTTAAATCCAATCATAATTATTGAAATATTCGATAGTTGGGGGATAGATTTTATGGGTCCATTTCCATTATCTTTTGGATATACGTACATTTTAGTCGCTGTTGATTATGTTTCAAAATGGATTGAAGCAATTGCATGTAGAACTAATGATCATAAAGTTGTTATAAAATTTTTAAAAGAAAATATTTTTAGTCGATTTGGAATACCTAGAGCAATAATTAGTGATGGGGGAAGTCATTTTATAAATAAATCATTTTCTTCTTTGTTAAGAAAATATGGCATTACACATAAAGTTTCTACCCCATATCATCCTCAAAGTAATGGTCAAGTTGAACTTGCAAATAGAGAAATAAAACAAATTTTAGAAAAAACAGTTAATCCAAATCGAAAAGATTGGTCTTTAAGATTAACTGATGCATTATGGGCATATAGAACTGCATTTAAGACATCATTAGGGATGTCACCATATAGGTTAGTTTTTGGTAAGCATTGTCATTTACCGATTGAAATTGAACATAAAGCTTATTGGGCAATTAAAGCATTTAATATTAATTTAGATGATGCATCTAAATTAAGAAAATTGCAATTAAATGAACTTGAAGAATTAAGAAATGATGCATATGAAAATTCAAAGATTTATAAAGATAAAACTAAAGCCTTTCATGATAAAAATATTATGAGAAAGTCATTTGAAATGGGACAAAAACTTTTACTTTATAATTCTCGTTTGCATTTATTTCCAGGAAAACTAAGATCGAGATGGTCAGAACCATTTATACTTAAATTTGTTTATCCTCATGGTGCTGTTGATATTGAAAATCCTAAAACTAATGACGTGTTTAAAGTTAATGGGCAAAAACTTAAGCTTTTTATAGAAAATGAAATTCTTAATGATGATTTTATGACTTTATATGACCCACAATAGTTGTTTGATATTTTCATTTTGTTTTTGCAGATTCTAGTTCATTTCCCGGTTAAGTGGCGGATAACGGTACTCCGTAAATATTTTCCTAAAATAATTGAAATATAATATAATAATAATAATAATATGGATGCTTGTATTATGAATCTTCGTAAATATTTTGCTTGTTTACCTGATAATGCGTTAAAAAAAATTATAAAGCTAGATGTGAGCGACTAAGGTTGATGATGTCATATGGCATACCGAATGATATCCGTTTGATAATTGAAGCAAAAGTCCGATTGGTTGGGGTAGCAAGTGAAATAATAATAAGACATATGCCAGGATTTAGTAAAAGCACATATGCCAAAAAACGAAGAGCTAAACGTATAGGTGGATGTCATAAATGTGCAAGGTGGACTTGTAAAGGGAAATGCAAAAATGTTGGAATGACATCAATGAATAGAGAAGATAAAATTTTATTCATTAAGAATGGTCTGAGTAAAGAGCCTTTGGATAATTTTCTAGAGGTTCTTGATACGCATTCTAGTGGGTACGTGCAAAATGAACTTCTTAAACTATGGTGGCAATTTCAACATGAGGAATATCAATATGGACGGTGGAATCAGCCTTATAAAGATCCTACTGTAGTAACGCATATCTGTTTAGATAAGTAAATATATATATACAATTTCGTCTCGGGAATCTGACGTTAAAAGACCCTGTTTGCCAATTTATAAGAAAATTGGATGGGAAGCATATCCTCGACTCATAGAAGGCGTTGAAGCCGTTACTGAACGTAAAATCAGAGGAAGATGTGAGCCACAATCACAACTACGCTGTATATATGTGTTTTAATTTATGTCATTTTTATTTTCTTTTAATAATAATAATTTCCTGTTCAAATATTGACTTTTGGCATGTTACGCTTATAAATTCATATGCTGTGATTTAACAATTGCAGAAAACATNATCGAGGGAATCTGACGTTAAAAGACCCTGTTTGCCAATTTATAAGAAAATTGGATGGGAAGCATATACTCGACTCATAGAAGGCGTTGAAGCCGTTACTGAACGTAAAATCAGAGGAAGATGTAAGCCACAATCACAACTACGATGTATATATGTGTTTTAATTTATGTCATTTTTATTTTCTTTTAATAATAATAATTTCCTGTTCTAATATTGACTTTTGGCATGTTACGCTTTTAAATTCATATGCTGTGATTTAACAATTGCAGAAAACATATTTCTCAACATGTCGACGTCCACGGTAAGTAAAATAAAAAATATTTGTGTATTTTGTGGATCTAGTGCAGGAAAATATTCAATTTATAAAAAGGTAGAAGAAAAGATTGGAATAACACTTGCTAAAAAAAAGATTCATTTGGTATATGGTGGTGGTGAAGTTGGTCTCATGGGAAAAGTTTCAAAAGATGCGCATGCAGGTGGAAGTGAAGTCTTAGGCAATATTCCGATTACCTTAGCCAGTCTTACTGGACCAACAATAGGAGAAGTAATGAAAGTGGACAACGTGTATGAACGAATTACTCAAATGATTGAACATT
>NC_133307.1:9978578-10014516 GCF_012295235.1 Primulina huaijiensis
ATATATATATATATATATATATTGTTACTTTATATATTATGTGAAAATAATAATAAAAGCACATCTAATTATATATTATTATATTAAATGAAAATATATATGTAACGCCCCGAAAATTTAAAAGTCCACGCGAACCACATGCGCAAGTTATTAATTTTCTTGTGTATTTTAATTAATTGTTTTAATTGCATGAATTAATTATGTTGTGCATATTTGCATGTTTAAAATATATTTTTCTACATGGTTACATTAAATGTATTTTTAAAAGGATATTCGAGTTGCGATCGAGGAACGGAGACCGAGGGCTGAAAAATAGAAAATGTTTTTAATAAATAATTGTTTTTAATTATTTAAAATAAGGGAGATGCTTTATCTTATTTTTGGAAAATAAGGAGTTTTGAGGTGATTTTATATGCGGGACGTAATTTTTATCGGTGTTGGATTTTCAACAAAAATACAAACGTTTTGGCAACCCGACTAATAAATTCAAATATTTAATTAAAGAAAATTTTTTTTAATGTTTTAATTAAATCCTAATCAAACACTAATGGGCTTAATTTGAAGCTTAAAAGGCCTAAAGCCTAGTTAGTGGAGTAATTAGTATTTAAAAAAAAAACACTAAAACCCTATGCTTGCACGCAAAAACTCACGCCTCACAATTTTAAAAATTCAGAACTCTTCCCAAGTGCACACCACTCACGGCACATCACAAACAAAAAATTCAGAAGTCTTTTTCGAAGGGTTCAAGAAGGAAGCAAGCCTTGGTTTCGATCCGTTCTTCGTCGTCAACGGTTTTTCGTGCGTTTAAAACGCAAAGGCACGCCTAAATCTCTCTTTTCTCATCCATCATATCATAATAATGTTTTAATTATCGTATGCATGAAGAGCACGAATTTATCTCTGAAATTTTCGGATTTTTGCACGTATGTGTGTTGAACTCATGATTTTGAATCCTGTAAATTGTTTTATGCATGTAAGGGGCTGCCATGATGTTATGACATGATCAAGAGATGTTTTTACATGAATTTAAAAGGTCCTAAACTCACGTAAATTGCTGCACCATAAGCTGTACACGGAAAATCGGTTTTTGCTGTCAGGAAGCTTTAGGGGATTCGGTGTTCATGTTTTAATGGGAGGGCTGGCCTAGGCTGGGGCTCATGGCTAGCCTAGGGTCTGTTGGTGTCAGGGGGAGAGTCCTAGCCATGCTAGGACTCGGTCTGGAAGGGCAGGGAGGAGTCCTTGCAAGCAAGGACTCCCACCCGAGAAGCTGCACCTTGAGGTGCAGACTTCGTGCGATCAGTATAGGGTAGGGGCTCGGTCCTGGGCTCGTGAGCTGGGCTAGGTCGAGTCACTAGGGTCCTAAGAGGGTGCACTAGGGTCTGGGCAGGGGTTGGAGTGGCCTGGCTGGCCGCTGGTTCAAGGAAAGTGAGGAAGGCACATGACAGCAAGGTTGAGCGTATAGTTGCTGTCAAGGTTTAGTGGGCCGCTGCGTGGGTCCAGGGACTTGGGTTGGTCTGGGCTGGGTCTGGGCGTGGTCCAAGGAAGGTGAGGGTCATGGGTGGTCAGTGGTTAGCCGGCTAGAAGAGTCCTAGGCAACTAAGGAAACCCAATTCAACATGGACACTACAAACACACACACGCATGCACTTGGGGGCAAGTTTCAGAAGTGTTTTGGTCGGGCCAGGGCTGGTTTTTCGAGCTGGGCTTGCACAGTAGGGTCCCTAGATGGGTTGGCTAAGTTTTGGTTCACGGTGGCTCGGGCGTGGCTCGGGTAAATTGGGAGATGGCTCGGTGGGTTCGTTAGTGTGTCAAAAATGAAAATTAAAAGGCTATAAATGAATCCGTGGGTCCATGGGAGTGGCTCAAGACTTAGAAGGGTAGAATAAATCATAAAAGATTATGTTTAAAATTTGGGATCAAAATAACGAGTTTTGGATTTATTCGGGATTTAATCGCCGCACGAAACGTTAATTAACGAGTTAATTGAAACGCCTAGTTTTAAGCTTTATAAAATTATGATAAATTAGGTTTAAGCTTAAATAATTATTATAAGTCTAAGTTTTTAATTTGGAAATTTTATATTAAGGTTTGGGTTAATTCGGGATAAAACGCATTAATATGTCACATTTAAAGATTAATTTAAAAGTCATCGATTTAAGCCAAATAAAATTATGGAAAAAAATTCATGTAAGCTTAAATAATTATTTGGGACATGTTAGAGTCAACGAAATTAAGAAAATGTCAAAAACGAGAAATTTTACGTCTAGGGGTAAAACGATCTTTTTACACCTAAAAATTAGTAAACGTCATGGCAGTTCCCTAAATTCTATTTTTATCATATTATGATTATTTTGGAATGTTTATGAAATTTTCATGATTAAATTATGATTTTTAAATGTCTAAGGGATTTTTATGATTTAAAGAAGACATTTAAAAGACATGTTGCATGCTTGGTTTCAAAAACAAAAATGTTATGTTATGCATGATTTTTTTATAAAGTGATGAGAATATAAATGTTGAAGGAAGTGAAGTAATTGTGACTAATTCGATAATGTTGGAGATGTCGTGAGGGTTATGGTCCCAGTGAGAGCCCGACGATCGTGTTTCCATCATTATGAATATGTGGTAACGGTTAAGTGGTAACGGTTTTGTGGTAACGGAAGAATGGGAATATCGTGAGGAGAAAAGGCCCCAGAGGGAGCCCATTTATGGGAAAAGGCCCCAGAGGGAGCCCCGACGATCGTATTTCTATTCGATTATGATTGGACAGGGCCCAGTTGACCGGTGAGAGTGTTGCTGGTGTCCCCCGCCGTCCAGTACTGTGGTTCCATGTAGATGGATCCATCGACCCTCATGATCATGATTAGGAAAGTCACAATTAACGATCTGAATTCAACAAAGGAAAAGGAAAAGGAAAAGGAAAAATGTTTATGATCATGAAAAGGTTTTATGTCATGTCATGTTGAGGAAAAGGAAAAAGTTAAGGTTTATGTTATGCATATCATGAAAACGTTTTAATTAAAGTTTATGCATCAAGAAAATGTTTAAGAAAATGTTCATGTTTAAAGTTTATGCATCTTCATGAAAACGATATTTTAAGTACAAGTATTTTTCACTGTTGCATGTGGTTTTATATGTATTATTTGTTATAAAGATTATGGTGTGTTGAGTCTTTAGACTCACTAGGTGTGGTGGATGCAGGTTATCATGATAATGCTAATGGAGGTCTTGATGGTTGATCCGACTGGACTGAAGGTGCACATGACCCGAGGACCGACACTAGTTTCCGCATATATGTTATGATTTATGTTAAAAGATTTTATTACTTTTATCATGATTATGAGTGGTTTTTGAGAGGTTATAGTATGGGCTATACTTTTCAAATGTTATTTTTAAATTTAGAAAAATGTTAGTTGGTTGTTTATTTTAAAATGATGTCAAAAATATTTTATGAAATTTTATGGTTCGGCCGAATGCTATGTGAGGTTTTTAAAAAAAAAAAAAAAATTCTAGTACTCTTAAGCGATAAAAAGGGCAGACGTTTCAATATATATATATATAAATCGGTATATGAGTTTGTTTTTAAAATGAATATGTTTGTATATTTGAATATATAAAAGGAATAAAGAATCTAGGTTGTGATTTTCCGATAAATTTTATTACTAAGGGACTAGTAATAAGATAGTGTGGGAGTGTGATGAAACTTAAAATTAATAACTTATTATATGTTAAAACCTATATTTTAAAATTTAAGTTTCATTAAAATTATAGAATTATGTTATTTTAGTATTGTTTGTATATATTTAAATGTCTTACTAAATATGTTTTATTTTCAGGTTTTCTACGTGTTGGTAAAATAATGATAACTCAAGCTAGAAAATTCAAATGAAGGTGATTCAAACATGTTTGGAATCCTTGAGAATTTATCTACAATTTTGCAGAAGAATGATTGCCTAAAAAGTTGGTTAAGATGATCAAATTGTGAAAATATCAATAGGAGGACAAATTTACTTTTACCATGACCAGCATATAGTAAAAAAATCATAACTATTTCAATATTTAACCAAATGAGGTGAACCAAGTGGCCAAATTCATCTACAGACAATCCCCACATGTTTGCTGTTTTGAGCAGAGTCAAATTCGGTGCTTAAAGTCGTGGAACAAAGCATTGAAAGAAGGGACATGGAATTGAAGTTGGAGGAGACAAAGACTACTATTACAACTACATGACATTAATAAAATTTTAGACCCTTTCTCTCATTGGCCTATAAATAGAGGCCTTGTGCTAGCTTGAGAATCATTCTATGTCATTGCATAATATAGCGTGAGTGTGTATAAAAGTTCTAAGTTCCAATATATTTTTTATTTTCCCAATTATGAGTGATATTTTTAGTGTTGATCAAAAGTAAGCTCATAGAAAGCTAAATCTATTATGTCAAGGTGAAGAGAATGAATTTTTGGTGAACTAAAGTTGTTTATATTTTGTATATTCTTTCTTTATTTCTTTTCATTTTGCTAATTTCTTTTTATTGTAGGTATAAAAATGAATTATTTGTTGTTATCTATTTACATCAAATTCTTGATATCATTGAAGTGGTTATCTTGATTTGTTGTTTAATTTTGATACGATAAATATTTCATCAATTATTATAGTTATATTATACATATATATATATATACATATATTTATATAATTATATCATATATTTCATTTAGGCAATATCGTTTCTCTGCCGGTTGTTGTAAATGAATTATAATGATTTAATTTAACATTTACTTTATGCAGTTATATATTTATATAGTTATATATATAATCATAGGTACCATATATAAAATATCGTTGAATTCAGTATTTTCTATTGTGGGAACTATATTATATTAGGTGTGTGTTTAAATATTTAATTTTCTTGGAACCATTATTTATGGTGGTTTCTTTTGTTTTACTTTTAGTTAAACAATATTGCATAAACCAAAAATAAATCCTCGAGCCTTGACAAAATTTATAATTTGTAAACTTCGTTCTTGCATTTGGTAATCTATAAATTAATAAATTTAAACTTAAAATAACCTCTCTTTGGATCGATCTCGTACTTACGAAATATATTACTTGCAGACAACCTACACTTGGGTGAATTATAATTTAATTAGTAGCAGTTACAGTTGGTATCAGACCGGTGTTCTTGTAAAGGGTTACGCCTACTGCCAGTCGTGAGACCTCAAGTCTGTAAGTTTTAAAGTTTTAAATTCTTTCATGTAGTAAGCATCAAGTCATGATTTCTGCATGCACATGTTTTAAGTTCAAATTACGTGCATCTTATGATATTGATATTATGGTCATGCATGTTGGGTTTACGTGTTGTGTAACTTTTGGAACAGTATGCTTCCCAGACGTAGGATTGTACGTGAAACAGGGGATGAGAATAGAGATGCCTCAGATGGGGAGAGGGACACTCCTCCTCGTCCACCCCAAGATATGCAGGCTCAGATGATTGCAGGGATGACTCAGTTTTTCGAGGTAATTTTAGTTTTTATGGAGCTGCAGGATGCAGACAGGGTCACGTGTGCCACATTCCTTGTAACAGGAGACGCCAGACTGTGGTGGGAAAGCGCATCAATGTCAGTGAACTTGCAAACACTGACATGGAATGGGTTCTAGGAGGTCTTCTACTCCAAGTACTTCACTGAGGAAGTACGCTCCCACCTGACCAGGGAGTTCATGACGCTGCGACAGGGAGACAGCAGCATGGCAGAATTTGTTAGGAAGTTTGAGAGGAGGTGTTACTTTGTGCCCCTGATTGCTAATGATGCCCGGGAGAAGCTGAGGCATTTTATTGATGGTTTACGACAGCAGCAGCAGCAGCAGCGTCCCCAGTTTAAAAGGCCTTTCCGAGGACAGTAGAGAAAGAGGCCATTTCATGGACCGCCAAAAGGGAAGGGCCCTATTCCTCAGCAGAAGGATCCCCAGAGACCTATTGAGTACCCGGTGTGCCCGAAGTGGCACCGCCAGCATCCGAGACAATGTTTATGGGGATCGGGAAAATGCTTCAAATGCGTAGCCAGCGATCATGTGCTGAAGAACTGCCCACAGGGGAGGCAGCCAACCCAGAGGAGAGTGTTGGCCATGCAGGTAGAGGAGACGAACCTAGACACGACCCTTTTGACTGGTAACTTATTTAATTCAGCACCACATTATTTTTCCTATGCATGTTTCGAATTTTTATTTGGGATTACTAGTGTGCTAGATAGTATTTTTGGTGACTTGTGTAGAGATTTTCTACTATGCATGAGTTTAGAATTAGTATTTTGGGATGTAAGTTTTGTGTGTTGTGATAACATTTCTCAAGAAATATTTCCATAAAGAGACTCGCCACGAAGGCCATAATAGATTCAGGGGCCACACACTCTTTTATCTCGGAGACGTTCGCTAATCACCTCGACGTCAAGTCTATTGGACTCGACGTGAGCTATTCAGTGACAGTCCCGTCAGGGAAAGATTTATCAGCTACTAGCGTGGTCAGAGATATTGATCTTGAACTCCAGGGCCACCTAGTGTATGCCGATCTGATTATGTTGCCGATGCTAGAATTTGATATCATCTTGGGAATGGACTGGCTGACGATGAACAGAGTTCTTATTGACTTTCAGAAAAGATCAGTGTTGGTAAGGCCGTTGGAGATGGAGCAATTTTTCTTTGAGCCGGATAGATGGAGAAGTTTTCCTCGCATGATCTCTTGCATGCAGGCGTGAAGACTTATTCATAAGGAGTGTCAGGCTTTCTTGCCCAGTATTATTTCCGCAACTGACGTGCCCACTTCGTCGATATCTGATGTGCCAGTAGTCAGAGATTTTCCTGACGTTTTTCTTGACGACGTCATAGACCTTCCACCAGAGAGAGAGGTAGAGTTTGCCATTGATTTTACGGTAGGCACTGTGCCCATCTATAAGGCACCGTACTGAAACGTCTACTATTCATTTTGCTTAAAAAGTACTAGAAATTTTTTTTTTCCACTAATGAATCGGCCGAACTCCACATATATATGTAAAATATTTTTGTACCATTTTTAAAATAATCCAACCATCTATTATTTGAAAATCACGGAAATAGTTTAACATAAATCAAACCTAAAAAGCAATAATTTGAAAAGTGTAGCCCACACTAAACCTCTCAAAAATCTCTCAAAAAGCATAAATAAATAGTCTTAAAATCTTTAACGTAAATCATAAACTTAAATGCGGAAAGTAGAAGCACAGGTCCTCGGGTTATGTGCACCGTCAGTCCAGCAAAGTCACCCATCAAGACCTCCAATATCACGATTATCAATATCACCTGCATCAATCATACCTAGTAAGTCTAAAGACTCAACACATCATATTCTTGATAACAAGTAAAACATATACAGGTCGAATTCAACAGTGAAAATTACTTGTACTTAAAATAAAATTTTCATAATGATGCTTAAACTTTAAATATCAACATTTTCATATCAACATATTCATATTCATATTAACATAATCATATTCGTGTATGTTGAATTCAGATCGTGATTATGACTCGTATTTGTATTCGTATTGGGCGATGGATCCATCTAGAGAAAACTACAGTACTGGGCGGCGGGGACACCAACAACACTTTCACCGGTCAACTAGGTCTTGGCCAACGTATTAACATATTAACATATTTGTATCCATATCAAAGGAAACACGATCGTCGGTGAAACGTCTACTTATTCGTTTTCTTAAAACATGCTAAAATTTTTTTTTCTTTATATTCGGTCTATACATATACATATACATATACAAAAATACCTTTGTACCATTTTTAAAATAAACCTTTGACTAGTACTTGAGAATCAAAAGGGAAAATAGTCAAAACAAGAAATCGTGAATCGTTTTACCAAATCTAAAAAACAATAAATGTTGAAAAAGTAGCCCATACTAAACCTCTCAAAATCTCTCAAAAATCATAAATAATATGTCGTAAAAATCTTTAACTTAAAATAATAAACTTAAATGCGAAAATAGAAGCGCTCGTCCTCGGGTTATGTGCACCGACAGTCCAGCAAGTCACTCATTAAGTTCTGGAGTTATGATCTCGAGTTAGCAGCCGTTGTATTTGCATTGAAGATTTGGAGACATTATTTGTACGGCGAGAAATGCCAAATATTCACTTATCACAAGAGTCTCAAATACTTCTTCACGCAGAAAGAGCGGAATATGAGACAAAGACGGTGGTTGGAGTTAGTGAAAGACTACGATTGTGAAATTAGCTACCATCCGGGGAAAGCTAATGTTGTGGCAGATGCCTTGAGCAGAAAAGTTGCAGTCATAGCACAACTGTTAGTACAGAGATCTCTTCTGTCATAGATTCAGAGGTTTGGTTTAGAGGTTTATCCCAAGGGCAGGGTTCCTAAGTTGTCTAATCTGACAGTCCAATCTTCTTTGCTAGACCGAATCTGTAGAGGTCAGGCTTCAGATGAGAAGTTACATAAATGGAGACCGAAGGATGAGGCCAAGGGCAGTGTACTTTACACAGTGTCCGATGGTATTGTGAGATACAGAGGAAGGATGTGGGTGCCTAGTGTTGATTCGATCAGAGACGATATTCTGGCAGAGGCACATGCATCTCCATATTCCATCCATCCAAGAGGTACCAAGATGTACAAGGATTTGCAGATTCTGTATTGGTGGTCAGGTATGAAGCGAGACATCCACCGATTTATTTATGAATGCCTCACTTGTCAGCAAGTGAAGGTAGAGCACCAGAGGCCAGCAGGAATGCTTAAGCCGCTCCCTATCCCCGAGTAAAAATGGGAGAATATCACAATGGACTTCGTTGTTGGTTTGCCGAGGTCAGTCAGAGGATCCAATGCCATTTGGGTTATAGTGGATAGACTCACTAAGTCAGCGCACTTCTAGCCAGTGAAGACGACTTTCTCCATGACTCAGTATGAAGAGCTCTATATCAGGGAGATGGTTCGATTGCACAGGTTCCCAATTTCTGTTGTGTCCGACAGGGACCCTAGATTAACATCGTCCTTTTGGAAGAGTTTAAATTCTGTCATGGGGACGAAGTTACTATTCAGTACGGCATTCCACTCTCAGACAGATGGCCAGTCTGAGCGTGTGATTCAGATTTTGGAAGATTTGCTTCGAGCTTGTGTGATCGATTTCCATGGGAGTTGGGAATCGAAGCTACCTCTAGTGGAGTTTACCTACAACAACAGTTTCCAATCATCCATAGGTATGGCTCCTTACGAAGCACTATATGGAAGGAAATGCAGATCGCCAATTCTTTGGAATGAAGTTGGGGAGAGATCAGAACTTGGTCCAGAGATTGTTCAGCAGACTGCAGATGTGGTGGTCAAGATTCGAGACAGGATGAAGACCGCCCATAGTTGTCAAAATAGTTATGCTGACAAGAGAAGGAGGGATCTTGAGTTTGCCGTAGGTGATCACGTATTGGTAAAGATAGCCCCTTTGGAGGGTGTTATGAGGTTTGAGAAGAGAGGCAAACTTAGTCCGAAATTTATTGGACCGTTTGAGATTCTTGACAGAGTTGGGACACTAGTTTATCGTGTAGCCCTACCGCTGAATCTAGCCGATGTACACAATGTGTTCCACTTGTCAATGCTGAGGAAGTATATAGAAAATCCTTCGCATGTCTTGAGTTTTAAACCGTTGCAGTTGGCTCCAGACCTGTCATATGAGGAGAAACCAGTCCAAACTTAGATACACAGGAGCAGAGACTTCGGAACAAAGTGACCAAGTTGGTCATAGTCTGCTGGTTGAACCAATACTGGAAGAGGCTACTTGGGAAGCCGAAGCAGACATGAGGAATCGCTACCCGTAGCTGTTTGGTAAGACTTAATTTCGAGGACGAAATTTATTCAAGTGAGGGAGGAATTGTAAAACCCAAAATCAGCCCAAGTAAAACCCATGCATTTATTTAACTGTTAAATTATGTTAAATTATTTGTTTATGTGATGCACGATATAATGTTTTTTTGAGTTTCATGTTTGAGGCGATTATTCAATGCGGGATTGAGGAAATTAGAACGACGACGATTTTGGCGAGTTTAAAATGTGGTATTATATTTTAAGTTAGGATGGAGGCATTTTAAATGATTTATTTAGGTTTCATCATTTTTAAAGCCTAATTTATTTATTTGGTGATTTTAGGATTTTAAAACTTTTAAAGTTTATCAAATGTGTATTTTAATTTTAAAATGGGATTGTTAGTAAGTTAATAGTGGGTTAGCATTTCAATTTGCATTTTTAATTAGCATGTTAATTGTGTAATTAAGCAATTTTATACCCATAATTATATTAAAACTCACGCACACACACTTCTGCACACACACATTCACGATAACACACACACACACACACACATTTCTTTGCCTCTTCAATTCATTTTTTTAACGAAAAACTTAGGGTTCTAGAGCTTACAGCAACCACCCCCTTGCCCTTCAAATTTTTCCACCAATTCACGTTGATTTTGTTGCAAAAAATCGAGCCACAAATCGTTCCAGATCAACCCTCACATTCGTTCCGCTTCGCTATCGTCATTTCAAGCATTTTGAAAGATCAAGGCATGTATATTCCATTGTTTCTGCATCGATCTCGTCATACTATGTGTAGAGCCCGAATTCAGTACACGTAAATTTAAAACCCATGCATTTATTAAATTGTCAAATTGTTTATTGAAGTTTAAAATGATTTATAGCGATGCATGATCTATTTAATTGTATCATTTTAAATTAATTATGTTCATGTGATGCACGTTAAAATGTTTTCTTGAGTTTCATGTTTCAGGCGATTGTTCGATGCGGAATCGAGAAAAAGAGACATGCGACGATTTTGGTAATTTTAAAATGTGGTATTTTATTTTAAAGTTAATATTGTGGCATTTTAAATGTTTTATTTAGTTTTTAGCATTTTTAAAGCCTAATTTAATTATTAGGTGGATTTATGATTTTTAAATTTTTAAAGGTTTGCCACTTGTACACTTTTACTTTTAATTAAGAGATTTTGTTAAAGGTAAAAGTGGGTTAACATTTTCATTAACATTTTTAATTATTAATAAACACATTTCCCCCTAATTACCCTCTAAACTCACACACACACCCACATCTACACACACACATTTCACTACCCTTCATTTCAGTTTTTTTTAAAAAAGAAAACTTAAGGTTCTTGAAAGCAAGAGCAGCTGCCCCTCCCTCTCCAATTCTTCCAGCAATTCTCGTCCATTTTGTAACAAGAAAATCATGTCACGTTCATTTCGGATCAACCCTCGCATCTTCCCCGCTTCGGTATCGTCGGTTCGATAATTTTAAATATCAAAAGGCATGTATATTCTTTCGTTTTCGCATCGATCTTGTCATATTAATAATTTTGATGTTTATTATATGAAAAACATGTGTATGTTATGCAAAAGTTTGAGCAAAAATGGTTGGATTGCTTTTGAAATAATTTTTGGATCTAAAAACTCAAAATTTATTGTCATTTTAAATACCACGACTATTCGGTCGATTTTCTGGAACAACTTTCAACATATGAAACGTAGAAATTTTTGATATCTTCGATTTGACTATAATTTCAAAATATTTGGATAAGAAATGAGTGAGTTATGATTGTGTTCGTGGGACTGCTCAAACTACGATTTTCGGAAAATGCGTTCTTGATGTGTTCTTGAAGTTTTATTGTTGCAGGCTTCGTTGGGATCGACGGGTGATCGCTGCTGTGTTTAAGTATGTTGAGTATGATGTTGGGATGGTTTTTGGTGTGTCGTTTTGCATCGATAGGCACTTGATTGCATTAGAAGTCATAGGATGCGTTTTGGTGTCAAAATATCGTGTTTACGGGTTGTGTTGCGTTGTTTGGTGTGCGTAGTTGTTTTGGAGCGTTTGTTTGAGTTTGAATCAGTGCCATAGCATCCTATAATGGGTCTTGAGGTATTGGTTAACGGTCTTTATGACCGAGTGAGTAGGATCAAGTCTCAAGTGTAGGGAATTCCATTTGTTCAAAACTCCAGTAGGTACACGGACCCGAAGCGAGACCCTTACACGGGGGTTCGTGCCCTTGTTTCCTTCGAAATGCAGCATCTACACGTACCCGGGGTCCGTGTCCTCCATAAAAAAAATTAAATTTTAAAATTTTTTTTAAGGATTTTTTTGGGGTTTGATGTCATGATTTAGTACGATGATTAAACGAAGTCAATTCCCGAGAGATTTAGAACGTCATAAGGAAATTTGTCATTTTTTGGGTGAGCATGACTAATACACCTAAGTTATGAAAGATAAGTTTTTGAACTCATGTTAGTACGTGCAGCAGTGGCCCAAGCGATATCCAACGAATCGCTCAACGTCAAGTAAATATGTTCGACGTGCAAAAGAAATTATTTTAAGTTTTTGAGGTATACTAAATGTCTTGTGTGAAAGAGGGTCGATTAAGGTGCCCGAATGCGCAAGGGAAGTTTCAAAATTATTTTTAATGCAAAAACCGAGCACCCTAAACACTATAGTGTGTAGCAAATACAATAAAACACACAAATGTCTTACATAGGATGTTTTAGAAAAATATAACTATCAATCACAATGGATTGATGATGGCTCCAACTAAGTTGTAAACAACTTAGCTCTTGTATGGTTGACCCTCTACAAGCTTTCCTTGCTCTTGGACTCTTTCCTTCAAATAAGGTCCACCACTAACGAAGTAGAACCACTCTAATTTTGCACTAGAAAAATTAGAGCATTTTTCATTGAGATGACTAACCTTTCCTCAACAACTGAAGAAAGAAAAATGATAGAATTTTTGTGCAAAGTTTCTGCCAAAGCATTATTGGAGGAGAGAAGAATTCTGTGAAAAAGGTGATAAGTGCATCAGCAAGCCATGCATTGTTTAATGAAAAAGGTGTCTCCAACCCTTCACCTCCCTTGCATGCTTTTCTATTTGGGTTTGTAACTATTACAAAGCCCATGGACTTTAATTTAATTGTCTCAAACAAATATGAAACCAATTAATCCTTACTTGAATTTATACAAGCCCACTAGTTAAATAATTATTTCCTATTGGGCTCTACAAGACCCAATATTATTTAAGTAATTCAACACTTGAATTAATTTAATTATTTGGACTCTACTAGGGCCACTAGTGTTTGATTAATTCAGCACTTGAATTAATTTAATTTAGTCCATAATAATGTTTATGAAAATCATAATTTTCAAATACATTATTTATTTGGTCAACTTTTAATTTAAGAACACTTTCTCAAATTAAAAGTTACATTCCGCATAATTCTCTTATAGAACTCATACTTCTATTTTTATTTACGCTTATAAACCCCTTTATAAGCCGTTCAACACATTGAACTATTTTACTTCTCAACGGGATCTAGAAAGTTAGCACTTGTGTGACCCTCAATGGTTCATTGATACAACTAGCCGTGGGTTCACATCTCCATGTGATTCGGGACTAAACATCCTTATATTAGCATACCCCAATTGCTCCATTCTTACTTATCAGCTCCTTGATAACAAAAATGTCAGAACTAAAGTCTGATAGTACCCAACCAATCATGTTAAATGCCAAGCAGCATCGCTTACATGATTCCCTAGGCATCAAATGATAGTGCCTGCAAGAACCATTCAATTATGGTTAGCGTACAGTACGGTCCCTTCATCTCATATATCCCGACTGATTCGACAACTATTGGTATGTCAAGAGTTGTCAATGAATCGATACTATGTGTCATGTCGTAGTTGCATCGATGGTGTAATCTATGAAACCCCTTTCATAATTACCACCAACACTCTGATTAGAGATTTCATACTACATAAACATAGGATATCGATACCCGAAGGTAAGCGGTGAATCCCCGACTACAATGCATCGACTCCTATATGTTTCGACAGAACACCCAACCTTGCCACCTGATAACCCCATGAGAGTCGGTAAACAAGTCAAAGTGCAACGCTAGCATATAGAGTCTCAATGTTGTCCCGGGTAATAAGGACTAATGGTGTACAACCATAAACTATGACGTTTCCACTCGATAAGTGAGAACCACTAGGAAATTCCTAAATGGAGGGCTGTTCAGTGCACTCTACCAGGAGCACATATCTGCATTCTCGGACATCACAATGTCCCCTACCAATAAAACATGGTACTCACATCGCAGATACTAGTCTCAAACTCGAGCGGCCGATATCCTTCTTATCGACGGCTAATCGACTAGGAACTGTTAAGAATATACATTATTCCAAATATGAGTTTCATGATACTCATCATATGAGCATCTCATATTTTTTCTACCATTTGTATATTCAAGGACTTTATCTATGAAACTAGCATGGGTATACATATAAAGATGTCCCAAAACAATAATTTCAAATATAATTAAAATAAAGATTGTTTATACATAGAGTTTCATTGTGAACACTCGGCCAACACTTGGCTCGACGGGCACCTACTCTAACATTGTGTCCAATTATGAACGGGTTTGGAAGCCGGAGAACGTGTCCGGGGACCTCTCCAACTATGGACAGGTTTGGAAGTCAGTGAATGTGGCAGAGGACCTCTCCACCTCGATAAAGCATGACCGGGTTTAGATCAGGATTGGAAAGCGGTAAAGCATGATCAGAATCAATCCACCCGGGAAAAAATGACCGGGGATCTCATGTATGTGGCAGTGGATTTTTCTCTGTCAGTCCAGTACTGTGGTTTAGTCTGATCAGGCACAATTGTGTATAGGTCACTTGCTTTGAAACCTATCTCTACGCAAAATGATGTTTTGTATGCTCAAGTATGTATGATGCAAGTATGTTTAAGAAAAGTTTTATGATGATGACACTTCTACGTTTATGCTACTACGTTCAAGTTTCAAGTATGTTTATGCTATTACGTTCAAGTTCCAAGTATGTAAGCCCTACTTTAAAGATGCATGTGGTTTTATTATGTAGTACTTGATATCTCCAGTTTATACATGTTGAGTCTTTAGACTCACTAGACTTGATCGATTCAGGTGAGGATGACTTTGAGGAGGCGAGGGGTGGGGACCAATGAGCCGGCTTGGACTACGCATGAGGCTAAACTCAAGGACCACCTATGTTTTTACGAATACTTTTATGCATGTTTCTTCAAATACTCTGATTTTCATGAAGTGATGTTTAAACAAATGTTTTTAGCAAACTTTTTTTGTGATCTTTTCGTTGCAAATATTTTGAATGATCAGTTTATTGTTATCGCAATTTGAAGGTTTTTATTTAATTAAAAAAATTTTATTTTTCCCCAAATTTTAAAGTAATTTAAAAATAAGGTACGTTACTGTTGGTATCAGAGCAGTGTTCTTGTAAAGGATTATGCCTACTGCCAGTTGCAAGAAGCTCTCGAAGCCACACCTCAAGTCTGTAAGTTTTAAGGTTTTAAATTATTTCATGTAGTAAGCATCAAGTCGTGATTTCAGCATGTGCATATTTAAATTCAAATTGCGTGCATCTTCTGTTATGATATTATGTTCATGCATGTTGGGTTTACGTGTTGGGAAAATTTTGGAACAGTATGCCTCCCAGACATAGGATTGTGCGTGAAGCAGGCGATGAGAATGGAGAAGCCCAGGATGGGGAGAGGGTCACTCCTCCTCGTCCATCCCCAGATATGGAAGTTCAGATGCTTGCAGGGATGACTCAAATCTTCGCGCAGTTTGCGGGGAACCAAGCTGCAGTGGACACAGGGGCGAGGCACATGCCAGAGGCAGTTTATGAGAGGTTCAAAAGGATGGACCCAAAGGAATTCTTGGGGACTACTGACCCGATGATAGATGAGGGATGGATTAAGTCCATCGAGGTGATATTTGCGTTTATGGAGCTGCAGGATGCGACAGGGTCCGGTGTGCCACATTTCTATTGAGAGGGGACGCCAGACTGTGGCCGGAGAGCGCATCAGTGTTAGTGAATTGCGAACACTGGCTTGGGATGGGTTCAAGGAGGTTTTCTACTCCAAGTACTTCACTGAGGAAGTATGCTCCCGCCTGACGAGGGAGTTCATGACGTTGCGTCAGGGAGACAGCAGCGTAGTTGAGTTCGTGAGTAAGTTCAAGAGGCGGTGTAACTTTGTACCTCTGATTGCAAATGATGCTCGGGGGAAGTTGAGGCATTTTATGGATGGGTTGCAACCGATCTTGCTCCATGACGTTCGAGTTGCTAGTCTGACTATTTATGCAGTTGCAGTGTCGAGAGCTTTGGCGGCAGATCAGGATCAGAGGGACATTGAGGTCAATAGGTAGGACAAGAGGTCCTATCAGGCACCTCAGCAGCAGCAACAACAGCGACCCTAGTTTAAGAGGCCATTCCATGGTCAGCAGGGGAAGAGGCCCTTTCAAGGAGCGCCGAAAGGCAAGGGTCCTGTTCCACAGCAGAAAGCTCCTCAGAAGTCCGGTGAATACCCAGTATGCCCGAAGTGCAACCGCTAGCATCCGGGACCGTGTTTGTGGGGATCAGGCAAATGTTTCAAACGCAGAGCCAGCGATCATATGCTGAACTGCCCGCAGTTCAGGCAAACGCCCCAGGGGAGATTGTTCGCCATGCATGCTAAGGAGGCGAACCTAGACACGATTTGACTGGTAACCTATTTAATTCATTACCGCGTTATTTTGATATGCAAGTTTCGGTAACTTTTTTGGGATCATTAGCGTGCTAGTTTGTATTTTTGTGAATTTGTGTAGAGATTTTCTGTTATGCATGAGTATAAGATTAGTATTTTGGGATATAAGTTTTGCGTATTGTGCTAACGTCTCACGTGAAATATTTTCATAAAAAGAGTAGCCACGAAGGCCCTGATAGATTCAGGGGCCACACTCTCTTTCATTTCGGAGACGTTCGCTAATCATTTGGACATCAAGTCCATTGGGCTCGACGTGAGCTATTCAGTGACAATCCCATCAGGGGAAGAGTTATAAGCTACTAGTGTGGTCAGAGACATCGATCTAGAACTGCAGGGCCACCTAGTGTATGTCGATCTGATTGTGTTGACGATGCCCGAATTTGATATCATCTTTGGAATGGACTGGCTGACAAAGAATAGAGTTTTGATTGATTTTCAGAAAAGGTCAGTGCTGGTAAGACCGTTGGGCATAGAGCAGTTTCTTTTTGAACCGGATAGATGGAGAATTTTCCCTCGCATGATCTCCTGCATGCAGGCACAGAGACTTATTCACAAGGGTTGTCAGGCTTTCTTGGCCAGCATTGTTTCAGCACCTGACGCACCCACTCCGTCGATATCTGATGTACCAGTAGTCAGATATTTTCCTGACGTCTTCCCAGATGACGTCACAGGCCTTCCACCAGAGAGAAATTGGAGTTTTCCATTGACCTTGTGCCAGGCACCATGCCAATCTCTAAGGCACCGTACCTGTAAAGTCAAAAATTAAGTCGACGTAATTCAACTGCATGCAAATCTAGGAAATATGAAAAACGGTTAATTAATAGATTTAATTGATGAATTGATTATGTGAGATGCATGAATATATTTTAAATAAGATTTAATTTTCATTATGCATAAAACTGTATTTTTAAGGGTTCTTCGAGTTGCGATCGAGGAACGAAGATCGATGACTGAAAAACGTAAAATGTTTTTATTAAATAATTGTTTTTAATTATTTAAAATAAGGTCGATGGTTTTTCATATTTTTGAAAAATAGGGGTTTTGAAGTGATTTTATACACCAGGATGTAAATTTTATCGGTGCTGGTTTTTCAACAAAATACGAACTTTTTGAGCAACCCGACTATTAAATTCATAAATTTATTTAAACAAAACTATTTTAATATTTTAAATAAATCCTAATCAAGCACTAATGGGCATAATTACATGCTTAATAGGCCTAAGCCTTTATTAGTGAATTATTTAGTATATTATGTATTAAAACTCACTCCAAACCCTCAATACCCATCGGCCACTCACACAATCAAATTCAAAACACTTTTCAATACCCATGGCACACACACATCAATATTCAAGAGGAAGAGTCGAGTAATTCAAAGGAAAAATCAAGCCTAGGGTCTTGTAGCCATTCTTCGTAATCGTCAACAAGAATTCGTGCGTTTAAAACGCAAAGGCACACATATTTCATTCCTTCAACATATTTCACACCATATTTATCACCTAAACGTATTTTTAAAGGAACAAAATGACACACAAATTCTATTTTCGTAACTATGTGCATAGGTGTTCCAAACTTGTGTTTTTGATCTCCAAATTCATGTTTCTATGTGTTTAAGAGTGCTGCCATGATTAAGACATGAGTAGACATTGTTTTACACAAGTTTAGAGTGATAAAACTCCACCAAAACACTGCACATGATCAAGGGATACAAGCTGGTACACGTTGCTGTCATGGTGGGTTGGAAGGGTTCGGTTTTGATCTTGTTGGCTTGGCTTGGTCTTGGCTTGGGGCCAAGGCTAGCCAGGGTCGTGAGTGAGTCAAGGTTAGGGTCCTAGCCATGCTAGGACTCGAGTTAAGGGGCTGGGAGGAGTCCTATCCAACAAGGACTCCTACCCGAGAAGTGCAACCAAGGACGTGCAAGTTCAGGGACTTGTGCAGGGATCATGGCTAGGTCTGGGGACTTCGTTCTGGGCTAGGGTGTGACCTTAGGGTCTTAGGTGAGTGCACAAAAGGCTTGTTCAGGCGCTAGGCACGTTGGTCAGGTCCTAGGAGTGAATCAAGAGTCCTACATCACTACAATTCTCGGCCAAGTACAAGTGTTGGTTGGGTGCTTTCGGTTCGAGCCTAGGAGTCTGGTCCGTTGGTTCCAAGGGTCCAGTAGGGTGTCCTAAGGGGTTGGCTCGGGTTTGGATCATGGTGGATCGAGTCGGACTCTAGGAAAATTAAAGATGGCTAGGGTGGAACTTTCAAAGGTCAAGTTAGGGTTTCTAGTGGTTAAAAAATTCGAAACAAGGCTCACGGGGGTCGAGTCATGGTTCACGAGGCCTAAAATAATATAAAAATACTAAGTTTTAAATTTAAGAATTTTATATTAAAGTTTGGAATTTTTCGGGATTTAAACGCCTTCAAAACGACTAATTACGAACTAATTAAAAAGTCTAGTATTTAAGCTAAATAAAATTTTGAGAATTTTATTTTAGGCTTAAATAATTATTTGGGACATGTTTGAGTCAATGAAATTAAGAAAAAGTCAAAAACATGAAATTTTACGTCGAGGGTTAAACGCTCATTTTACACCAGAAAATTAGTAAACATCATGGCAGTGATCTAATTGCTGTTTCATATTCTAATACGATTATTTTCAATGATTTTCGATGTTTATGATTTTTTATATGTTAAATTATGATTTTTAACTGTTTATGATTTTATGATTTAAATAATAGACATTTAAAAGACATAGTGAATGCTTGGTTTCAAAATAAAATGATATTATTATGCATGTTTTTATTAAATGATAGAAATACGACATGTTGAAGGACATGAAGGGATTGTGACTAAATACGTTGATAAGTTGGAAATGTCGTGAGGGTTATGGTCCGAGGGGAGCCCGACGATCGTGTTTCTTTGGATACGGATACGAATATGTTGACATGTTAATACGTTGGCCAAGACCCAGTTGACTAGTGAAAGTGTCGCTGGTGTCCCCGCCGCCCAGTACTGTGGTTTTCTCTAGATGGATCCATCGCCCAATACGATTAAGAATACGAGTCACAATCACGATCTGAATTCAACAAATATGAAAATGAATACGAATATATTAATATGTTAATATGAATATGAATATGTTGTTATGAAAATGTTTACGTTTAAAGTTATGCTTTACTATGAAAATGTTATTAAAGTACAAGTATTTTTCACTGTTGCTTGTGGTTTTATACGTATTATTTGTTATCAAGAATATGCTGTGTTGAGTCTTTAGACTCACTAGATGTGATTGATGCAGATGAGTATGATGATAATAATGTTGAGGGAGGTTTGGATGTCTGATTTGACTTGACTGAAGGTGAACATAACCCGAGGACCAGCGTTTCTACTTTCCGCATTTAAATTTTATGATTTACGTTAAAGATTTTACGACTATTTATGTAATGCCCATGGGCTGTTCCCGATCCAACTGGAGGGAGATCTTAGGTTAGCTCAATTGGTACCAGACTTGTGCTAAGTATCTATATGTCCAGGAGATCTTAGGTTCGAGTCTGGGGAGGTACAAACTCCAGTGCCTGGGCTGGAGGAGTCATTGAGTAATGGGCCATGGGATAACCGACTCCCGCCAGTTGGATCGGGAACAGCCCATGGGCATTACAATTTATTTATGTTTTTGAGAGATTTTTCAGAGGTTTAGTATGTGCTATACTTTTCAAATTTATTGTTTTTTAGGTTTGGTAAAACTTTTAACGATTTCATGTTTCGACTATTTCCTTTGGATTTTCAAATACTAGTTGGAGGTTTTATTCTAAAATGGTTCAAAAGTATGTTATGTATATGTATAAGTAGTGGCCGAATGTTTGAGAGCTTTGAGGAAAAAAAAATTCTAGTACTTTTTAAGAAAATGATTAAGCAGATGTTTCAGTTGGTATCAGAGCAAAGGTCCTGTAAAGGGTTGTGCCACCATCAGCACCGGAAATGATCAGTCATCAAGCCTCAAATTTGTAAGTTTTACATGCTTTATATGACTCAGTATGATGTTACCTGCATGATGACATTAATAATATGTTTACGATACATGTTTACTAGCGTTTTGAGTATATATGCTATGCATGCTTAAATTGCTAAATAAGTAAGGATATGTCACATGACTAGAAAACTTAAATTTAAAATGCAGGTTTGTTACGTTAGAATTTGGAAAACATTAAGATAAAATGCCTCCTAGACGTGCCCCTATTAATGAGAATCAAGCTGAGAACAGTGTGAACCATCAAGGGAATGCACCACCCCCACCACCTCCTCCAGGGGATGCTGCTACTCGTGCGTTAAAGGGGATGGCTCGTCTCTTCGAGCAACAGTTACAGCAAATGTAGCAGGAACCTAGGCCACAACATGATATATATGATCAGTTCCGGAGGCTAGGGCCAAAGGAATTTTCTGGCACTATCGATCCTTTTGCTGCTGAGGGTTGGATTCGTTCACTCGAGGTACACTTTCATTATCTAGATATGGGAGATGCTGACCGTGTGAGGTGTACCACTTATCTGCTTTGGGACGACGCTTCTTTATGGCGGGAAGGAGCCGAGCATGGTGTTAACCTTGCTATACTTACTTGGGCTCAATTCAAAACGATATTCTACGAGAAATATTTTATTGCTGATGTAAGAGGGCGATTAAAGAGAAAATTTATGACAATCCATCACGGAGACGCTACTGTTTCTGAATTTGAGAAGAAGTTCGATAAGGGCTGTCACTTTGTACCCTTTATTGCCAGGGATGCTGAAGAGAAGCTTAGACACTTCATGGACGGTCTACGACCCACCATACGGAATAATGTTATGATGATGCATCCTTTGGACTATGCTACTGTCGTTACTTATGCATTCCAGTCTGAGCAATCCTTGAAGGACATCGAGTTTGAGTTACAGCGCAAGAGGCAGCAACATCAGAACAATAATCAACCAAATAAGAAGCCATATACGGGTTCTCCTAGACCTCAAGGGCCTCAAAAGCCCCAAGGTCAAGTCAAGAATCAAGCACCACCAAAGCCACCACCTGCAGCACCAAAAACTGCAGATGGACAACCATGCAAGAAGTGCAATCGACTACACTATGGACCATGTGTTTGTGGTACTACTAAGTGCTTCATATGAAAGGAAGAAGGGAACAAAGCTGTTGATTTCCCGAAGAAGAATGCACCCACCGTTGGGCGAGCTTATGCGATGAATGTAGAGGAAGCTTAAGGGGAGCCAGACACGACTCTTATTACGGGTAACCTAGTCATTTAACATTTTTATATTGCTTATTATTGCATGAAATATTAAATTGGTTATTAGAATGGAATTGGGAACAAGATTTAACCTAGTGAAAATTAGGTTGCATGTTCTACTTTAGTTGGAATTTAAGATATGATTTTAGAAATCATAGTAATTGGTATTGAAATTTTGAGTCTTAGATTTATAAGAAGGATGTAATATTTCCAATAAAAGTTTTAGGGCCAAAATTAAAGAAAAATCATAATTTAAGGATTTGTTAAGGGTTCTAAATCATTGAGGGGTCTTAGTACAATTTTCGATAATTATAAGGACCAAAATACAATTAACCAAAATTTAAGGGACTTAAATGCAATATCCGAATTCTTAAGGGTCAAAAACATAACTTTCGAAATTTAAGGGACCAAATTGTAAAATTTCGGAAAAATAAAAGGATTAAATAAAAATATTTGATAATTTGGGACTAAATTGCAAATTTCAAAAAATTGAAGGGCTAAAATGCAATTTTTCAAGAAATGCTTAAATTCAACGCGTAATCTTCATCTAACATTGGGAGAATTAATGATAGAAATTCTTTAAGCTTCAAAACAAAAAGATTTAAAAGACGTTTTCGTCGCAGGGATGATTATCATTCAAGGGGTAGCTACCTATGCACTACTAGATTCGGAAGCTACAAATTCATTCATCTCTGAAACCTTAATCAAAAGACTTAATATTACTCCTCAAGACATGGGTTTGGTTTTCAAAGTGTCTATTTCTTCCGGTGATCAAATGCTAACGTCTAAAATTGTCAAGAATCTGGAGCTTTGATTATTAAAAGATGTGGTTCGAGCAGATCTTATTGTGCTTCCTATGCCTGAATTTGATATTATACTTGGGATGGATTGGTTATCAGCAAATGGAGCTTTGATTTATTTTTGTCAGAGATCAGTGTCTATTCGACAGCCTAGTGGTAAATCTTTTGTCTATGGGGTGGCGAGAAACAAGCAAATGCTGCACATTATGTGAGAGGAAGCTTATTAAACATGGATGCCAAGCTTTTCTAGCTTGTGTCACTACCGGACATGCTCCTATCAGTCAGAAGTTAGAATATGTCGATATTGCCAGAGATTTTCCTAGCTTCTTTCCCGTAGACGTTTCTGGCATTCCACCCGATCGTGAAGCGGAATTCTCTATTGATCTTATGCTGGGCACTGTTCCTATATCTAAAGTGTCTTATCGTCTAGCACCCGCTGAAATGAAAGAATTAAAAGATCAAATCCCGAAATTGCTAGAAAAGGGTTTTATTCGTCCTAGTTATTCTGCATGGGGCGCACTGGTATTATTTGTGAAGAAGAAAGATGGTAGTATGCGTCTTTACATTGATTATCGAGAGCAAAACAGGGTCACTATCTAGAATAATTATCCACTGTCGAGAATTGAAGATTTATTTGATCAGTTGCAAGGAGCATCGATATTTTCTAAGATTGATCTTCGATCTGGGTACCATCAGTTGAAAGTGAAAGAGTCAGATGTTCACAAGACGGCATTTCGTACTAGATATGGGAACTACGAGTTTATGGTCATGCCATTCGGTCTGACTAATGCGCCAGCGATCTTCATGGATCTCATTAATCGCGTATTTCAGTCGTATCTGTATCAGTTTATTATAGTCTTCATTGATGATATATTGATCTATTCGATGAATAAAGAAGAGCATAGTCGTCATTTGAGGACAACACTTCAAGTACTACAAGACAGAAAGCTTTATGCTAAATTCAGCAAGTGCGAGTTTTGGTTAGATATAGTGGCTTTCTTAGGCCACATCATTTCTAGTGATGGCGTTGAAGTTGATCCAAGAAAAGTTGAGGCAGTGAAAGAGTGGCCAGTACCGAAGAGTGTTACCGAGAGTCGTAGTTTCTTGGGACTAGCTGGCTATTATCGCAAATTCATCAAGGGATTCTCATCTATTGCAGTACCATTGACATCCTTGACTAAGAAGAATGCAAAGTTTATTTGGGGATCCGAGTGTCAAGACCGTTTTGACAAGTTGAATCAAGCCTTGATTTAAGCGCCAGTGTTATATATGCCATCAGGGCAAGGAGAGTATGTTCTATATACTGACGCTTCTAAACTTGGTTTGGGCGCAATTCTGATGCAAAATGACCGAGTTATAGCTTATGCGTCGAGACAGTTGAAAATTCACGAGAAAAACTACCATACTCATGATCTTGAGCTTGGAGCAGTAGTTTTTGCTTTGAAGATTGGGAGACATTACCTCTGTGGGAAGAAGTGCAAAATATTCACCGATCATAAAAGTATGAAATACTTCTTCACCCAAAAGGAATTGAATATGAGACAACATAGATGGCTTGAGTTAGTAAAGGACTACGACTGTGAGATAAGCTATCATCCGGGGAGAGCTAATGTTGTGGCAGATGCACTGAGTAGAAAAGCAGCAGTTATTATTCAATTATCACTCCAAAAATCGTTGCAGTCCGAGATACAGCAGTTTGAGCTTACAGTTTATGCTAGGGGCAAGGCTCCTAATCTTTCCACATTATCAATAAAGTCAACTTTGAGAGATAAAATCCGTGATGGGCAGTCTACTAATGAGCAGTTGCAAAAATGGAGAGCTAGAGATTAAGCCAAGGGCCGGAAGTTATATTCTGAGGTGGATGGTATAGTTCGATATCGAGATCGTTTTATGGGTTCCTAGTGATGATTCTTTGAGAGATCTCATTATGCAGGAAGCTCATGACACACCATATTCCATTCATCCGGGAAGCACGAAAATGTACAAAGATTTGCAATTGTTATATTTGTGGCCAGGCATGAAAAGAGACATTGTGAGATTTGTGTCCGAGTGTTTGACTTGTCAGCAAATTAAAGAAGAGCATCAGAGGTCAGCGGAGAAGCTTAAGCCACTTCCAATTCCCGAGTGGAAATGAGAAAATATTACGATGGACTTTGTTGTGGGATTGCCGAAGACTATTAAGGGATACAAAGCTGTACGGTTGATAGTGGATCATCTTACGAAATCAGCACATTTTCTACCTATTAAGACGACATTCACCATGATTCAGTTTGCAGAGTTATACATTCGAGAGATAGTTCGTCTGCATGGGATTCCTGTATCTATTGTTTCTGACCGAGATCCGAGATTCACGTCATCTTTTTGGAAGAGTCTGCATGCAGCGATGGGGACCAAGTTATTATTCAGTACAGCATTTCATCCTCAAACTGATGGTCAGTCCGATAAAGTTATTCAAATTTTGGAAGATCTATTGCGAGCATATGTTATTGATTTCCAAGGCAGTTGGGAACCAAATTTACCTCTTGTGGAGTTCACCTACAATAATAGTTTTCAATCATCAATCGGGACGGCTCTTTTTGAGGCACTTTATGGAAGAAAATGCAGATCTCATATTCATTGGGACGAGGTTGGGGAAAGAGGAGAAATTGGTCGAGATGTGATTGAAGAGACTACCGAACTTGTAGTCGAAATTCGTGATAGAATGAAGACCGCACAAATCCGACAAAAGAGTTATACTGACAAGAGGCGAAGAAACTTAGAGTTGGTAGTGGGAGACCATGTGTTTGTGAAAATAACATCAATGAAAGGTGTTACGCGCTTTGGCAAGAAAGGCAAACTTAGTTCAAGATTTATTGTTCCGTTTGAGATATTAGAGATACTTAGGACACTAGCTTATAGAGTGGCATTGCCACCAATGCTATCGGGAGTTCACAATGTGTTCTATATTTCGATGCTGCGGAAGTACATGTCGAACCCAACACATGTGCTAAATTATGAACCTCTACAATTGACCCCAAACATGGCATATGAAGAAAGACTTGTCCAAATCTTGGCAAGGCAAGAAAGAAGACTCCGAAACAAAGTCATTCCAATGGTTAAGGTCAAGTGGCTAAATCACTCAGAAGAAGAAGATACTTGGGAAACCGAGAGGGACTTGAGGAGTCGCTATCCAGGGCTTTTCGGTAAGTTATAATTTCGAGGACGAAATTTTAATTAAGGGGGCAAGGAATTGTAAGGTCCAAAATTAAGTCGACGTAATTTAAGTACATGCAAATCTAGGGAATATGAAAAATGGGTAATTAATTGATTTAATTGCTTAGTTGATTATGTGACATGCATGAATATATGTTAAATAGGATTTAATTGTCATTATGCATAAAACTGTATTTTTTATGGATATTCGAGTTGCGATCGAGGAACGGAGACCGATGACTGAAAAGAGTAAAATATTTTTATTAAATAATTGTTTTTAATTATTTAAAATATGGTCGATGATTTTTCACATTTTTGAAAAATATGGGTTTTGAGATGATTTTATACGCCGGGACGTAAATTTTATCGGTGTTGGGTTTTCAACTAAATCCGAACTTTTTGAGCAACCCGTCTATTAAATTCACAAACTTATTTAAACAAAACTATTTTAATATTTTAATTAAATACTAATCAAGCACTAATGGCCTGATTACATGCTTAATAGGCCTAAGCCTTGATTAGTGAATTATTTAGTATATTATGTATTAAAACTCACCCCAAACCCTCAATACCCATCGGCCACTCACACAATCAAATTCAAAACTCTTTTCAATACCCATGGCACAAACACAACAATATTCAAGAGGAAGAGTCGAGTAATTCAAAGGAAAAATCAAGCCTAGGGTCTTGTTGCTGTTCTTCGTAATCGTCAACGAGAACTCGTGCGTTTAAAACGTAAAGGCACGTATATTTCTTTCCTTCAATATCTATCACACCATATTAATCAACTAAACGTATTTTTAAAGGAACCACATGACACACAAATTCTATTTTCGTAACTATGTGCATAGATGTTCCAAACTTGTGTTTTTGATCTCCAAATTCATGTTTTTATGTTCTTAAGAGGGCTGCCATGATTAGGACATGAGTAGACATTGTTTTACACAAGTTTAGAGTCATAAAACTCCACCAAAACACTGCACAAGATCAAGGAATACAAGCTGGTACACGTTGCTGTCATGGTGGGTTGGAGGGGTTCGGTTTTGATCATGTTGGCTTGGATTGGTCTTGGCTTGGGGCCAGGGCTAGCCAGGGTCTTTAGTGAGTCAAGTGTAGGGTCCTAGACATGCTAGGACTCGAGTTAAGAGCGCTGGGAGGAGTCCTATCCAACAAGGACTCATACCCGAGAAGTGCAACCAAGGACACGCAGGTTCAGGGACTTGTGCAGGGATCATGGCTCGGTCTGGGGACTTTAGGCTGGGCTAGGGTGTGACATTAGGGTCTTAGGTGAGTGCACAACAGGCTGGTTTGGGGCTACGCACGCTGGTCAAGTCCTAGGAGTGAATCAAGAGTCCTACATCAACTACAATTCTCGGCCGAGTACAAGTGCTGGTTGGGTGCTTTCGGTTCGAGCCCAGGATTATGGTTTGTGGGTTCCAAGGGTCCAGTAGGGTGTCCTAAGGGGTTGGCTCAGGTTTGGCTCATGGTGGTTTGAGCCGGACTCGAGGAAAATTAAAGATGGCTCGGTTGGAACTTTGAAGGGTCAAGTTAGGGTTTCTAGTGGTTAAACAATTTGAAACATGGCTCACGGGGGTCGAGTCGTGGTTCACTAGGGCTAAAATACTATAAAATACTAAGTTTTAAATTTAAGAATTTTATATTAAAGTTTGGAATATTTCGGGATTTAAACGCCTTCAAAACGACTAATTACGAATTAATTAAAAAGTTTAGTATTTAAGCTAAATAAAATTTTTGGAAATTTAATTTAGGCTTAAATAATTATTTGGGACGTGTAAGTGTCAATGAAATTAAGAAAAAATCAAAAAAAGTGAAATTTTACGTCTAGGGGTAAAACGATCATTTTACACCCGAAAATTAGTAAACGTCATGGAAGTGCTCTAATTGTTGTTTTATATGATAATACGATTATTTTCAATGATTGTCGATGTTTATGAATTTTTATATGTTAAATTATGAATTTTAAATGTTTATGATTTTATGATTTAAATAATGGATATTTAAAAGACATGTTGCACGCTTGGTTTCAAAATAAAACGATATTATTATGTATGTTTTTATTAAGTGATGGAAATACGACATGTTGAAGGACGTGAAGAGATTGTAACTAAATACGTTGATATGTTGGAAATGTCGTGAGGGTTATGGTCCCAGTGGAAGCCCGACGATCGTGTTTCCTTGGATACAGATACGAATATCTTAATATGTTAATACGTTGGCCAAGGCCCAGTTGACTGGTGAGAGTGTCGCTGGTGTCCCCGCCGCCCAGTACTGTGGTTTTCTCTAGATGGATCCATCGCCTAATACGATTAAGAATACGAGTCACTATCACGATCTGAATTCAACAAACACGAAAATGAATACGAATATGTTGATACGAATATGAATATGAATATGCTGTTATGAAAATGTTTACGAAAATGTTTACGTTTAAATTTATGCATTACTATAAAAATGTTATTTAAGTACAAGTATTTTTCACTGTTACTTGTGGTTTTATACGTATTATTTGTTATAAAAAATATTCTGTGTTGAGTCTTTAGACTCACTAGGTGTTATTGTTNGAAAAATATTCTGTGTTGAGTCTTTAGACTCACTAGGTGTTATTGTTGCAGATGAGCATGATAATAATGTTGATGGAGGTTTGGATGTCTGATTTGACTGGAGTGAAAGTGCAAATAGTCCGAAAACCAGCGCTTCTACTTTCCGCATTTAAAGTTTATGATTTACGTTAAATATTTTACGACTATTTAGTTACGTTTTTGAGAGATTTTTTAGAGGTTTAGTATGGGCGACACTTTTAAAATTTATTGCTTTTTAGGTTTGGTAAAACGGTTAACGATTTCATGTTTCGACTATTTCCTTTGGATTTTCAAATAATAGTTGGAGGTTTTATTTTAAAATGGTGCAAATGTATTTTATGTATATGTATATGAAGTGGCCGAATTTTTGAGAGCTTTGAGAAAAAAAAATTTCTAGTACTTTTTAAGAAAACGATTAAGCAGACGTTTCTGTAGAACCCGAAAAATCAGATTACGTATAAGCCATGCATAATTGCTATTATTTAAATTAATAACGATTTGTATATATATATGAAGTGTTTAATTCATTTTAAAATTTGTTAAGTCATGATTAATTATTTTAAGCGCGGATGTTTAGTTTTATATTTTCGGATAAGTTTGGAGAATTTAGATAAGATTAATAATAAGAAAATATTCCTTAATTTAATTTAAGCCTAGGAATAATTTATTTTAATGATAAAGAATGTTTTTAAGATTTATTAAATTAATTGGATTTAAGTTATTAAATAAGTTCTTTTATGTCCAATATTTAATTAAAGCCTAAATTAAAATGTGAAACCAATTGGGATAAAAATTAATCTAGGCCTATTATAGTCAAGAAATTAAAACCTAACATTTTAATAATTAATTTTAAGACCAAGCCATGCCATACAAGATTGTTGCCCTAATTTAAGTTGTTAATTCACTAAAATATATAATGGGTGTTTAAAAACTTAAGGATTTAAAATACAAGATTTAATCAACAATGTACCTTTTAAATTATTAACAAATTTCGGTCATCCCATCCACTTAATTTCGCTCAACTTACTAATCTAGCATACCAATCCCTCACATTTCGTTCAACAAATAGGGAAAGAAGCAATTTATTTGCCATTCAAACCCCTCACTAGTAACTCCCACCTAAATGCCTTGCATGACTCACTTATCACCCCTTGTAACTTTCACCTTCATTACCTAACATTTCCTCCACCCTTACCTTCGAAAATATCAGTGAAAATAGCTGCGAAAAATCGTGTCATAGCAGCAGGAAAATAAGAAAGAAAAATACAACTCCGACTCCGCCGCGCCGTGTTCGTCGTATTGTTTGTTTTCTTCTTCAATAGATTTCCAGGCATGTATACATCGTTTATTTCCTCTTCAATAAAGTCCTATAGATATTTTTAAACTACTATATGATCAGGATTCAAGGAACAAAACAAAATTTTGACAGCAACTTGCAGGAAGTCGTGCAGGCCCCTCCTCGGCCATTTGCATTAAATTCAAGGGTGATGTATGTTCTTGTGATTTCAGGATGTTGCTTCGGTTCCAGGCACTCAAGGCTGCATCTAGGCATGATCTAGAGTGTGTTAGGGTGTTGATGGTTCATTGGTCTAAGCCCATACTGTGGGGCCCTTAACTCTTAATCGTTATTACAATGCAATTTGATTAGGGTTAATCATTACAGCGGAAAACGAGTTTAAAATTTATTTACAATGATCCCAAAATATATTATTTGAATACTAAAAATAGTATTTCATCTCACATCATAAAACATGCCCACACATAATCAAAACAACTCATACAACAACAAATCATATCCTCGGGACATGCCTCGGTGTATAGATACATAACATATATACTGGGAAAGACCACGAAACCTCAACTCAAACTGTGACTTCCTCCAGAAGTATCATCTCCGGTCTCCTGATATCCTGGAGTACCTGTCATTGTCCACATACAAAGACAACAACAGCCCCATCTGGGGTGAGCAAAGCTCAGTCTGAAGCAACCACAATATATACCACGGATATCTGAACAATGATATATGATATGCAATGCATGTATGTCGTGGAGGTATCAGGTCAAATGCCCATCCACTGAGCATATCTCAGAATCAATCGAATCGCTATCAAATCAATGCTCGAGCTGGCACACCGGCCTCAATCAGGGATAATCGTATGATAGCGTCGACAAAGCGCCATCAACTCCCAAATCTCAATCAATCATCGGGGCCACAAATGACTATGCTTTAAGGGTCATGTAATACCAAACATAGCATTGTGTTCACAAACCCCAGAATCAAATCAAATCATATCAGAGTATCCAAGGATCATAGCTCAACGTGCATGTCATGTATGCCACATCAACTTAACAAATAAGGCATATAGACATGTATCTCAATCCAATCAATCAAACATATATCATATAATACAGATACCTGTCGTATGTTACTCGATCGCAACATACCTCAATTTTTCGTTCCAGTCGATGTAGCTTGAAGATATTAGTATAATAATCTATCTACATCAATAACATATTCACTTCAATCAATAACATCATTCAAAATCAATAATATAAGTTTCAAATATCTTTTGAAACTTCAAAAATTCATATCAAAGTCAAATCATAGCATAATTCAATTTCGACTTCAAAACTTAGTTTCTTGTCAGTTATTCTTCCGCATATATTTATCAGAATTAATAATAACTGACAAACAATTCTTCAATCTCAATTCAACGATTAAAATTATCTAATTATAATAAATTAGGAATAAATCAAAATAACATCACTATAATCATCTCTTCTTCATTAAAATCATACACTGTTCAACAATTTTCGATTTCTGTATGATTTAACAATTTATCGGATTTGTTCCAAAAATCGACGAATATCAAACATCATCAAAACTATAAAATTTATACCTCAAATCGAAGACCTCGTGTCAACTATCTCAGAACTGAAGTCGGTTCGTCGATTCGATAAACTTATAAATCGCAAGATCAAAAAGAAAATAAAAAACTGTATTTCTCTCCCCTCACTGATAACACTTTCAGTGAATGAAACGTAAGTTTTCACTGCAAGTTTGATATTTATCTATTTTTTTATTTTTATTTTTTAAATATTATATTATATATAATATTTAACATTTTAATATCGGTATATCCCTTCGTATCAATCAAACGATCAAATTTTCCAAAACTCAAAACCTGAAATTTTTATATCTTTGATTTTTCTACGGTATATCCAAATCTCGAATCATTTGGACTTCATATGGAAAAGATATGACACTAATTACCATTTTGTCCTTAAAATTAATTCATTATTTTCAACTTATTTACGAAAATGCCATCAAAGTATATTGAATATTTTTCAACTTATTTACCAAAATACATCAAAGCTATTTTATTCTCGGGGTCTCACATTTCTCCCCAACTTAAAACATTTCGTCCTCGAAATCTCAAACATCTCTATATACATAACATTGGCAAACATATAATATGTCACCAGTTATAGTACATATCAAAACTAAAATCAGTAAATGGATCACTATACATCGAATACAATGGAACAGATGACATAGAATCAAATAAATGCGGATAGGAATCTCGCATTTTGCTCTCCAACTCCCACGTCGACTCTTCCACACCATGCCGTGTCCATTGTACTCGAACTAAGGGGATCGATTTATTTCGCAATACTTTCTCCTTCCGATCCATAATGCAAACAGGTTGTTCAACATAGGAAAGTGAAGGATCAAGTTCAACCTCATCAGGTGCAAGTACATGTGAGGGATCTTGTTCATACTTTCTCAACATAGAAATATGAAATACATCGTGAATGGCAGATAATGCTGGTGGCAATGCCAGTCGATAAGCAAGATCTCCAACTCAATCAAGGATCTCGTATGGACCAACATATCGAGGAGATAACTTCCCTCGCATGCCAAATCGAACGGTACCTCTAAAGGGAGATATTTTCAAAAACACTTTATCACCTTTCTGGAATTCCAAGGGTCGTCTTCGTTTATTCGCATAACTCGTTTGACGATCCTGAGCGGCTTTCATCCGCTGTCGAATCAACTGAACCTTATCATTCATTTCCTGTATCATTTCAGGTCCAGTCAATTGTCTTTCACCAATTTCATCCCAGAATAACGGTGATCTACATCGTCTGCCGTATAAGGCTTCAAACGGTTCCATACCAATGCTCGTTTGGAAACTATTATTATAAGAAAATTCCACCAATGGTAAAGCATCTTGACATCCCATTCTGAAATCCATCACAATCCCACGTAAATATCTTCTAACGTTTGAATTGTACGCTCCGTTTGGCCATCAGTCTGAGGATGATAAGCAGTACTCATAGCCAAACGCGTACCCATAGCTTCTTGAAAACTACCTTAGAATTTAGAAGCAAACCTGGGATCACGATCTGATACAATTGAGACTGGCACACCGTGTAGTCTCACAACATTCTCCATGTATAAACGGGCCATTCTCTTATAAGGATAAGTCCGTTCATACGGAATAAAGTGTGCAGATTTCGAAAGCCGATCAATAACAACCCAAATAGCATCACAACTCTTGGGTGAACGAGGTAAATGAGTCACAAAATCCATAGCAATATGTTCCCAATTCAATGTCGGGATTTCAAGACTATGGAATAACCCTCCAGGTTTCATTCTCTCGGCTTTTACTTGCTGACAGATAAGAAATTTTGAAATAAATTCATCAATGACCTTCTTCATACGTCTCCACCAGAATTGAGGTCTCAATGTCAAATACATTTTCCGACCTCCGGGGTGAATACTGTATTTACTACAATGTGCTTCACGAAGAAGGGCAAATTTCAAATCAGAATTATCAAGAACTACCAGTCGACCATTAAGTCGTAAAGAACCATCAGACGCAATCTGAAATCCAGACTGGTGTCCTGCAGATACAAATTCTTTCGACTTTTGGATCTGAGCATCGCTTCGTTGGGCCTTTCGTATTTTCGATATCAAGTTCGGCTCAATTTGCAATGCTGAGACAGTGACAGAATTCCAATTCGAGTAAAAAGTCCAACCAGAAGTACATATATCCTCATGTACCTTGGCGACACTGACAGAAGCTAAAACAGAATCATGAACTTTCCGACTAAGGGCATCCGCAGTAACATTCATCGATCCCGGGTGATATTGAATCTCACAATCAAAGTCCTTCAGGAGATTCATCCACCTGCGTTGCCTCATGTTCAAATCAGATTGAGAAAAGAGATATTTCAGACTCTTATGATCTGAATAAATAACAAACTTTTCTCCGTACAAATAATGGCGCCAAATCTTCAAAGCAAACACAATGGCGGCCAATTCAAGATCATGAACATGATAACGTGTTTCATGAGATTTCAATTGACGAGACGCATAAGCAACCACTTTGCCATGTTGCATCAAAACACAGCCCAAACCTTTACCAGACGCATCTGTACACACTACAAATCCTCCGGTACCTGAGGGAATAGTAAGCACAGGTGCTGTGGTCAATCTCGTCTTCAATTCTAGAAAACTAGTTTCACATTCATCTGACCAAATGAATCTCTGATTCTTCTGTCTCAGTTGAGTAATAGGTTTAGCTATTTTCGAAAATCCTTCAATAAAACGAGGATATTAACCAGCTAAACCTATGAAGCTACGGATCTCAGGAACATTCGTAGGTCTCGGCCAATTCAACACAGCTTCGACCTTAGCAGGATCAAAAGATATGCCCTGTCTCGAGATGATGTGGCCTAAAAATACCAATTTGTCTATCCAGAATTCGCATTTGGACAATTTAGCATATAAATGTCCATTACGAAGAGATTGAAGTACCAGTCTCAGATGTTCAACATGCTCCTTATACGATTTCGAATATACAAGAATATCATCGATGAATACAATAACGATTCGGTCAAGATAATCTCGAAAGACATGATTCATTATATCCATAAATACGGCAGGAGCATTCGTGAGACCAAAAGGCATAACCAAGAACTCATAATGGCCATACCTGGTACGAAAAGCAGTCTTAGGTACATCTTCGTCTCGAACTCGTACTTGATAATAACCAGATCGAAGATCAATCTTAGAGTATACAGAAGTACCCTGAAGCTGATCAAATATATCATCAATACGAGGAAGTGGGTACTTGTTTTACAGAGTAGCCCTATTCAAATGCCTATAATCGATACACATTCGCATAGTACCATCTTTCTTCCGAACAAATAAAACTGGAGCTCCCCAAGGTGATACACTCGGTCGAATATATCCCTTATCGAGAAGATCCTGTAGTTGTTCTTTCAATTCTTTCAATTCAAGAGGTGCCATGCGATAAGGAGCTTTAGATATAGGCGCAGTTCCTGGTACAAGATCAATACTAAACTCAACTTCTCGATGAGGCGGAAAAGCAGGAATCTCATCGGGAAATAAATCCGAGAATTCTTTCGCAACAGGAATATCAGATAAAGAAGGCTCCTTCTTAGAGACATCAATAGCGTAGATAAGATAACCTTCATCTCCGCTAGTCAAAAGTCGAGACATTTCCAAAGAGGATACCAATGGAATTTTAGCTTGGGAACCCTTGCCATAAAAATTCCATTTGGGTCCATCAACAGGTCGAAATCGAACCACTCCACGAAAACAATCGACAGTAGCTCGATTTGTTGTCAAGATATCCATGCCAACAATACAATCAAAGTCGTGCATTGGGAGGACAATCAAATTCAAGAACATCACATTATCCTCATATATCAATACACAATTATGCACAACTTGCTCAGACAAAATAATATTTCCTGCTGGCGTGGCTAACGACAAAACATCATACAATGGGGTACACTCAATACCATGAGATGCAACAAATGCATGCGATAGGAATGAGTGAGATGCGCCTATATCAAATAAAACACGAGCAGGATAATCGCAAAGCATGCAAATACCTGCAATCACACCATCAGGAGCTTCTTTCGCCTGATCCTCAGTCATAGCATACACTCGAACTTGAGGAGGAACCTGGGCAATCTGACCACTTGGTCCTCGATATCGTGGGACACTCGACTACTGAAAAGAGGGAACAGGAACAGCAGGTCTCATCATGCTAGGGTCACCTCTAAATTCTGGCCGGGGTTTGGAAGAAGTCATACCCATGTTTGGACATACACGAGAAAAATGGCCTTCCTGTCCACAATGGTAACAAGTACCAAACATACCTCGACACTGCTCGATAGTATGTTTACCCCCACAATGACTACAGTAAAGAGCAATCACAGGATTCCCTCTCTGGGATCCACTCGAACTCGAAGAAGACGAAGAAACAGAACCAGTCTTCTTGAACTTCTTACCCCTTAGACGCAAAGTAGGCTGCTGAACTGACACTGGAGGTGGAGGAGTATACTGTGCACCTCCCCGTCTAAGTCCAGCCTCGGCCGCCTTGGCTC